>NC_073700.1:41967185-42274556 GCF_023634085.1 Falco cherrug | reverse complement strand
CTAGTATAAAGTAACTACCTAAGAATTCAATCTGTGCTTTAGCAATTGATAAAGTCACTTCATCAAGAAGGAAATTATCCCTTCTAGGGAACATCCTGGCAAAGAAACTGTCCTTTAGAAGAATTTCTTTGCTTTTTGTCCCATCCTGCTACAAATAAGCCATTGTACCTTCATCTGGGAGTGTTATAGCACATAATTAAATCACATAATTGAATCTTAAATTTGTGCATCAAATGCAGGTTTTGCTTTTGGTGAAAGAATGAATAAAGATAAAATACCTCTGCTAGTAGTTCCCCCAAGTGGAAGTCATAGGTGAAATTTTGTCACTTAGCCCCTCAATGCCAAAAATAAGTCAATCAGTGTGACACAAACACATTTCACATAAGATTGTCACATCACAAAATGTTAAAGAGCCACAATGAGTCAAAAGTCTAAGGCAACACCAGTGACAAAGAACACGCTTAGCAGCAGCGCGCCACTCTGCCTGCCTCTAAAGGTGAGGAAGGTAACCATATTCCCGTGGACTGAGACACAGGAACAGGAAAGCCCAAGGGACCATGAAGACGAATGGCCACGAAGACCTGTGAGCACAGAAGATGGTGGAGGAAGGGATAACCAAAACAGTTACACTCAAAGGCGAAGGGCAGCGCACTCGTTTGAGCACCAGCCATGCCGTGCTGCCACTCCAGCTGCTGTAAGAGGCCAGCATCGGTGACACAACTCAGCGGCTCCGAACATTTGGATTAATGAGCCACGACCAGATTGCAACACTCCTTGTAATCTCTACTTTCTTGTAAACTCTATACTGGAGACTTAACAGTGCCTATGACTTAAGGTTAGCATCAGCACAAAAGTAAATCTCACCCCCATGGATCATTTTGAGAGCAACAATAAATTTAGGGAAATTTTTTCCCCCTCCTTCCTGTCTTTTCTTGTGACATGGTTCCGTAAATAATTAATTTCATTTTCTATCTGGTAACTTTTTTTTTTTAAACAGCCTCTGGGATCCCCAGAGAACAGAGAGTCATCCAGTGCCAAACATAACCGACGCTACACTTTGCTCTCAAGATCTTGCGCAGATCAGACAGAGAGGAAAGTATAAAAGGGAGAGAGTTGGCCAGCATTCTGCAACAAAACTTGGGACAAAACCAGAGCCAGAAATCAGGCTACCCTGTGGGAAATCCATGCCCCCATCACTGCAATGCAGTGCTGCTGATATTTTCTTTAATTTTTTTTTATTTTGGTCTAAAATATTGTTTTATTTGCTCTTAGAATGCAAATCATAAAAGAAAATTATTGGAATAAATATTTAAGATACTTGCTATCTGATTTTATGTGCAGAGGCTCAATGTTCTAAGTGTGTTTACTCGAATGTTTTGATGAAAATGATCTTTTTAAGACAAGGGAGTTATTTCAATCACTCTGGGACCGCCCCAGGCTCACCTAGCTGGTTTTAGCCTCTCCATCTTACACATCCTCCCGAGTGCCTTATGCCCCGACAAGTCCCAGCGGACTCAGAAGAAAACACAACCCGTGCAGGTTTGCTGTAGTCCCAAAGATGCTAAGTTAGTCTTAGAACAGAAGACAGGACTAGTTAAAAATCTGCTTTTGCAGGATAATCCCTTGCTGTGGTTGAGACTGTAAGGTGCCGGAGGCAGCCAGCTCTGTCCGTGTGGTGTCATTCACGGTGTGGTTCTGGGGATCAGCCACCACCCGGTGGGCTCAAGAGGCGAGGCCCTTCTGTGCTGCAAGGGGACATTGCTCTTTCGTTAGCTACTTAAAGCTTGCATCTTCTGCAGCTTATTAAGCTATTTACATCATGCAGCATCATAGCAGTCTAGCCCTTTTACCTCTGAGGTCTCAACTGGGAAGTTCAATAACCATGGAGATATATGGCTTCACTGGGTCTGAAGCAGTAACGCAGGAGACTCCTGATGTGCTTGATATATTGCACCCCACTGGTACTGGAGCTATCCAGCTGGAAAGTCATAAAACAACATTAAAAAGTGCTGCAGCAGAAATGATTCAATCATTAACATCACGGACACTTGGCCATTAAATTTCACCCAGGAAAGGGACAGCAGAGCATGTACAGCGAGCGTGCTCCAGGCAGAGACCGGCAGCCCCGGGGCTTCTGTCCCCAAACCTTGTGCACGTGCCGGTGGGCTCCCCATGGATCACAGGGATTTGCTTCAGGGTGTGTCTAGGATGTGAAATCACATTATTGTTTTGCTGCCAGTACCACTGGCTGTTCCATTTGAAGACTACCCATGCCCCAGGTGTAAGTTCCAGAAAAGGAACTCGCAGCACCTTCATGGTACCAAGTGACTTGAGGTTTCTGCTTAGGGTTTGTGGGGATCCCCCTGTGCTCTGGAGCCAGCGCTGCAACAGACCCGAGCTTGTGTGGAGCACAGAGCTGCTCCGCGGTGGGATGGCTTCGCCTAGCATCCCTCAAGCACTGCGCCGGCAGAGTTGGAAAGTAGAAGCCAGCATTGGCAGCGTTCATCACCAGGAAGCAATGTCAGTTTACCAAGATGAAAATCAGGCCCCTGAAGAAAAATAACCCGATTTATCACCACCTTGCAGTTACTTCATTATTTTGTGCTAATGCAAAGGTTTATAACATACTAAATAAATCAAAATGAGAAATCATTGCTGTGAAGAAAAGCAGGGACAGTGACAAATTGAGCCCAAGCCTGAGGGGGAGAGACTTAAGGAAAGATATGAAGCATTGAAGCAATGAGGAAAAACGAAGGAGTACAGAATCCATGTAGGAGTCATAGGAGTAAAGAACGTTTGATAGCAGGAAAGACAGACCTCTGAGCCTCTTACAATCCTTCATTTCATTGAGTTTCTTTTATTTCGGTGTCTGTCTTTCCTAAGGCTGGGAGGTTAAGACTTTGATTTATACTTCAGATCTAATTTTTTTCCAACCTTGAATGTAGGGGAAAAAAAACCCCAGTTTTTCAAAACATCTGTAGGGAAGCTGTAATACAGCCTTTGTTTACCTCCTCCAAAGCAGAAGGTATTTCAGGCTCAGAAGGCACCACAAATATGAGACATTCAAGATCAAATTTCCCTAGCCATCGAGATCCAATGCTTCTCGGTGTGAGGCATTGCTCTTTCTGGGTGGTGGAGAGAAGTAACGGTGCTGTACCAGAAAGCCTACACAGTTACCACGGGAACTCAAAACTGTGTGTTCAGGCACCAAAAAAACAAAGTTAACATATTAAGACAATCTAATTTTTTCCCTTCCTCAAGATAATCACAAGGCTCATGCCAGTTGCTGGAGATCTGGGTATTAAAAGAAAGGGTCTGAACTGAGAGGTGCAAGTGGGTGGAGACTTCCCAACAGCTTCATCTCAAATGTGAAATAAAACCTGTAGGCAAGAAGGTGTGAGGAAGCCTACAACATCCATACCCACACCAAACCTACTTTGCAGCATCTATGTCAGCAGAACCTTCATTGCTTTGAAAACCTTTATGGGTTAGATGTGTAACTACTTGGCGCAGTACGCGGTGGTACCTAGTGCTGTCAGGCTGGGTATTTCACACCGCAGTTTCACGTTCATCCAACTAACTTCAGGGACCTAAAGCACATAACCACTGAAGACAGTCAATCAACAGAGAGAGGTGTCTCCAGAAGGCAATTCAGCCCACACAGGACATCAATTGCCCACTGAAACCAACCACCTCACTCTCTACAGGGGAGCACAGATTCCCAGTTCAAGCACCTCAGTAAGTGTCCAAAGCTAGACGGAACAAATCCTCACCGTAAGAGTATTTCAAAAGACCCTTGTGGCCACTGGAAATAATCACAGATTTCAATAGTCTCTGCATCAGAATTTAACATCATCCTATTATGGTAATAAAAGAGTTGAATGCAGCTTTAAGCATTTAAGGGGGAGGGCGAGGTAGAAAAGCTGAGTATTTTTTGCTGAGATTGCCATCTTTTGCAGCTTATCAGAGTGAAAGCTTGCAATATCCCTGTTAGAATCTATAGCACTGTCAGAATTCTCCATTCTCCCTCTTAAATACCAATCCAAGATCTGAAGATCAACTTTAAAAAATAATAGTTTGCCAAAAAAATAAAAGTAATGTTAATTTTAATCGCTGGCAAAAGAACCTATACATTTTTTCCTTGTTTAATATCAATGAAAGAGGTGAAATCACATTCCTTTTCACAAACAGCCCAACATTAAAAAAAAGATTATGCCTTTTGTCAGCAGCACCAACTTTTACTCTTACATGCAGTCACTCTGTAAACAGAACTAAAACCCATCTACTACTCTTACTATCTCACCGCACTATGTATTGCCTTGATAGTGAAATTACAGAACAAGGCTGCAATGTTCTTGCTAACAATCCCCTGCTATCACTGAAATCAGTAGGTCACACACACAGAGCCCGGAGCACGCTTTGGCCACAGCAGTGTGTTAAGGAACATATCAGTGGAACGAAAGCTGCCATCTACCCACAGCATCAGACATACACACCCACAGTTCATTAGCTGTGCCACCGCAGGGCCTGGAAACCTTATATCTGAACCAGAGCCCCATTCTTCAAAGTGACAGAACATAAAAACAGCCCAGTGAGACAAGTACTAAGACCTGCTGCGGAACACCATAACCCAGCGGGGCAGGGAGCAATGCACGCAGGTCCATGGGGCAGGGAAGCCCCAGCACATCAGCTGCCCACCCATTGCCGAGCACCGTAAGAAAACTTTGATGGAGGAATCAGGCAAAAGGTAGGGAGGTGGGTTTTGCTGTAAAGAGTTCCTGCTGAGCACCAGCAAACCTTCGAGGCACATCCCTCAGTGTACAGTAGCTTCGCTATGAAAGGGGTTTGGCAGGGGCCAGGCAAAAGCTCAAGAGTAAATGAAAGGACAGTGGGGAAGAGGAGACAAAAGGCCGGGGGCAGCTCTGCAGATACAAACAGCCTGCTTGTTCCTGATGCACTGGAAAAGGGGAGCAGCAAAGGAACACAAAGAGCTGGTGACATGGTCAAGGGGACAGGCTAAGGGAACAACCTTCCCAGAGGCTTCCCAACAGCTACAAGCAAGGAAGACCAGTTACCAAGATGAGAAAAACAGTTGGTACAGTAACTCAAGCAGGACACAACTAAAGCTGCCTTTCAGGCCTGGTTTATGTATATGAACATGCAAAAGTAGCGTTTTGCAGCAGGAATCAGCAAGGTTTAGACATTGGCCAAGTAAAAGCATCTACAGAAAAGCCTCAGTCAGGAGCAATGTTTTGACCTAACAGACAGGCTTTTGTCCACATTGCTGTAGTAAAGCAGCAACAGGGTGAGCACAGAGGTTAATCTGCCTGGCTACCTGGGGCCAGAGGTGGCAGCTAGATGCCTTTGAGAAGGTGTCAGAGAAACCTAGATCTTCTCTTGAACGTGGGTCAGAGAGTGGGAAATGTCAGCTAAGAGACAAAGAGGTATTTACCCTTTGCAAGCATGTTATGACTGTGCACCTACATAACACAAGGTGGGAAGCACATCCCAGGGACACCCACCACAGCAGTGGGAGGGGAAGAGGGGCTCTGCTAACCAGGCACCCACAGCAGCAGGGGGGTGAGAAGGCTGGAGAGGAAAGTCTGTGGCTTAGAGGTATTAAATCACAGGAATGCAGCTTGGATAACAAACTTCAGGATCTATTTTAGATGTTAGGTGTCTTTAAAACCTACCTACTATATTCCTATATTGATACAGGTATTTCACTGCCTATTGCCAGTGCAAGTAGCTTTCACGAGCACACACCAGAAAGCCATACTCACTCACGTGGTTTTTAATAACTAAGCAGAAGCTGAAGTAGAGAGCAGTCATAACCAGTCTTTTTGTCTGCAAAATCCTCATGTTGTGAAGAAAGAAATTTGTCAGAAGCTGAACTTCTATGCATCATTCATTTCCATTTGTAGCAACACTTGCTTCTGCACTTCTGCAATTGTTTTCTTGCCCTGCACAGTGTAGTGAAAAGAAGGCAAATGATGCCACCCACAGGTGTACGGCTTTACTGCTGTAACGAATTTTGAGACCGGTTTTCTTATCTTCAGTTAACTGGAACGTTAATTCTGACTTGATAGTGACACTTCGGTTCCTCTGACTTCACCCGCACTTGTGGTCAGAACTACACTGCCTGCGCTGGCTCTGCGCCGCTGCGCTCCAGCTTACGGTTACCATGCAGCTGGCTTGTTCTACCAAGTTATTTGTAGTAAAAACCACCCAAAACTAAACAGGTTACAAAATAGAAGTTAGAAATAAAAAATCCCCCCATCTCAGCACTCAGCAGTATGCAGATCTAGTGAAAGCATTTCAAGTGATGTATGTCATCCACCTTTTTAAATTAAAAAACATACAACAGGCACATTTTCATAGAATGTACTCTATTTTGCCTCATTTTATTTTGCCATTCCTGGCTCAGAGATCCTTCAACAGTGATGACAAGGACTGTAATGATTTAAGAGTGATTCTTTACAGAATAAGACAAAAGCCATCTGAAATAAAAGCTCAGTCCTTAGGTACGACTGAGGCAGGGAGAGTCCTGCTTACAAATCCCGTATTCACCCTCTATTGCATCTCCCTGACCCATGTTTATTAAGGATGTCGGAATGGAAACAACATTTTCAATAATTGTTACTTGAACATTAAAGAAGGATTTTGGGGTTTAAGGTAAAAGGGATTAAAGGATATTTATTAGCTTATTCTTTCTTGCTTTCAGGGCCGCAGGACTCTGGAGCACACAGTCCACAGGCAGAAAGGCTGACGACCACATTGCACTGCAGAGGAGGCAGCAGCGTTTCCTCTAATACATGATCTCTCGGAAGCAGCTCGCGTAGGCCACTCGGGAGATAGAGCCCCAGCACTCCGCGCAGATATATTACATCTCACAGCTGGAATTAATTTGCATCTCCTAGCTAGGTTCACAACTGCAAACTCTGAATTCAGCAGGACATATGATGGCTCTGTATGCCACAAATCCTTCCCGATTTTCTGTGCCTCAGGCCCTTACAAAAGGATCTATTTCTCCGAATTCCACAGGGGTTTCCATCAGTGTGGACAGAGGCTGCAGACACAGGTGCCCTTACAGAAAAACTTGTAGGCATCAAAAAAGCAGAGAAAATGTGTAAGCACAGGATCTGGTACGCAAATGTTTTGCTAAACAGACTAGTCCTAGCCAAAGTGTATTTGCTACGCAAAACATGTTTGCATATGTTGAAATAATCTTTGATGTCCATATCAACTGAATAGCTTAAGAAAATCATTAAGGGAAATTTTCTGTATTAAAAAAAAGTTGAGAACCAACTTGTCTGAAACACATTGAGTAAGTACAAGAACTCAAAGATGAGCTACAGCATCCAGCACTTCATCTTGTGTTAGGCATCCTACACCAATGTTTTCTTTTACACAATTGTAGATATGGCACCTACATTCCAAAGTCTGTATTTTAGCACAGTATTAAGATCATCCTGGATTACATATAGCAGTAAGTCTTGGTACATTCATTGCGCGCATAATCATTTGGCTTATTTATTGTAAAGAGCATATATCGGCTGAGGCCAGGTTCAAGGTAAATGACAGGCACAGAGTAAAGAGCATTAACTGTCCTAGCTCTTGCTAGGCACACTCACACTTTATTGAAGTTCATCAATACTCTTATTTAAAGACCCTGAGCTCTTGAAGAACCACTGCCACCTTAAGTTTCCTATCACTGCTTGTATCATAGGGAATAAGTTATTTCTAATACCTGACTGCCCTCTGAAGTCCCCCTGAGTTATCCAATCTCATGAACAGAGGCATCATCCACTGTCCTTAAATACTTGAAGAAAAGAAAAAAATCAAACACCTTAAGTGGGTTATTTTTTCCCCCTCATTAAAACCTATATTTAAATACTTTCAACCTTATTTTAATTACATACAAGATGACACATTTATGTTTTGCACCAACAGCCCCAGGGGACTAAGCACACTTAATGGGATATTGGGAAGTGACAGCAGGTCCCGCAGCTGCGGGCAGTGCTGGGTGCTGCACAGCTCCCAGGGTGCAGCCACCGGCATGTGTGTCTCCAGCCCACAGGATACCTACCCACATGAATTAAGCAAAACAGAGCTGAATCCAGCTTTCCCACTGAAAACCTCTTTGGTGGAGTAACAAATGGTAACGACTTTGTACAGCTACAACAGAGCAACACCTCAATACGTTGCCCAGTCTCTGATACAACAGCAGCTCCAGATGTTCCAAGCAATCACACAGCACTTGTGACTGAGAAACCCTGAGTATTCCAGCTCAGCCAGCTCCAGCTGTCCCCCAAACCAGATATGTTTATCCACATTTCTTTTTATGCAGTCATTAAAAGAAAAACCTTATTCAGTTTAAAGGGACAATAACAATGCAGGACCATTCAGACAGTTTTCCATCAGAAGCACTGCATTTATCATCATGCTGTTGCCAGGTAGGATTTGCCAAGCAAATGATGGTACCGTGCTTCATGGCAAGTAAGACCAAAACACCTTCCAGGCAAATTTATGGAAATCCTCACTCACCGTCAACTGCGACAAAAACACACCAAGCTAACTTCAGAAACAGTGAGGGCTCTGATCCTCAGCAAACTTACTGCCAAGGTGACAGCTATCTGGGTGATCTTGAGGACACGTTATCTGACAGCACAATTGGATTGTGCTGATAAGAATGACTGCCCATTCGGGGGATTTGTTCGGCTGGGCTGCCATTGTGTAAGTGTCAACGCACACGGACTGTTACGTTTATGCCCCCATCCATCATAACCAGTGCTGCTTGCTGACTTGCTAAAGAAAATGTGCTTCACCAGGCAAATACCAGAGCAAGCAAATGCTGATTCATTGGGTGATTTGGGTGGCAACAGAGACTGTCAAAGTGAGTTTGCAACGGGAACTGGAGATACATCCAGACATCCTGAATCTGGACAGTAATTCTCCAGGGAACAAAGTTCTCCCTGCTGGGGTCCCCATGCAGAACAGCAGCACAGGCTCTCCCTGCCTCCACAGAAAGGCCTTCTGCATCTGGCACCCAGCAAAGGTGAGATGCTACACAGGGCACCACTGTTAAATAGCCCAGACCTCCCTGAAAGTGGTTTCACACAAAGCTCTCATCTACTGGCAAATTTTTCCATCCTCCAGAGGCAGCTTGCATCCAAACACTGAGACAACATAAAAAACTGCAGCAGTGTGAGTTCATGACTCTGCCGCAGGATAAGAGGCGGGCAATCCAAGTCAAAAACTTGAAATAGTTAGAGGGTAGCCATAGGTTAAGTGTCTAAGGATCTTATGAAAATCCAGCATATCTGTCCCTGAAATTGGACCTTCAGTAGCTGGTTTCACAAATATCCCATATACCCACATTTACAGCTAAAATCTTCACATATCCAAAAGAAATAGTACATTGCAACACAGGAACCCCAGCCCCTTGGTGTGCCACAATACATTGCACGCTCCAAGACAAACAATGACAAGTACTAAGGGCTGTGCAATGGGAAAGAAGGTCACAAGACAGAACTGAAGCTTTCCAGGACCTACTGGAAATGGTATTGTTGCACATTGGCAGAAGACGGCTACTTTGAAAAGCAAAAGTCAGCTCCTAGAAATCTGTAGATTGGTACCATTGCCTTTGGGTTCAATGGAAATAGTATCATCAAGGAAAAGGAGATATTAAAAACAATATATTAAAATACACAAAAGGTTTGATCGGGAGGGGCTATGAGGCCCTTCCCCAGGAGCTAACACTCACACATCCCAAGACTCAGATTCAGAGGAAGAGCAGTGCAGGGACCCCAGGAGGAAGGCTATCCAGTCTGCCCCACTGCAAGCACAGTGCTAATGCCCGCAGCGTGGGGGATGTGGCTGCCAATCCTCCAGCAAGCCTAGAGTCTCCTCTTGCTCCATCGCTATTATGTGTCAAGTGCCTACGCACTTCAAAGGTTCAGAAGCAGAAATAAAAAATCCTACTTTACTTTCCATATGTCTCAAGCTAAATCCAGTTCAGCTAAGCTACAACTTCTGAGTTTCCCTTGCTGGCAGCCTTGCTTTGAAACAGCTTCTACCTCCACACCCCTCCTGCCGCACACCCCCAGCCCCCCGCATGTGGCTCCCCGGCTGTTCCTTCAGATGCATGCTGAACTGAGCCGGGCAACATATTAAAGGTGAGGATTTAAAAGTGACCACTGCTTTCACAGCTTATTTTTCAGCCAGATGAACTCCAAGCACAGCTCACGACCAGAGCCGTGCCACCGGGTTAAGAACAAGCGGATGGGAAGGAGTACTCCATCACCTGCCACAGCCTTCCAAGCAAAAGCTTGCAAAACTACACTCCAACAGAGACCCAGCAGGACATCGCAGTCACATAACAGATATTTGCAATGAGGCATTTTAAAAGCACCACAGGGAACCTATCCTGGGCCCACATTGACTCCACAGAGAACCCAGAACTGTTTGCACCAGCAAGGAAAACCTGCAAGAGTATGCTACTGATACACTTTGCTGGACTGAAAAAGAATTACAAATATTATTTGCTCCACTGGAATATCAAAAAGGAAACCCAGCCAGAGCTTCAACAAGAAACCGATAAATACCTTGGCAGTTGTCCAGAGAGCATGTAGCTTGGATTCATCCATGGAGAAAGCTTCAAGCACAAATCCCTTTTTCAATTAGTAAGAAACCAGAAAAGCAATGCTTAGGCAGAAAAAAATACCAAAAAGTTTTCTTCTGCAAACAGTTTGCCATAGTACAGAAGGGACAACATAAGCCATAACACACAAATATCAAGCCTGCTGCATCTGCTGAGTCCACATAGCAGCTCTCAGAAGCATGAAGAAAGTCACTAGCAGCACAGGTTGATGACATGAAGGTAACAGTCAGAAAAAAGCTTCAGAGCACATTGTAGGGGCGGTTTTGCTCACTCACCCATCACAACCCCCCTGTTGGAGCACTTACACCAGAGCAAATGTCAATGAGCTCAGCTTCCATTCACTTTCCTTCCTTAAAGTACACCCACATAACCTTAAATAACACCCATTTACCTACTACCTTTCAGCAAGAACTCTTTTTGAGTTCACTACAGCAGCTTGCTGCTTTGACTTCCTTCTTTATAAGCCCCACATGAGCTCAGCATCACCTGTGTGCTCCCTCCCTCTCCTCCCAGCAAAGCAGGGTTTGGCCCTGAGCAGGTTCAGCTGGGCTTGCCCCTGCCTCCCCTGGGAAACACCTCACCACATCCAGAGGACCACACACAAACATATCTCACACCCTCCAGGGCGTTATTTAAGCGTATAAAGCATTTTTTCACAGAAGTCAGGAGAGACTGAAGGAAGAGCCTGACTTTACACCACTGAAATCAGCAGCAGCCTCCGTGCCATCTGCCCTGCCCAAAGCGTTAGGTCAGAGGCTCAGCCTTAAAAACTAGTGGGATGCAACAGTACGGTTTGGGGAAATAATTGCTGCCAGCTACAATCAAAGTTGAAATCGCACTAAGTTTGAGTGAGCCAGAGAAGTAAAGCTGTATTTCAGCTGTCTCAACATGGTCGTTCCACCCACGCCCAGAGCAGGGGCAGGGGGCAGCAGGGCAGGTCCCACCAGCCCTGCCTTCCTGGAGGTGAGAGGGACCCCGGCTGTGCTGTGCCGAATGCCAGCCTAAAGGGAGCCACAGCCACCACTGGCTGCTGGCGCCGTTGTGTTTGTAACCTATGCTCTAGCGAACAAGCACAAACCATATTAGAACGTCCATATTGGGGAGGACACTTTTGATGTTACCTCGTGCCTTCTAGAAACATGCTGCTCCAGCACAAGAGTGTGACTGCTTTCTTCTTGCTTTGATGGTTGAAGCCGATAATATTGTGGAAAAGTTTAAGGCTCCCTTCTTAAGGAGGTCACAGGTATCACTAAATCCATCCGTTGGTGTTGAGACACCTGTGGCCATACACAGGGGAGATGCAAGTGCTCACGTTAGTTAAAATCTTATCCATTGTTTTGAAATTTGCTTTGGAGCTTTGCTCAGCTTTCATCAGATACCATTTCTTAGCACTTCAGTGAGCCCAAAGAAAGAATTTCTGAAAGACTTCCATGCACTCTCTGTGCTACCTGTGCTATAGGCACTCAAGGAAATGTTGGGTAGCCAAAAGACTGCAAGATTCCCAACCCCTGGGAAGGTTTCTGGGGAGGGAACAGAACCTCCTTGCGAGGACAAGAGTGACACACAGGCCCACTGGCCTGGGCGCTGCAGGAGATGTGCTCACTCCAGGGCTCTGCTCCAACACTGCAGTGACCAGCTGCTGTGCGTAGTCCAGAAGCTGTCACTGCCTCGAGCTCTTCACCAGCCCAGACCCTGCCGGCACTGTCAGGGCACACCACCACTTGTAACGGGGCTGGGGACTCAGGCAATGTTCTCACGCTCTTTCCTGGCAGGACACAAGCTGTAGGCACAGGTAGATGCACCCTTGATAAATGCATGGCTCCAAAGGGTAGTTTTGACCTGCCCGATCATAAGGTGAGGCATCCTGAGCTGATGATCAAAGCTGAAGTGAAATAAATCCTTGCCTATTGCTGCTGTAGTGAAGGGGTTAGCAGTAATACAATGGCATAACGAGGAAGAGAAGGAAATCTACAGGCAGCTACAAATGATGATGGACTCAGCAAGAACCTAAAAATCTGGGGGATGGATTTGTCCCTAACAGGAATAAGAAGGGAGTAAATAGCCTGTCTCGTCAAGCATCCTTGATGTCTGTGTACTAATACAGGAATTAATAAAAAATCAAGATTCTGATTACATCAGGAAAACACAGGGTGGTGATTCAAACAGGACAGGTGCAGCGCTTAGATGCGGGGGTTCAGGCTGGCTAGTCCCGTTCACAACAGACTGAAGGAACCTGAGGGTCATTAGCAAATGCTTTGGAGGAGGCAGATGGACCAGGTGGCCTCTTGACTTCTCAGTGAAGTTTGTATAGGGTTTAGACTGAGATACTGTGCCTTTGCAGCTAGGACGATTCTGCTGCTGGCAAGAAAGTTACGGTGTCAAGGAAGCCAGGAACTGTGCGTACACAGCTGCTGTAACACTGTCCTTGCACGGCACCTCTCTGCTCAGAAGCAGCGTTCAGAGAGAAGACCACCATTTGCAGCAGATACCTGCAGTTATTCATCAAAATCCCAAAGAAATGTCTTTTCCAAACTTCCCCATAAGAAGAGCAGAAATACCAAAAACATTTATAAACAAACCCTTAAGGAAAGCTTACTCTGATTTTTTTCAGGTATGAGGCTAGATTCCTTGAAATTGTTTGGGGTTTTTTTTTTTAAAATTCAGCTCCAATGCAGTTGAAACTACTTCTTTCTCAAGTAAACAAGGATTTGTTATTGCCCAACCCATCCAAAAAGAAAACTGTACAAAAAGCCCATAGTTTTGGGGCGTTCCATGGTTTTCATGGCATTTGCACACAGGGAGTTTGGTTTCAGCATTTCTTCCCATTTGGGAACATTCACGCTCCAGTCTGAGACTCAAAGATGGTGTTCAGTGCCACCTTTGTCACTTCTGTTTATTCCTGCTATTCATACAATAGTCTCAAATCTTACTGAAGTTGCTTTCCCTTTTATGAGTTTGAACTTGTCATTTTTTTAACAAATATCTTCCCACTCTTGTATAAAACCACTATTAAAGATTTCTGATATGCCTTAGCTAAAGCAGTCATTATTTTTATCATGACCCTTCCTTTCCAAAACAAGCATGGCTAATCTTTCCAGTGTAAGCATGCTAATCTTTCCAGTCTCTCTTCAAGAGAGTGCTTTATCATGACCCAATTATTCCTGAAAAAGATAGCTGGGAAATTTTTATCAGGGTGGTTTGCTCAGAGGAAACACATTCCTCAAAAAAAGAAAAAAAAAAAAAAAGCTTTGGTATCACTTAGAAAGGCTTTCTGTCAAGAAAATCCAGATCAAATATTTCCATGTCTCTCAGCCTGATGAGATCATTTGTTACCCTGTTCTGTTCCTAATTGGATAAATGCCGAACTGCATTAACCTGAGGTGTGTGGGTGATGCGTGGGAATTGTAGGTCATGTATTTCATTTCAAAAGGGCAGGCTACTCTTTTAGTTTACATTTTCTGACTTTTACTTTGAATTCCCCAGATAAACAAAAGTAAACCTCATTGAATTTTTTGAAGTAAACTGAAGAGAAAAAGAATGAGTTACTGTGCTGTCCATCTCCATGCTTTTCCACCATGCTATGTGTTTAAGGTCAGGATGGGATCCAACCTCACTGGTCTGTCCCAGTAAAACAAGGTGTTCCCCACCAGCAGGCTGGCTGCTTGGACAGAAGGATTTACAAGATCGCAGCAGAGCTTTGACAAACCCTATCTGCTAGGAGATGTTTGAAAGATTTTCAAATCACAGTGGGTAAATTTGGGATTAGAGCTGGGAAGTTTCTCAGTGTTCTGTCTTTACACGATGCATATGTCAAAGAACCCAATAAAAGCCACAAACAGACACCCTTCACAAGTCATATAACCGCTATCAAATTGCTGTGACATTAATGAAACTGCCTGCCGGAGAGACTAGAAAGTTTGACATAAACCTGGCCAATCTCAAAACAATACCAAGGTATTTTAAACATAAATTTTCCAATTTACAATGCAGCACCATAGCCTCCTGCAAGAGATTCAGCTCCACAGCTCACCCCAGGGACTGGAACAGTAAGCTCTCTACCCATGAAAAATGAATGTGTGTTTTATCCAGCCTCTGAACGCTGAATGACCATGTACTTTACCGAAATGTTATTTCCTTTTATAACTATGTAACAGCTTAAGGGGGGGGGGGGGGGGGGGGGGGGGTAGAAAAAGGAGAAGGAGCCCAACACTGTCACTTTGGAAAGCTTTTATTGTAATCAGCCTTACAACGCTTTTTGTTATACAGTACAAAGAATGTTTAATCTCTCTTGGCTGGCACATTCCCTCCAGGGTTTCACAGCTTACAATGGGAGCTTTCCCTGCCACTGTGGCGAAAAGAGTGTCAAACCCCACTGCGAGGCACCGCTTTTACTCTGGATTCATTTGGGGAAGTTCTGAAGAATCAACGACTTCATGAGACATGGGGAAAAAAGTGTGATTACTTTTGAAGAATGATCATATATTTCCGATATGGTTTGCTTCCCACAAATACAACCATCTCTAAAACATGTTTCATTTTGCTGTTGCAAATACTTGCACAGTTTGTGGTTGAAATGATTAAAAAAAAAAAAAAAAAAAAAAAAAAAGATGAGATAAGATTTCCATAACCTTTGCTCTTCATCAGATTTCCCCAAACACTTTCTGGATGTGCAGTCTCCAGGCATTCCAGGTAGGAAGGGAGGAGGCAGCAGAGATCTTGGAACAGAGCCCCTGAGCTAGTGCTCAGAAGTGCTGAGCTGTTTGTAGAACTGAAACTTCAGCTTTTTTCTTCTTTTTTTGTGTTGGTTTAAAGGGAAGCAGAACAGTTTGTATGTGAGCTCTGGCCTGAATGTTTTCTAAAGCTCAGGCCAAATTCAACCTCCGAATTTTGGAAAAGGTTGTTAGAAAGTTACAGTGCAAGAAATTCCTCTGTATTTCCAGATTTGCTCCAGGTCTACAGTCTGACAAGTGCAAACTTCCCAAGAGGGTTTGGTTTCATTGACAGAGCCACACAAGCAATTCCCGTCTGCGTCACTTCATTGCAATTGGAAGAAGTAAACAGGGAGCAAGAAGAAGTGTAGCTCTTGATCAAAGCAAGCTCAGAGTGAAGCAAGATGTAGTAAGCAATATGTATGCCCTGCACCAGGAGCCACAGACACCTCTCCTGCTTGGGGAAGTCCCATGAAACAACATAAACTCATTTATCTTATTGCATTATTTTCTCTACTCATGATATCAGCATTTTCCACACTAAAGAAGACATTTCAGACAAACATGCAGATTGAATCGCTGTATCCAACTGAAGCCATGAAGAGCTAAGCTTGTATTTTCAGCCTCTGCCAGCGTGGCATATGAACGGGTGCCACAGACAGAAAAGTAAATGCGTCGAGTTGCATTAACAGCAGCTGCCCACTGTGAAGGCGTATTGCTGGGGCCTAATGCCTTCGTCCTGCTGGAGGCCTTGACAATGCTTTGTTTATGATTTGGCTTTCACAGATAAGTTTCTTCTCCTTGCTAAAGAATTAAAAGATTTTTTTATTATTATTATTTATTTATTGCTCAGGAAGAAATGTTTCATTTGTAATAAGTGGATTTAACAGCTATCCTAACAGTTGTTATAACATAAAATGCATCCAGTATAGTTTGCCATAATAGACGCCCCAGCACTGCACTTTGGTAGCCACTAAAAACCAATCGAAATGGGATATTCCTTCTGCTAGATACATTTATGAACTGCTGAAATATAAGACCAGATTAAAGGGTCGCTGCCTCTGCAGCTCTCTCAGCTATACCTGTGCCACTCGGACAGTGGACGCACTCCAGCACATGGTGATGAGGCTTGCAGCATCCTGGGTGGCAGAGGCTGTGTTTGGTGACGGGTTAGGAAAAAATGTCTTGTTCTTCCAAACAGAATAAACGTGAAAATACTTCTGTTGAATAGCAGAAACACTTCCATAAGTTTTCCTAAACATAAGCAAGGTTTTCAAAGGAATCCAAAGAGTTACATGTCTGGTTTTGTCCTCACTTTCTGTTCAGGCTGAGGCTCACAACCCGTTTGGTGCCTTTAGGTGCCCAAGCCAAGGTGGGTGTGCTGTCCTGCTGGGTTAGGTGGCAGCTGTCCTCTGTGCCGCTCCTGGTGAGGTCAGTGGAGAGGGTTCTACCAGGTCCTGTGGGAGGACTGTCACCTTCCTGAGCCTGTCCTGCGGGTCAGACACCCTGCCACTTGCCTGCCTCATGCGGGCGAGTCCTGCGCTGTGAACAGCGAGTAACCAGAGTGAGCCGGGGGGGAGGGGGGGGGGGGGGGGTTGGAGACAGCCCAGGCTGGAAGGTTTTGGCACACACTGGTCAGGAAACATTTCTGCATGTGTCACAGACAGGGTGTCAAAGCCAAGCGTGCCATTTTCTAGCAGTGTACAAATGAAAAAATAGGTCATAAAATAGGTCACAAATAAATCCCCTGTGCTGGCCAGTTTCTCATTCAGTATTTTGATCAATCCTGATTGAGACCCTTAAGGATTAAAAGAGAAAGGATAGGAAGTGATAAAAGAGACTGTGTTGGATAAGCTCTCATTTCTCTGATAGGTGCCAGATAGCAAATAATCTGTCTCAGAGAAGCCTTGCGGGGCAGGAAAGCTTTCTGGTCTGCTAATGTTTCTTAGTCTTGTGTTAGATATAAACGCAGAAGGCAGGTCACATTTATGCTGCTGCTCTGAACCTTCCAGATGATAGGTAATTACTCATAAATGTGTCCTACAGATGCTCTGGGCATCCATCTGCACACATCTGACAGAGTAGATGGTTCTGGACGAGTTCAGAAGAGACCAGAGCTGTGTGAAGAGCGGTGGAGTTAGGGGGTGCTTAGTAATTCTATATTGCAGTTGCTGAATGGAAAATAATACAGCAACGATAATAAGGCTACTGGTATAACAGTCTCTTCGGAGACCAGGCAGCTGTACAGGCATGGAAAAGCAGGGAGCTGGCCAAGTGGGGGCAGCCAGCCCACTGTCCAGCTCCCAGACAGCATCCCTGTGGCCACAGTGGGCCTGAGAGATGCTTGCCCAACCTATAAAAAATTCCATCACCCCTTAACAATATACCTTTGGGGCTGGAAGGTGTGTTTCTCTGCACACCCGTACTCAGTCTGCTGTGTTACAGCTGAAGTCCACCACTGGCTGTCTCTCCCCTGTGGTAATGGTGTCGGCACTGGTTGACGTTCCTGCTGCAGCAAGACCCGGCCACGTGGTAGGCGCAGCCCCCCAGCCGCTGGGCTGGCCTGGCAGAGCCCGCAGGGAGCAGCGTGGGGAACAGAGGCAGGACAGGGCTTCAGAGGTGGGGTACAGAGCACACGGTCATCTATTTGGACCGACTAGAGACAATCAGAAAAAGAAAGGATCCCCAAAATCCTCCAGGATCAGTTAAGGCATTGTACTGCTTTCTCTGAAGTTAATAGCGAGGCTTGCAATTAATCCAACACAGAGATTTTTGCACCAGCCATCGTTCTCTGCTGCCGGAGAGAATTGCTCTGCAACTGCCTGGAGAAGGAAATCTCCATAGCTGAGGCAAAGCACATCGGTGGGCAGCCAGATGTGATCAAACTACAGGGAGCCAGCACAGGGAAAGTCAGAACCGTCTCACACAGGACTTAGAAATGGAATAAACAGGTTATTTTTACAAGCTGGAAATGAACATATAGCTCCAGGGATGAGGAAGAATGCAGCGAGTAACAGCATTTGCAGCTCAGCATATTCCATTGCTATTTAAAAAAAAAAAAAAAAAAAAAAAAAAGGGCAATGAAAGCAGATGGGAATAGCACAACCAAAGCACCTCAGAGTTTTATTTAACCACAGGAGAAGCATTTTGAGAAGCAGAGAAGACAGCACTGTGGTATCTGTAGTTATGCATTCTGCCTTCTGCTCTCTCCACGGTAATGGGAAATGTGACCCCGTAAGCCGCTGCAGAAGTGCTGGTCATTTTATGCTGCCATTAAGATGCAGAAAGAGAGCTGCTTTTCCTCTCTCATGGACACTTACACAATTTTTCTTTCTTTGCAGTTTTGGCCAATCCACACTAACAGCCATTTGGACTGGAGTTTTCTTTGTCCCTCAGGGTGGAAAAATTGGACTGATTCCTCTGAGAAGCAAGAGAGCCAGGTATTAATTATCATAAGGTGGACTTGCAAAATACCAGTTGGCTCAGCTCTTTTTCCTTCATTTTTCAGCTCATGCTAAGTCCTTGAATCTGTTGTGGCTTATCCCATTGCGTGGAATAGCACATCATTCAGCATTTTTAAGAGTGGCCAAAAAGATTCTTAATATTTAAAAATAAATAGCAAGAAGTGAACAATCACTGGAGGAAGAATTTCTTCACTTGTGTTTTATGATCTGCAACAGAAAATTTTGGAATGAACCACAGTTCTTTGTCACTTGGAATAGTTCTAATATTGTTGCTTTATTACAGCGAAACCACTGGTATTACCCTTGAAACATCTAAAGGGCTCAGGTCAGCGCACCAGACCTTCTGCAGTAGTAAAGTACTATATCTACACCAATTTTTTTAATACATCCAGCTTCCCGCTCTGATCTCATGGTGATACTTGTACGAGTAACTTTCCCGCAATGTGTAAATGTCTCCTGATGGACGCCGGCTAGCCTGCGTGCTGGGGGGTGGCAGGCAGAGCACGCACAAAGGTCACTGGTGTGCGTGAAGCAGCTGTGGGTAGGAGGGAAGACGAGCACTGGGACGCTGGCAGTTGGTACTGGCCTAGGGCTCTAATTAGAACTTAGAGAATTATTTGGCTTTTCTCATGCCCTTGTCAAGAAAATTTTCTTTGGGTTTTGAATGCATGGAAGAAGTTCGAATGAGCACACACCACTCCGAGGAGAACCGAGCCTTTCTCCACGGACTAGATCTCAGCAAAAACCAGCCTGCAAGGTCAGAACCGAGCAGCAGGCACTGGGGCAGCTGGGTCTGCTCCCATCCCTCCCAAGGACTCCTCACCTTCCTTTGGAAGACGCAGCCAGCTGCGCGGTTGTATCCTCTCCACCCCCGCTCAAGTGTCGACAATTGAAAATGATAATCCCAAAAATAAGACAAGACATTGTTAAGCCTCACATGTACTTGCTCTTCAGATTCATACCATGAATTAGTCCACTTGCCTGTAATGGCTTCAGACTCTTTTATCTTTCTCCCAGTGGATTTCTCTACTGCTTTACATTTAAATTCACCTTGCCTTCATAAAAGCACAGTTGAACTGTAAGCAATAAATGATCCAGGCAAAACCAAAGCCATTGTTTTCTTGGCTTTCTCTGCAGTCCCAAGATGTTTCCATACCCCTTTGAGAAAGCCACCCCACTCTGCCTATGCTGTATAGCTACTTGAAAACAAACGGGTAGGATTGCACCAGCCACTTACTCCTCAGCCTTAGAAACAGTAGGAAAATCCCACCTATCCACAAATATTTGTTAAGATTATAGTTCTGAAAATAAATTAGGCTGGAACATTCCCTATCAGGCCAGGCCGCAGTATCCAGCTTTCTTATAGCAATTACTGCCCATTTGATATGCTTCATGCTCTCCTCATTAATGGGTTGAAAGGTTTTATGGGATAATAAACTAGTTCCAGTGAGAAACTTTATTTATGAGACCAAAGGCCAAGTCACTTGTCCTTGCAGAAGGAGCCTTGAGACTGTAGTTGATTGGCAATGGTCTAGGCTGGATAAATCACAGGAGCAAAACTTCCATCCCATAGGACACAGATCCACCCACGAATTGCTGAGGACACAGGGGTACCTGCTGCAGGAAAGCTGCGAGAGCAGAGATCATCTAGGTGATGACACTGCTACAGTAGAAAAGTAGGACAGTCACTGGCTTCAGTCGAATAATGAAGATGCTGTAAATTAGAGTTACTGCCATGTTAAATAATCCCTAATGGCTTCCTTATCTGAATCGAGGTTTGGTTGAGAACTTGTGACCTGGAATTGCAGTCATTATGTTATTATCAGAACTTGCTGGGTTTCTCCCTCTTCAGGCAGTAGGCAGATGGTAATTGCTTCCCAAAACATTCCTCAGATGAACAGCAGTGACAAACACTCATTTCACCTCAGAGAATCCCAAAGCACGTTACAAACTCCCTGGACTAAGGGGACGGACATATTTTCCTTGGTTTTGGTAGGAGCCACACAAGAGCCCCTCTCATCAGGGACGAGGTGTGCTGGGCTAATAGACGGTAACGGTACCTGGCTTCCCACCCCAGCTGCCCCGCACTATTAACCCCATACCTGCACCAGATCATCAGAAGGGGTCATCTTCCCCTACTTCATCAACTACTTAAATATCAAATCTGCCATCCCACCACAACTGGAGAAGACTGTAGGTAAGAATGGAGGAGAGTCTGCAGTACAGCATTGCTAACAAGAGGCAAGCTCTATTTTTTCTCGCAGTTAGCCCATTCCTCCAGTGGTGCTGGTTGTGATAGCACTCTGCTTGCGTGTTCCCTCTGGGAGCGTGGCTTCTGCCGGGTGAGAACAGCACAGCCACCCCTGGTTGTTATTTCTGGCCACATGGGACAGTGACTGCATGTCAGGTTCTTGCTGCAGGCTCCTTCTTGTTTCACACCATCCATGGACAGAGCTCTACCATGAAAGGAAAAAAATCCATATGGATCAAATATTATCATAGTGGCATCAAAGTATCACATGGTACAGTCCTAACCTATGTACTGTATAAAAATCTGGTATTCAAACACCACCATGAGGAAACTGTTGACTTTACAGGCAGGCATTGTAAGAGAGAAGGTGACAAGAATCTGTAGCGAGGACTCTGGAGGCGTCTGTACCTGTGGCAGGTAAAATCAAATTGGTAGTACAGAAAACATCTGGTTTAGGCTCAGACCATGGGTTGACGTTAGAGCTCTAAAGCAGTGATTTCCTGGTTGAACGACAGGTTCTTACACGAGAGCCTTTACTAAAAAAGCAAAGATTTTAAACCAAATCAGTGAGTGTAATAGTTCAAATTATGGCTGTAAGAGAAAGTCTGGTTTCTATCACCTCCCTAATCAATACTAATTCAACCAAGGTATAAAGGAATTAGCATTGTTCCCCAAAATTCTCACCGCTGTAGTGCTCAGTCCTAGAAGGCAAAACGCAGCCCCTCCAGCAGCCTGCGACGTGCAGAGAGCACCCTGCCCCAGCACACACAGCCTTTGGAGCTCCTGTTAGCCTCACAGAACCTAGGTGAGAAATCTGTCTTGAGGTGATGGAAAACAGGTTAATAACTTGCAGAGCATTTATTTTAAGAAGGACAGTCATAGCTACAACAAAAAGACTGAAGGAAGGAGAGACACACAGTGGAGACACACTAAATGTTTTTGCTGATCTGCTCCAGGGCAAGACTGAAGGGCACCGTCCATGGCCAGCACAGCGAAGGAACAGCCTTTCACCAGCTATGAAGAGCCTGTAGATTTCGACAGTAGAAGATCTGGGAGATACAGAATCATTCTGCACACGGGTGGTGAGAATTGCACAGCTACCTCAGGTAGGGTGAATATTAAGTTACTGAGGCACTTGTTAGGTGAGGCAGTATTTACCAACATAAATATTTTTTCAGTTTTCTAGTCTGTAGTTTGTTTGTGCAGACACCACTGTCTCACTGGAAGCTTCTACTTGAAAAGCCTTCTTTAGCATCTCTCAGAATTGTGATATGTTAGACTGGCACTGAAAAAAAAAAAAATCATGTGGTAGCAATTTATTTCCCACAGCTATACACTAGCAAGCACTCATTTCCATCCCACCTACAGATATGTGTATAGTTTTTTGTTCTAATATTGTGAAAAAAGGTATTTGCATTCTTGCAATACAAGCAATCTTTGGCTTGAATTTTTAGCTGGTCAAATAATACTAAAGGAGCAAATATATTGGAGTTTCTGTCTGCTCCACTGGGACTATGCAGGCAGGCAAGCTCTATTACAGCCACAGTCTTATCAAAGAAAAGATAAATCTCCTTATTAAATCTTCGTTGTTTTTATTTTCAAGAAGAAAGCCTCTCTACTGCAGGCAAAATTATGGAGAAGTGTGCAGATGGGCGGCATGGTGAAGGACTGCAGGGGGGATGCATGCAGAGCAGCAGAGAACGGCACCGCTCCCACCACGGCACCACCAAGGTCCCTGCCTGGGAGCATTGCTGCTGCCCCTCTGATGGGACTAGGTGGGACCAGCGTTGGCCCTGGTTTAATATATTGTAGCTAGCAACTCCAGTATTTGACATTTGTATACAAACAACAAACGCCACTCATACTTCTTCCTCCTGCATATGGTTGACATCTGTTTGGACAGCAAAAATTCATTCAGGCAGGCTTCGCTGACTAAGGACACTTGCCAAAGCTCACCTTTACAGAAAAGTGTCCACAATTTGAACGGCTAAATTGAAAGTAAAGCAATAAAGAGTACACTCCAATGGAAGTGGCATTGAACCTGAATTCATGTATTCATTTTTAATTATTCTTTGCATCCTTGGGCAAAATCCTTATGCCTGCATACAGCAGAGCATCCAACCACCTAAGTAACACATGTAAATCCTACAAGATCTGAGGTGCAGTGCTAAAATAGAGCCTCATTGCTCTTGCTACCACTTTTACTAGTTTTCCATCTGTTAAAATGGATATAAAATTAGTCCTGTTTTCCTGCTCTTACCTGCTTTGAGAGGAAGGGGAAAAGCAGGAAAGGAGAAGATAAGGTACAAGACAAAGGACCATGACATAAGGGTAATTATGCCTATCTTAAGAACTTTAATTTTTTTTCTTAAAATATTATCTTGTGGGGGATGCAATTTGAAAGGAATTTAAGAGGTTTCCAGTGGTTATGTTTAATGTACATGGAAGTAATCTAAATGGTTGGGAAAATATTGACTGGAAGCTAAACATGTTTATGTTACATTAAACTAAATATTAGAATTGCTTTTTCAGCACTTCAAATGCAAGAAACTGCCTAGTGCTTTTACCGGCACTCATAAGAAATGTTAAAAGGCCTTTTTCCTGCTATGTTTTAAAAGGAAGATAGGCAGTATAAGCAAAACTGCAGACTGATTTCTTTATTGTGCTGGGATGTCCAGCTACACTCCAACTGATCAGAGAGGTTTTTGTTTACATATTCTGCATAAAGTTGTCCAGCAAACTTCAAATGAACTCATGCCAGGACCCAAAATGCAGTGTACTCGATGGACAGGGGGAGCTTTCCCCTGCCCCTTTCCCCTTCGCTGAGCCAGCTGGGGGATGCTAGTCCAAATATCAGCAATAGGTGAGCTTATGATTTAGGAGTCTAGTAAATTATATGGAAGGATTAAAAGAAAAAACACCTAAAACCTATGGTGGCAATACTGTAGGCTAGATTTTTATCTCAATTCAGGTCGTATGAACCTAACTAACTCCTTCATTGGAGGCGCTGACCTCTAGATCAGGCCCTGTGGTCACTGCCTGGACAGGCAGGAACAAACCCGCTGCGGCTGGGTGCGGGCATCTGTGCAACATGTCTCTCTTTAGCTTTTCATACCTTGCAAAGAAGGATAAACCTGTGATCAGCCAGGCCTTGCTGACAGCTCACTTCAAAGCAAGTTTTTTATTTATTCTGAAGTATTTTAAATAGCCCCCCTAAAAAAGCTGAAGTCCCCATCATCCCTACACAGGCTCAACTGCCAGAATATTTAGCAACGCATATAACAGAAGGCACAATCATCACTATGCCTTTAATTCTTAAAATAAACTACTAGGAAAGAATTAATGTTTTTGCAAAATAAGTTGGATTGGGGGTTTTTTTGGTCATTTGGTTGCTTTTTTCTGAGCCCTGACTGGATTGAATACAAAAAGGAAGGCAAGTTAAAAGTACAAAGCCTATAAAACCTAGTGTTCCAGGGAGCAAGTGCAGGCACCTAGGAAATCGTTGTTGATTGTAGCTAATATCTATGATAATTAAGCTAAAAATACCCACAAAGCAATAGAATTTGCAGAGATGACTCTATTGTCTTAAGCAAATAATGAAGCAAGGAACAGTTAAATTGATCCCATGACTCTCATTTCAATGATAAAGCAGCAGCAACTGTTAATCTATAGCACTCCGTTTAGATTACAAACCTAACATGGATCGGGCAATTTCATTAGAGATGATACAGCTAAGAGAGAAATGCTGGCAGGGAAAGAAAGGCATCCCCATGGAAATCAAACTGTCCTGAGAATTTCTTGCTGCTCTGTACCCAGAAGCATAATGAGGGAAGAGGTCTCACAAACACCAGGTAGATCTGTAGGGAGCCTTCGGTGTCCACCCAATTCCCTTTTATTTTACCCCAAAGGCTACCAGGGTACACCGGGCTGAAGCAGCTCCCCAAGTGCAAGCTGCCTCGGGTGGTCAGGGCGCCTACTCCAGCCAGGAATCATGGGGAAGGGGCAGCTGGGAGGGAGGGGGGTAAGTTCACCCCCACCCACGGTCAGAGCCCCAGGAACCACCCCGACGGTGCTTCTGGATAGCCTCCAGCAAGGCACACACATGCATCCTCAAGGACAGAAGGAGCAGATGGGGAACTTTCTTTTTTCTCTCCTCTTTTTAGTCTTGTCCCTGAAATCAACACATGATCTAAGAGCCAACCAAACTCACCCACAGATACCAGCACTGCCTGGAAGAGACAGTTTTCTTTTTAAATTAGATCCTTTCAGACACTCACACAAATCCATAGATATCACAGGGCCTGCCGAGCTGGAGCCAACGAGCATCCACAGAGCGATGCTGTAGGTGAGGGAAGGAGGGAAAGGCTTTCACTATCTCTGCTGGCAGCTGCATGGAGCTTATGGGAGTAAAAACTTTCTGTTCTCACTGAAGGTTAGCAGGCAGGACTATAAATATCCACATGGAACATATTTACTGAAGGATTGAGTGCCATACTAACAGCTTTTTTTTTTTTTTTTTTTTTATGGTCTCGCCATATATCACAGGTACTAGCAACTTTCTGACATGAAGTCAGAGAATAATTGAGGTGAGAAGGGACCTCTGAATGCCTCCAGTCCAGCCTCCTGATCAAAGCAAGGACAACTTTGCTGCTAAGGGAGGTTGCAGAGGGCCTTGCCCAGCTCAGTTCAGACAAATTTCAAGGATGGAGAGCCCACAGCCTCTCCAGGGAATCTGTTTCTGTGCTGCATAACCCTTATTCTAATTATTTTTTTCCATATATCAAAGGACAAAATTTCATAGAATCACAGACTGGTTTGGGTTGGAAGGGACCTTAAAGATCACCCAGTCCCAGCCCCCTGCCACGGGCAGGGACACCTCCCACCCACCCAGGTGGCTCCCAGCCCCGTCCAGCCTGGCCTTGGACATGCCGGGGATGGGGCACCCACAGCTGCTCTGGGCTTCCCCTTGCTCCAACACATGACCATTACCTCATCATTCTGCAGCACGCTGCTGCAGAGACTCTGACTCCATCTTCTATACAATCCCCTTCCATTAGTGGAAGATAGCAATCAGATGTCCCCTTAGCTTACCTTCTCCAGGCTAAATAAACTCAGCACTCTTAGACTCTCCTGACATACCACGTGCTCCAGCCTCCTGAACATCCCATTGACCCTCTGCTGGACTCACTCCCACTTGTTGACCTCTCTCTAGCACCGGGGTACACCAAAAACAGTTTTCCAACTGTGAGATGGAACCTCACAAGCGCTGAGTCAAGGGGAATGGTTGATCTGTTGGCTACAGTCTTAACCAAATAGCCTGACACACAGTCAGGCTTCAGCATCTTAAACCCACTGCTCACATTCAGCTTATGGCCCACCAGGACCCCCAGGTCCTGTCCGCAGAGCTCCCCCCAGCCTGCCAGTCCCCAGCCAATGCTGCCGATGCATCCCAGAGGCAGGACTTGCTGTGTTTGTCCTCACGGAATGTCATGAGGCTCTTGTTAACCTGTTCCCCAGGCTTGTCAAGGTCTTTGCCTATCTTTGAAAACAGATGCTAGAAGTATTGATAACATCTTCTGTGTGCCTGCACGGGAAAAGGAGTAACTGTCTCATAAGGTTTCTGTATATATATGCAGGCTCCCAGGTGTCATGCTGTTTTACACCAATACTCTACATTTTTTACAACACTCATAAAGGACAAGGAAAACCCAAATCCCAACTGACATCAAGAAGAGTTTTTACTGACTGCAATGACCTTGAAAATACTCCAGTCGTATCAGTGCAACAGCAGGGATCAGGATGTCAGCATTAGTGCTGGAATGGAGTTGTTTTAACATGACTTTACTGAAAAGAAAGGAAGATTTAGTTGCTGCTCAAGGGGGGGGGAGGGGCTTGAAATCTATAACCGGTATCCCTGTTTAAAATTCTGTTACCAAAATTTATGACACACACTGAGTCCCATTTTTCCTCTCCTAAGAGCATTTCTTTCAGCCATTCATTTTGCATTTCATGAGACACTTCTGTAGATGCAGTGAGCTATATCACTGTATTCTGCTTATATAGCAACTAGACATCTACTCACTTCAAAACTTGCGTGTATTGTGATGACTGTATAGAATATCTCAATGAAAGTCTACTGCATCCTTGATAATTTATTTGTATCCAAGTGGTAATATTCCTTGCAGCCCTTGGAAAGGCTGTTCTAAGCCATGGGGTGGGTGTTCACAAAGCATAACCTCCTGTGCCTAGATACTTCCAAGAACTCATCCTATGTGAGGGATCTCCTTTATCAAGGAGTTTTGTAAAACATTGCCTCTCCCTAATGAAATTTCCATTTTTCTCCTCCCTTGTTGCAATTACATATGCATTTTACAAGTACACCATGGCTGTGCTGCTTTAATTTTATTATAATACTCAGGGAATAATTAGTTCTGTATCTTCTAATGAAGAACAAATGTATGCATTCAAAAATTAAATATTTACTTTCCAAAGAGCCATCACGAGTTGTTGTGAGTGCTTGTCTTCATTATGTGTGGAAAATTAAATGCACTCTGTATAATAATTCTGCTGGTATAATAAAGGATTATGCATGACAAGGGAAAAGTGACCCAGTTCAGCAGGAAAAAGCCCCACACCCTTCTCATGAATTTTTAGTTCATATTGCAATAGGCTCAGGTCTTATCAAATATAACAAGTCTGGGCTTCATTTACTGTATTAAGAGACACTGATTGCTCAGGAGGTACAACACTAACCCAGTTTACAGTTTTGAGGGAAACCTTGGGTGGCACCAAATGTCAGGTGCCACACGAAATGTAGGCCATCAGAAGGGTTCTCATTCCCTTCCCAGGTCCTGACAGAGATTTGATTGTGTGGGAACTCTCCAAATAAAAAATAAACCCAAAATTTTAAAAAAGCCCAAAAGAGTCGGGATTTACTGAATATCTGAAATCTATAGAGTGGGTGAATTGAAAACTTGACAAATTACTGGAATTCTATACCTAATCATAAGTAGGGTGGGAAGCTCAGGAAGACAGCTCAAGGCAGATCAGAAAACATTAAAGATCCTGCTTTGGATCTTATTTTAACAGATCATAATTGTGCACTACTCATTGTAACCACTGCAGACAAAATCAGCATCATGGATGTCTTTGTAACAGACATGCCCTAGCCAAACACATTTCCGTAGCACTTGCTAGATCTAAAACCTGAAAGTGTCCTCTTTTCTCTTTCTTGGCCACATCAGTCGAGTGTGGCGCCTGCTCTCCCGCCCAGCCAGTGCCGTTGTCCACCTTTGCTGGCACTGGGGAATCTGTTTTTTCCTCATGTTCTTTGGAACTTTCATAACGCTGAAGCTTTTGAATTTTGGCCCTTGCCTTGAGGCTATTAAACAGTTGTTCCAGCCTTTTTTTGATTAGATTTCTTAACTTCCAACTTGCTTTAGGAGGTGAAAACATAGAGATAGACCTTTAGCTTTTTGCATCAACCAATCTATTTCTAAACCACCAGCAATTTCTCTCTCTCTGCAGATATGCTAACCTCCCGTCACTACATAAAGGAGGTTTAAAAGTTTCTAGGACACAGAATATATACAAGCACAGAATTTTGAACAGCTTTTCCCTATGGATTTGATGTACTATTTGAGGCTTACAAGGCATTACCCAAACTGACTCACAAGGGTTTCGCTTTCCCAACAGAACTAGCAATAACCACAACTGTGGCATGACGTGCCAGCCATGCTCAAGCCCCAGTGAAACGCCCCGTACTCGGGCACACAAGGTGCACACGTGCTGCCAGGGCGGCCTGGTTTCGCCGTGTGCCAGCGGCGTGGTGGGAGCAGGCGTGGGCTGGGGGCACGGGGGCAGCTGCCTGCAGGCACAGACCACCACCCGCTAGGCAGGGAGCAGCACCGGGGGGGGGGGGGGTGGGGGGGGGGTGTGCTGGTGCCCTCCGCTTCCCTGCCTAGCACTGCAACCTCTCAAAACCGCTCCCACCACCGCCTTACGCTTCCCAGTGCCCTTCCCAGGGACAACACTTACATCCCCCTCTAATCCTAGCTCTTCTATAAACAGCCCGTCTCAGAGCAGTGCATTTGGCTGGCTTAAGCACAGTTTTCAAAGCAACTGAAAATATGCAGCAGCCATTTTCCAGAATAACCTAGAGTGAAAGCTACAAAATTATGGAACTGAGTAAAAACCACAGAGGCTTGTCAGGGGGGGTTAACAGCAGGCAGGGCACCTGGTGAAAGACCGGGGTTAACCACCCACCCACGCCTCCACCTGCCCCAGGGCTCAATGGCCCCAGGTGCCAAAATGCCTCTTCCCAACCACTCTGCAACAAACCTGGGTTTGTCAATCATTTTGGTGGTTTTGAACATCAGTCAGTTTAATTAGGCTCAATATAAAAGAATTAAACTGTGACGCAACATTACCTGGGCAGACAGTTTACCACAGAATTTCTCCTAGCTCCACAAAAGCCAAAGGAAGGATGGCAGTTTACACTAGCTGAACAAATTCCTGAGCACTCCTGGAGTTTGTAACCTGAGAAACCAGTACGTAACTGTACAGTCCAGTACCTGGGCCCTAACCCTCTTTATGCTCCCTTATTTCTTACATACCCACATATGCTGTCAGAGCAGCATTAATTGGTGTGGAGGTAAACATGAATCAAACTTAATCAAAGAATGCACGTACCTGGGCGACAATAGCTGTGAGGCCACGTACATTATGACAGAGTACTCAATGCCATATACAGCAACAGTATGTTGATTTAAAGCTCAGAAATTTCCAGGAGTACAGGTTGCATCCGCACACCTGCCGCTCACCGAAGCAGCCTGCAGCCCCTCCGCTGTACACCCACCCGCTCAGGCAGACAGGCACAGAACACAACTGTCCTCCTGCCTTACGTAGCACCTCAGCGTTCAATAGATCTGTTATCGCTCCAAGCTGGATGTACCCACCAGACAATAAGTGAATCTAAGCAGCAAACCAGCTGCAGTGTCCCTGGTGGCAGCTGACCTTGCTTTCCGAGAGCATGCCTGGCTGGGGGGCACCGCCAGGCAGGGCAGCATCGCTCACAGCCTGCCTGAACGGCCCCCTCCAGAGCACCAGCCCCCCGAGGCTGCAAACCCAGCTTCAGAGCAACCAGGTGGGGCCCGAGGATAATCGAGGCTCACCCAGAGATCACAGAGGAGACCAGACCTATTTACCACCAGGGAGACAGAGGCAGAGAGCAATGTAGAAATTGCCAAGAAGCAGCTGAGCACATCCATCCACAGAGTCCTGCAAGAATAAAACTCTTTTCCCAATTCTAACGGGAGCTGGTGTAAATGTATTCTCTGCTTTTCTCAGCTTATACTAATTCAAATGTTTTTCTTAGAACAACTAATGCTGCCCTATGGGTCTCAGCGGTGTTATGCAGAGCTAAAGAGCAGAGCCTGGCCCAGCAAGGGAACCATCCTGCACCCAGCTGGCAGCTCTCGCCCTGTGCACTGGGCAGGAGCACAGTGTGGTCCAGATTGCTGCCCAGGGCATCCTACCATCAGGTGAAGGAGCTTCCTGAGCCACGTTTAACCATGTGGGACTGGGGTTTTTCAGATTAGTGTGTTTCTAGACCTGATCACAATCTTGAAACACAGAGCTGTCTGGGAATCTCACCTTGATAATCTGTGGCCATTTAACAAATCAAGGACTGCACAGCGAGCCTTTCCAGGAGCAGGGAACAGCCACGCTATTAAGTTTTGTTCCCTGGACAGACACGTGGGAACACTTTTCCAGCACTACATCATCTGCCTTGATGTTACAGAGTTAAGATGCCCCATGTCCTCCCTACCTTCCACTGCCAGCTCTAGATTTGGTACCTTTAATGCTTAAAAGAGAGCACATGCAAGGCCTTTTTAATCTAAGCTGTTACAGGCTAGCCCATAGCTAGAAGCTAGACCCTCCTCATATGCAGTCCAGCAGTGATTTCCTGGAAGAACAGGCACATTTTGACAATTAGACACAAGACAAGTAGCCAAAGAGCTATTTCACCTGTGCCCAGATAACTCACAAAACCAAACCTGGCATGGTTTGTGCTCATGTCACTTTGGCCCTGAACAGATACAAACCTGCAAAGTCAGGGCAGCGTGGAGTAGTCACTGTCCCTCTTCCAAGGCAAATAGAAAACACCCATTTTTGGATGATATACTTAACACTGAGCAGTAGATACTTTCAAATACCCTTTCTGGCCAGTACCCTTCACCAGGCAGTTTATTTCTGCTTCTTGGTCCTGCAGAGTAGATACTGTGGTGAAAGTGCCGAGCTGTTCACTCGCTCTCTCATATGTCATCTCCAGAAGCACCATGACTGTCCCAGAACATTTCTATTATCTGGCTGTCAGTGATAAAATGAAGAACAGAAAGAATATGGTACGTTCTGTAAATTACCTTTTACTGAAAGAGTAAGGAATGTGTTGAACAGCATGGTACATTTGCCACATAAGGATATTTTTATCTTAGGACTTTAATTTAGGAAGAAAACAGGAAGATAGCACCATATCTGAAAGTCTTAATTTAAAAAATATTTGTAATAAGACTAGATACAGGATTATGTTCAAGATACAGCATCTTTTGATTTCTTTGTAACCAAATACTGCTACAGCCAACACACTGATGATGACTGAACTCTCTCTTCAATAGTGGTTTCACCCTCATCTTGGAGGCACTACCACCACGCTTAAATTCCTTTTCAGCAGGTGGATGTAATCACGTAACACATGTTTACGCAACCTCTTCTCCGCCACGTGCTGTCTCGAGCCTGCAGACTGCACCCTCCTGAGGTGGGCTGTGCTGCCAACGGGATGCGTCCCGATTCCTGCTGGGCCACGGCACCCGCTTGGACATCACATGCAGCCCTGCACATGTACGTGTGAGTTATCTGATGTGTACAGTGCTTGAACCTGTCAGGGAAGCTGTTCAAATCAATTAGACTTATAATTAGCAGGTAGTTCAATTTCTTTAGGAAGCCCTGAAAATTCTGCTTGCAATGTGTTAGCACAGAATCACAGAACGGTCAGGGTCATAAGGGACCCCTGGAGATCATCCAGTCCAACCCCCTGTTAAAGCAGGTCACAGAGAGGTGGGGACTGGGGTGCCACCCAGCGAGGGTAGCTGCTTCCTTTCAGACAAGCCTAACCCTAGGAACACCCTCACATTTCAGGATCTGGTCTTTGGAGACCTGTAACAACAGTACGCATTCCATGTGGATAACTGGCTAGCTGAAAAGGGTCACATAGACATAGTCCAGCTGGCTGGACAAAAATGCACATCGCTCTCAGCTTATCTGAAGTAAAGCAAAAATACACTATCCTTGGCTGTTCTTGTAACACAGTAACAGCAAGATCGCGGTGGGAAAATAATGTTACAGGTGGGAACAGATAACTACAGAAGAGAAACTAGGGGCGGGCTTGGTATTTAGGCAACTAACCAATAATGAGCTTAACTTTTGTAATATGTATGAGCTAATTATAACAAGGCATAAAAGGTGACTGTAAGGCACAATAAACGAAGTCTGCTGATCACTCATATTGAGTGACTGTGTCTTCCCTCCATCGCTACAGTTCCACGTATGCAGAGGGATTTAAACAGCTTGCTCAGGAACCGGCTCTAATGACACATCACACCTCAGCGCCGACACCCCCTGAAGGAAGAATAAGTCAGAGCTAGGATTTACCCCTTTGGGATGGCAGTGTGTGGTATATCTTTAAGATAATCAGTGGAATTACTGAGTGAAAACCTGTATTTTAAGAAAATATGTGTTTCACCAAAAAAGGTATTCCAACTCCACTCCACGTAGTATGAACAATTGTTCATATCCTCTACCATGCCCCTCTTCATGGTTACTGCAACAAAAAGGGATTCAGTGCCTGTTACACACACATTTCATTACCAGTGATCCTGTAATAAGCCATCGTGATAGCCCATGAGCACAGCTATCACATTTACTATCACCAGCTGAGCTGTTCCGATTAAGGGCCATAGTTTTCCCAGTAACTGCACATATCCCTCCCTAAGGAGTGAAGAATGAATGAGAACTGAAAATCTAAGAGAGAAGAAGAAAGGGTTATCACGAAGCTTCATGCTTTGCTCACAGTTTCATGTCTCTATGTATTACAGACCGAGGCTACAGAGCCCTTACCCTGCACCTCACGTGAACTTCGCCAGAGACCAGCACCCAGCTTGCTCTGCGTCACCCATCAGCCACAGGTGACCCAGGACCTTCTTTAGCTGGCAGGCAGCTCGGTGCCGTAAGGCTAATAGAAAGTTTGTAAATTGGCACAGGAGATAGTGCACTATGTCCTAGAGATTTTTAGCAATTTGAGCAATCCTCCTGTTCTCTTCAAGGCTGCTTCAAAACACCTGTAAAATAAGCTGAGTTACTTAAAGCCACCCTGACGCTTAAACTTACAGCTGAACCTTCCAAAATAGATTTTATGGCCCTTCAGAGCCAGACACTTAACACAGTTGGTTTATGTTTACTCAATTTCCCCTTTTTTATTCTGGTTCATCAGCAATTTCTGGACAAGTTTCCAGACCAACTCTGAAAATGTTTATTCTTTTTTAGTGAACAGGACTAGAAATACTCAAGTTAGAACAACTCTTTCAGATAAAATTTTGTAAAATCTAGACATGATAAGATATAAGTAGTGGAATAGGTCAGTTTTCACATCATGCTTTTTTTTTTTCCCCCCCTGAGTTTTGGAAACATTAAATGTTTTTCCAGCTTCCTCCGAGGGTTTTCTGCAGTGCCTTTCCCCCTGGTTCTTCCTGGAAAATGCGGTGATGAAACAAAAAAGTAAACACTTTCCCATTCTCTTCTGGCATCTCCTCCTTGGCCACCAGGGCACTGTTTCCAGCAGGATGCATGCAGTCTGCTATGTCCACAGGGAAGCTTGGCAGGGGCTTTCCTGCATTTCACTTTTGGGCCAGTTCCTCCCAGCTCAGGGTGGGAATAAACGTCAGCATTTCCCACAGATTAAAATGCTATTGCCTGGCCATTGCCTTGGATGTAATTACCTCTGCACCTTGAGAAAACTTTGCCATTCCCTTCTCAGCCACGCTCTCAGCATCAGTTTGCACCGCAACACAAATGTGCCACTCCACCCCAGCCCCCTGCGCTGAGCCGGTTTCGCTTTGACCCTGTTCACAAGTGTTCTCATTTATCAACTTTAAATGTTTCATGCCATATTCCAGTGATTCCCTTGCTGCTGCCCTCACTCCCATCTGAAGTCTCTCTTCTTACTGGTGAGCCCGCCCCCTCTTTTCCCATCCATCACTTCCATGAACCTGCAGGGGCCAGGGAAGGCTCCCAGCAAGTTGGACTGATCGCACACAGGCATTGCACAGTGGTTTTGAAATCTGCACAACAACCAGAACAAGAAGCAGCCCTGTCATCCATGGCTGGAGCTCCACCAAACTCCCTGAGGTCTGGGAAGGTATGAACCTCGGTGGAAGCTTTCCCCATGCCTGCGGCACTGGCCAAGTCCACCCAGATCCTCCAGCACCAAATGAGAACTGGCTCTGCACCACCTTTTCCTCACCTTAGGCAGGAGGGGGGATCTTGCTGTTCATCTGCTGCTGTGAATCTCATAGGAACCATGTCTCTGAGCCTCTATCCTTCCATCAAATATTGCTGAAATTGGCTGACAGTGTCAGAAACTATCAGGAGGCATGGAGAGGCACACACGGAGTCTAGAGGAGCAAAGGTCAAATCTGTACTTTAGACCTGAACTCTTGTTTGCTCTGTTTGGGGTACAGAAAGAGGTCTCATGGGGGTTCACCTCTTTCTCTTCAGGAATCATCAAGCCTGAGCCGGTTGGTGAAAGCTGTTGTTTACTGTTTGCTCCTCCAAATAAACTTCTGCTTCCTTGCTACACCCTGGTAATGTACCTCTGGCACATAAAGTGGCTCCTGACAGTCTCACCGCAGGGCTACTCGTTGTGTCAGTCCACGCAGGAGCAGCGGAAGGGCTGTTCCCACAACCTGCTCCGCTCAGAGGCTGGGAACGGAGGAGGCAGCGGGAGGGAGGCAGAGGCAGCAGACAGCACAGAGAAGAAAGAAGCGAAGAAAAAAGATGAGCAGCCTTCTCGCTTCTCCTAGGTAATCACAGTTTCCCAGAAAGGATTAAAGTGTGTTATGCCAGCTTCCCTCTGATAAATACAGCGCAGTACAGATGCAGGGACAAGGCTCCTCTCCCACTGGAGACAGCGGTGCTAAAGGCAGCTCTTTCTTGAAGATCCATAGGAAGCTGCAGGGCTGTTCCTCCTGGTAGCTGAAAAGGAGCCTCAGCGATCAGAAAGGAGGCATTTCAAGTCCTACCTCGCTTTGATTTTCCATCAAGATCTCTGAAGCATCCAGCAGCAGTATGCAAAAGCTTGTTCCCCGTAGCCAAAGCAGAACAAAGAGTGCATAGACCTTTCAGAGAGGCAGGAGAAAGTCGAGGGGAAGGAAGGCTTGGAAGAAAGTGAAGTAACTACTTGTCCTGCTGGAGTTTGTAATTTTACCTGCAGCACAACTGTGCAGATTTGCAGTAATGGCTGGAAGACCCATTGTGAGCTACTGAATCTTGTGAATTACAAAGTAATTGGAAAAACACAATAAAAACAAGAATTTGCAAAATAAAGCTTTCCTAGTTCATTACCTGGGATGGGTATAGGTCTGGTTATTTAAAAGAACACTTTGCAATATGCTGCCACACTTATGAGGGGTTGTTTAGTGAAGGAAAGGAACAGATGATGAAGTCCTAATAAAGAGAGGTTTCACTGTAAGCAAGAAGAGCAACATTATAACGAGGTTAAGTTCTTGTCTATGAAGAAATACCCACAGCCAAATGAGTTGTACTGGATGTTAGAAGAGGGCAGATTAATGAAATGGCATTTGGACTGGTGCACAAATCCTCACTTAGTCCTCTCTGTCTCAGGGAAGCCACCACCTCCATGTACAGGTGGCACGAGGCAGAGCTCAAGCCCCTGCAGTACTTGCCTGCATGAGCAAGGAGCCTTTTCCGGCAGCCACTCTCGTCCTCCTGCAGTCCATTAGCACCCTTCTTCCCTTCCAGTCCTGACAGCCTTTGATTTCTTGCTGTTTGGACCTGGACAGCTTGGGTCTAGCAGCAAATATAACAGCGGGTGCTGGAAAAGACCATTAAGCTCAGATGATGGCAGCACCTCCATGGAGCCAACGGCAGGAGTGAGGCTTTCATCGGGAGGCAATCTGGATCAAGAGGAGGTACTCCATCATGGTTCACCCCGCGGCAGTTACAGCCGCCGTGCCATGCTGGTGCACGGTATGGATAACAGACCTAAAGAGCTGCCAGAAGCACCATCTGCTTCTGAGGGATGGGTGCTGCTGAGGATGCATGGTACAAAATAATTCAGAGAAGATTAAATCCTCTGCCATGACACAACAGACCTCAAATAGAGCAGAGACCTTGTGAACACACGGGAACGGGTAGAATTGGACTCACCGGCTCCTGCTGCAGCACCTGGGGCTGCCTGGCACAGGCTACACCACCAGGCACATCTCGGCTTCCCTGACAAGCCTCAGATCCATTTCAACAAGAGGAAAAGGTTGCCCTTCGCGTTGTCGTTTCTCTCTACTTCCAGCTGTGATACTGATACTCGCCCTTCACACGCTCAGTAATAAATGAGGAACAAGTACAAGATGATAAAAATGTTTATCTTCCCCCCATCTTTTTTTTCTTTCTGTAGATTTGCTACAGCTGTGCCTTGTTAGTGATGGATGAGTGTAGTCCTTGCCCTTTTTCTAAGGTCTGTTGATTATTTACTGGTGTTCTTGTAGTTTGCTGATCTATATCTACAAAGAGAATTTTGTAATGTGTAATGTCTGCATTAATGGGATTTGGGGCCTGTATAAATCAACTGACCCTGATACTCCTTGCTGAATACATATTTCTGAGGCAGGTAAGTGTGCACAGCCCCTTCAAAAATCCCACATGGTGCTTTTTAACCCTTTTAATTTTTTAACCCTCTATGAAGATCCTTCCACCTTCTCTCCCTCCCAAAGAAACTGTGAATGTTTTTGGCATTTGAAGAAACCAAATCCTTCTAATGGCTTTGCTGTTGATTCACTTTGGGTTACAGTTCAACTGCCTGAATTTTAAATCTTTCCATTATTTGTGTTTGTGCTACACTGGTCAGAAAAGGCAGGCTGGCCCTACTGCCACAGATGTCTGACTCCATGAGGGTGGGTTTCTGCTCTGAAACTGTTAAAAACTCCCACAAACCTGTAACATTGAAGATGCATCCATTTTTACTATTAAATTTTCCTTTTATTATAGGATTATAAACATAATAGGAGGTTCGATATTTGCAGAGATAGAATACTTTCCCCATCCTTATTTAATCAGCACTATTAATACCTGGACACAATCCTGGTCCACACAAATCATCTGTGGCAGACAGTCACTCTCATCAACGCTTGTGCAAATACGGGAGGCTGACCTTTAAAATAATGCTGCAGTAATCACATTATACATTTATAGATCTCTACTTATCCCGAGGGATCCCACAGCACCACAAGCTATGCCAGCTGCCTGCCAGGGAGCCAGGATCTCCAATGTGCAGCTAACGGGCATGCAGCGCCCTGCACAGCACGAGGGAGAAGCAAGATCTTGGGCATGGAAACCAGCACAACCCAAAAGCTGCCTCTGAACCTTTGATTGAGTCTGAGCAGAAATTAATTTCTCAAGGTTTCATTGAGTAACTTCCATTGAACTCATCTCTGTGACGCACAAAGGGGGTGGAGATAAAATAGAAGAGGTGATGTCCCAGCACAATCAAAACTAGCTGGCTGCAACAGGGCTTTTACCATCCAGTATCAGGTTAATTTCAGTAAGTAGCTCCCGTGCCTTGCCTTATGTATTCAACAATCATTACAACCTTTTCACAAATAAACTTTTCATACAGTCCTCTGTAATTCCTCTACAAGGTGAAAGCCAGGGTTGGGCACACTAGAGGAAAACAACTGCATTGGAGCTCTCCAAAGAGCTGCAAGGGGAAAAAAAGAAAGAAATCAGCTTGGCAGGTAGACACAGCTATCCTACCAGTTAGGCTGTCCCCTGAGAAACTCTTGTGCACCCAGAAGTTTGCCTCTTCTTTTTAAATGTGACAATAAAATACATTACTTCTTCCCACACATCTTGCTCCAAATAGAAATTAACTGAAACTGAGTGACAGGAAATTTGGTTTTCTTGCAACGTCAAGTTCACCACCTGACTTATGAAATGGCAATACATCTTGGATAAAAAGTCTGGAGAGAACTAGTTTCTGTCAGACAGAGAAAATTCAGTGATGTTTCTGTGGAAGACCTTTCATCATTTACAAAGTAATTCATGTTTAAATAAAGTTTGAGTGGGGATGACCTTGGAAATGACAAGAGAAGATCTCTTCTCATTCTTAGTTACATTTGTTACCTTCCCAGAAAGCCCACCGAACACCCAGAGACACCTCATTTACACAGAAGACATTCCCCTTCATGCACAATAGTTCCTGTAAGGTAAGACACCTTCCCCAGTCACCCACGCGAGAGTTTACTCCAGGCACCCACGCAATAGAAAACAAGAGAAGGGTTTCCACGTGTACATCGGTAGCACATCCGAGGGAAAGCGTAACGCAAGGCTCCGATAGAGGCAGGCTCGGTGGCTTTCTGCAGTGGCAGAGCACTGCCAATAAACACATCCTTAGGAAGCCCCATGCAGCACGGACAAATGGAATTCACCTTCATGAAGACCTGAATATGAAACCATACAAAGGAATGGCGAATGGCACTTCCTTCTTCAGGACCAACATTGCGATCCATCAGACTGCAGGCACGGCCCCATCCAACCCACTCAACCCGAACATGCATATTCCTGATGCTCCACATGTTCCAGCACTCCTGACCACTCCTAGCCCTGCGCCAGTCGGTCAAAGCCACGCACGATGCAGTTGATAGCACCATCACACAGATCGGGCCATAGCAGGTTCCAACCAGCTTAGAAATTATCCAAGCTGCACAGCAGAAATAACACAAGTAGTGCTGCCTGACAGCTGCGCTTTGGGTGGAACACACAGCAACATCAAGCATATAGCAATTTGATTTTGTCTGACTGGAAAATGTAGCCTTCAGAATGGAAGATTATAAAAAAAAAAAAAAAACATAGCAAAGCAGGGTATATCACGAAACATCTCCCTAGAATTATTTTGATGTTTGAGGCTTGTTGTTTTCATAGATCTCCACTCTAACGCAAAACACGATGTTTTTCTACCCTGAGAGCGCACCATGGCTGCACAAGACAGGCATGTCCTTTCCAATAGAACATCAGAAAAAGGAATGCGTTCATTTTCACCAAAAAAACATCAATAGTACATATCTTCACTACACAATGAATATAAGAAGGAAACAAACATGATTCAGACTTTTCAAGCCACAATAAAAACATTATTGGTCTTTAAAGTCTTTTGAATATTTATACATAGTTTCATTCATATGTACAGGCACAAGAACCACCAGAGTCAGTATCTGTATATTCACACTTGTATACAGAGCTTGAAGATCTGGGTCTATTCTTCCCAGCTTTTATAAATTCATACATATTAGGTAGCAGAGGGTATTTCTGACCCAACAGAAAAAAAGGAAAAAAAACCTTTCTTAATTTTGACTGAATCAAGCACATATATTTTGGGTGAGAAACAAGCTTCACGGGTAACAGAATCACTTGTAAATTTTTTAGTCCTGATGTTCATCCATGAGACTTCAACTAAAACGTCATCTTTTATGCTGAACTATCACAGAAGACACAGAAATTACAATAACTCTGTTTGTTAAGATCACACCCACTTCCAAGATGCACAGCTGAATAAAATGAAAGCTGCCTTCATTTACCGCCCAGGATGCTGCTACATTTCAAAGAGGTGATAGCCAAATGCATATAGATGATAAGACAGAGCTGTTCAAGGAATGATTCTCAGCAATGACTAATATTGAGTAATAACAGCCATGAAATGAAAGCAGCGTTAAGTTTTATTAAATAATTTTCCACTGCCTCCACACCAAAGCATGTGCATGTGCAGCAGAGAGCTTAACTAAATTATCAGTTGAGAAAGTAGTGTCGGGAGCTATTACAAAATGTATCGACAGTAATGAAATTCCAAGTCCATGATTGCTCTTACAGAAGTTGCTTTATAGATGTAGAAGGGGGGGAAAGAAAGGCAATCCTAGTTGGCAGCCAGTGACAGCTGTAACTATCAACCTCCTCCCACTCCATCCACCTTTGCAGAGCCCCTTGAGCACATACCGTGCCTTGGCATGAGCGCAGGGCAAAGGAGGGGCTGAAAGGCCAAGAGGATCTAGGCTGTGCCTCACTGATCAAACTAGAACCCTTCCAGTCCTCACTCCCACACAGGCGTGCAAGGGCTCATTGCTTATTCATCAGGTGGCGCCTCAGCAGGGGCAGACCTGGCAGCTGAAAAGTGCTTCCCCACCACACCAAACAGAAGAGAAAATTGTTGCCTAAGTGCGGCTTATTTCAAAGCCAAACCTACTTATTGCAGATGTGAAGGAGCTGCTGCTGGTCCCATGGAGCAGGGTTGCTGGCACCACCAGCTCTGCCACGGATGAGCCACCAGCACGTGCCGCAGCCCCTGGCTCTAGGCTCAGCTCACAAAGAGCCCAGGGGCTCCAGTTTCCCTTTCCAGGCAAGAAGGGAACTGTTCCTGAAGCACTTGCTCTAAGTAAAACATCTTCTGGTTTGGCCTCCCCAGACGCCATCACACACAGACAAATGTCCCTACCAGATATGGTCCCGTTGTCTACATTTGACTTATCTGATTTTCAAAACACAAAGGTCTAGGGGCTCTGGCTTTATCTGTGCAACATACTGCTTTGCTGGTGATCTATCTAAAGTGCTTTTACCCATTCCTCCTTGTACTTGGATGCTAGCTACGGGCACCTGAGGTGACTGAAATGCAGGAAGATGAATAGCAATGGTTAATTGGGCCAACAGGCATGTAAAGATACACCATTGACATGTAAATGAGAGGAATCCAGACAACAAAGAAAACGTACATAACTGTGTACAGAAAAGAGATTCACCTAAAGGTTAAATTGAAAATATCCTCAAACAAAACAGTTGCATGGGGTGGTTGGGCCAGAATCCATTTTGTTGTCACAGCTCTCTCCCCCTTTCTGTTGAATTATGAGGGATTACTAATTACTGCTGCTGACATGGATGGTGTCCCTGGTACGGTTCTGTGCCAAATAAATACGACACACACAATGCAAACACTTCAACATGTTTTATACTCCCATCTGCCTATATTTCTTCACCTCTTATACACATCCCTCAGAGATTCCTTGTACAATGCCAGTGCTCACTGTAGTAGGACAGAAACATCATCCATTTGCAACCAGTGCACCAGCTGAGTTACGAGAACTGAAGTAAGGTGAACAGTTGAGAGTTTCCCCAGTACAGACAAATAATAAAATTTAAAAAAACGGAACATGGTGCAAGCAATGTGGCCCACTCACTTTTGTTCCTTCTTGCTGGGGCCAGTACTAGTACCTCCTGACGTGCTGTAACTCCTACTGTTTAGTCATCTCACAGCTAATTATACATACACTCCTTAGTTTCTTTGATCCATTATTCTTATGAGAAACTGAAAGAGTTCGGTCTAGCAAGATATTCAAAGGAAGGCACCTTGTTCATGAGCTATAATCACCAGCCTAGAGAGGGATCTCTGAGACTAGAAAATGGAGCAAAAAAAGAAAACTAAAACTAGATGCCATGTATAAAAAGTTGTCAGCCACATCCACACTGAAAATAGAATCTGACCTTTGTGCAACTGAGCGCCAGGCAGACCACTCACGGGTACTGTGGGTTTATCAGCAATTGAGTCTCTAAATTACCAAGCACGGTGCTCAGCCACAGGTTTTTAGACTTCACATAGGAAACACTGGCTGGAACTTGTGGTCTATTATTCAGATCAGACAAGACAGGACTCTGGTTTTAAATCTTTAAACCGTTAACAGCATTCCCTGCCCGGTGCTCCCATCCTTACTGGAGCCTCAACAATTGGCACAATAAAAGAAAAAATGGCATGAAAACAAATGGATTTACCACCCAGAAAGATAAATAGTTATTTTCAGGGGCTGCAGAGGTCCCTAGCTAAGATACTTTAGACTTATTCAAGCACCTGCTTTGGCCAAAACTTAGCCAAAATTGGATACTATGAATTGCCATTCCTGTCCTTTCACAAGCAGCTACTTCTTTTCTTTGAGCCCATGGAGACCTTGCCAAGCATGTGGCATGAAATCCTTCCCAGCCCCCTCCATGCCCACATCTGGCAATGGTGTAGGCTCAGCAGGAATCAGGACCTCCCAGCACCACTGTCATACACATAACAACTGTAGTCTTATTTCCACAGAGCCTGGTTTTCCTTTCACAGGAAAGATGTGCTGGTATAAATTTATAACAACATGGACACATTTGTGAGAATCAGTGAAGAGGTATTTCCTCCCCTCATGTTGCTACACTCTTCCCAAGGGATTAACCTCTGTTTGGCTTTACTGGCTTTACTTTACTGGCCTTGCACTTTCAGCTCATTCACACATTCGTTTCAACGGCCACAACATGCCTCCCAGCATCGGTTCCAGGTTCTCAGTCTCTTCACTTCTTGACTCCCTCTCCGGACTTGGCCACTTTGTGCCTTATGAAAACAACATGCAGTGTCCCCAGATCTATGTCTAGATTCTATCTGAACTGATCAGCGGGATTTACTCTGTTAGTTTGCTTGTCCCTCTTGCAGAAGGGCCTCATCATGCCCTTTGTTCACAAAACAGTCCCAGAACGCCTCCCGGCCCAGAACGCCTTTACACACCGCCATATACTTTACCTCCTGCAGAGCTCAAAACGTCAGTGGCATTCTCGGTGAGGTCTTCTGCTCCTACAAAGGGAAAACTTACCATCTTCTAACTTCCATCTTACGGCTAGAAGAGCACAGCTGATACCATGTATCTTGTCTCAATATGCAAATGTTTGCAGCATCTTTCCGTTGGCTTCCAGAAGAAGAGAGCAGTCACAATAATCTGAGCCCATCTTCGTGCTTTAGCTGCTCTTACCAACTGCTCACAACATGCCAGGTCTTCCCACGCCCCAGCTACAAGAAAAGTTCCCAAAAAATTAAACTCTGTACATCTGAGAGATTAAAAGACCCGCACTTGTAAATGCTACCGGAGGTTGTTATGTCCTGTGGCTGGAAGCTATGCCATGAATTAAGACATCTGAACTCCACTCCTGGCTTTACTGCAGACCTTCATGACCTTGGGTAAGTAATTTTTCTTTTTCTGCTCTACTGTTTTGTTTTTCAGGTGAAAGATCCCTTGGGAATGGATCTGTCTCGCACAGCGTGTTGAGATACCAGTGCCCTAAGCTGCAGAATCACAGGCTTGACTGGGCAGGACACCTTATTAACAAAGAAAAATACTGCAAGTAAATGTTTCCTATCAGGACTTACTTAACAATTAAAATTTTAGAACACATACTTTTACATGAGAATTACCTTTTCCACTTGAAATGAGGCAAAAGAAAAAATGTCCTGAAGCCCAAGAGATTTGGATTGATTTGTCATTAACATCTACAGGGACATATTGCAAGGTCTGGTTCATACACTACCTATCATCTTCCTGACTGTTGCACATTTACAACAGGCAGGCTGGACTCTCTTGAGACTCGCAGCTATGTTGTATGCCCTGATATAGCTATGACAATTGTTCTTAATCCTCTAGGATACCTCTGCCTCCTGTTTTCTAATGCTTTCTGAGACATCGTCATCTGCATATCTGCTTCCTGCAGTGATCTGACAGTGCAGAGTAGCAGCCCGTGTCCTACCTCCTGTTTGCAGAGATTTTCCTCTGAGGTCAACACACTGGTAATTTGTTTCCATCAATGCTCTTTTGTTTACTGCCTAGGAAAAGCGCCTATAGCAAACCCATGCTATTTCATTAAAATCCAGAGAGCATTAGTCAGAAAAGGGCACAGTCATTAAGGAAAATTATTGAAAAAACGTTCACCTCTCCCAAATGCTCAATAATGTTTTCTTACTGTGACTTATGCATTGCAAATATTGCAACAGTTGCTGGTGAAACAGGTTCACACTTGCGTACCTTATTTCTGTTCACAACAGGTGATTCCTAAAGCTCCTAAGGGAGAAAGACATTAGATTTTAAGGACATTTTTGGAACACATTCTGAGTACCTAAGAGACCTTGTCCTCCATGGATTACCATTCTGACACCAGAAGCTGCAGGTTCCTGGCATAATCCTCTCTATGAAGACAGACAAATCAATTGCAGACTGAACAGAAGCAAGCAAAACTTTGCAGTTAAATAGGGAACCAATGCATAGGAACAACCGATACATAGGAATTAATTTCTAGTTTAAACCAGATCATTAATTTCACAGGTAAAGTGTTTGTGCTTTAAAGGACTTCCTACTGTATATCCCCTGCAACAGCCCGGGCGGTGACCAGCTTCCAGCACTTGTTCCCAGGACATAATTTTCAGCAGTGACTTTGGAGCTGACTTCTCTTCTTCTTAAAGATCCCAGTGACCTTAAGAATTTTAACATAAAAATTACATCTGTGTTCATACTTTAGTCTATAAAAGTAATTTTAATACTGATAAGGAAATATTTATTAGAAAGTTGCTGGGACTTAGCAGAAACATCAGCATTAACCACAAACACACATATAAGCCCTAGAGCTCATCTGCAAAAGCAGATGGTGGTAGCTCGCTGTGTTCATCCCTTGTAGACATGCACAAATATCACCTAAAGCGTGTCATATCCTGAAACAAGGGAAAAGCCATAACCATCTTTGGTTATTTGTGTTGGTTATTTTTATTATTGCATTATCTCTGAGGTGGTAGAACATAAGCGGATACGTTAAGTAGTTACCTTTACGTGGGCCGGCAGAGCAGCAGCCTTGATGAAACTCCGCATACATGATCTGGAATCACACCTCTGTAAAAGACCCTTTGATCAATGCAAACAAAAGAATAACAGGTCATACTTTCTCCTGAAACTGATAAAGAGAGGAAAACCCATACATACAACCTCAGGGACCTTCTTAACTGAAAATAGAAGAGCTGCGACAGCAACATCAGTACACGGGGTGTGTAATCTGCTTAAGCACTGTGTAGGGATTGTCTCCGATTCCAAAAAAAGGCTCTTGACATAACTTACAGATATTTTAAATACTGGTGCCAATGTTCTTGAAAGGATTATAAACCATTGCTACCTACAGCTTGGTGTTTACCCCAGCCACATGGGAAATCTCTTTCACTGTCTGAAAAAGATTAGGGGGGTAGGAGGGGGGAAACAAGAGCAACTCAGCTGACACACTCAAAGCTGACAGAAACTATAGTCAAGCAAATCCAGGACAGCAAGGAGAGCTCACAGTACTGTTATAATGTACTCACTGCTGAGCTTACAGTGCACCTACCCTAAAGTAGCTCCCTTCCAGTATGATTCAATATCATAACGGTTAGTGCAGGCTCTCTACCCTCACCCATGCCTTTCTTGGACATGTCGAAGTGTCTGCTGAGCCCAGCAGAGCTATGTCTCATCCCAGTCATGGGACGACCATGAGGCAGCCACAGCCATGGCCACAACACGGGCATACCTTTCCATCAGTCCAGCAAGCAGGCAAACACCCAGGGCTGGCTTACCATGTCACTGGTCAGGAGACAAAAACAGACACAAGTGACTCAGAGATATTCTGCCTTCTGCTCTGGAGTCCCTACTCACCTGCTGAATCCCCACAGAGGACACTTCCATCATCCAACATTAAAAGCAGCAGTACAGCAAAGGTATCCAGCATTAGATTTTCTCTTTGTCTGCTCTAACAAAACTGAAAGGCTGGATTTCTCAAGCACCTTGGGACAAGTCAGAAGCAATTACCTTGACACCAGTGCAATTACACCTGTGTGAAATAAGAACTGAAGAGCTGAAAATGAAGTCTTCCTATTTCATGGAACAGCAGCTCTCCTGTGCAGGGATATTCTGAATATTGCCCAGTGGCCCCAGAGACTGGAAACCACATTTCTGCCTCACTGCACAGGAGGGATCAATATCGTAAGTCTGAACCTTCAAAACCAGCCAAACTCTAAAGTCTTTAATTCACACGAAGCAATCCAGGTGCGAGTTTGCTGTGAAAAAATACTCGGGCACAGCTTGAGTTCGCAGCAAGCGTACAATTGAGTGAAGGTACGTGACCTGTTTGGGAAAAAACAAAGCATGTGTTGTCTTTCCAGAGGGTGTAAAAAGACATTTTCCTCAGGTTCCAGAGGTAAATACAATATGTAGGACTGTTTGGATCAGTTTTTAACAACACTTCTGGGTATGCTGAAACCTTAGTACCTGTATTTTTAGGAAAAAAAGTTTTGCTGCAGTCCAAATCTTATAAAACCAAGCTTCTTAAAATTCTTAAAATTCCAGTTGGATTTCAGACATTCAAAAATTTGAGTAAAATTACATGGGTGCACTTTCGGGCTATTATCCACATAAAAGCTCACTTACAAACAGAAATACCATATCAAAATTGATTTGATGTCTTTTTTTCTAAAGCTATTTTTAACGTAATACAATGTAACAGTGTTGGGAACCACAAAGATAAATTGTGCTGGGAAGGGTTAATCTGAGATGAGACAAAATTCCCAGGTTTGTACAAAGGAAAAACAAAAAATGTCATCACTTACTCTAGAGAAACATACAAGAAGTCAACATATGAAAGCAATGAACACCTGTAACCTGCTTCCCTATTCTTTCTACTTTTTAAGGTAAAACAATTATAAGAGATAAAAGACTGTACTGCACTTGCAGCATTCCCAGAACATGGACTCACATTTCTCCAAAGAAGGTGGATGGTGAATGGAAAGGAGACACGGAGATGCAGAAGGAAAATGTGACATTATTCAGGGCTCTTCCCACTGCTGTTCTTTGGAGTTTTCTTCAGCTGACCCTGCCCGGCACGCTAACCATGGGCTTTCGGCTACAGCTGCCCAAATATTTACCCCAGTTCAGGTGCAGCCACAGCAAGCTGTTTCAGCAAGGAAAACCCTTTCTGAAAGGTTTAAAAGTACCCAAACACAATTCCCCCTCACTGCCATAATCAGCAATAATACACCAGTCACGGCGTACTTCTTAATTATACACCCAGGTGCCTCCAAAAAGGAGGTGCAGACAACTCACCTGTCTCTTCAGACTTCACACAAGGGATAGAAATTTGCATTTTAGCCCTAAAAAGACAACTTCTTGTTTGAAGTACTGAACGCTCCAGTGGCTTCACTTGAAAAACGGAGTATTCAGCCACAGCCCTCTGCCTAGGGTCACGCAAAGTTTATCTTTCCAAATCACTCAGCGCATCTGTAATCAAACTGCATCTTGGCTTCAGTCCTGAGGTTTATATCTCACTGCCTGTCACTTTGTTCACGGGTTTCTTGGAGGTCAAAGCCCCTTGTCCTTTGCCTCTTCTCTCACTGAAAACATATCTAGTTAAAGCCAACAGATGACTGATGGAGCTTCCCATCATTACTAGATTTAAGATAATTCCACAAAATCAGTGGCAGGATGTTTTCCGCAGTGGCTTATGTTCAGCTGCCAGGTAGTTACTCACACAGGTCAGCTGCCTAATAAGTAAAAGCGTTTCAAGGGATGCACTCAATAGCCCTCCAGATCATTATATTAAAAGTTGTAATGATGTCTCTGGTTGAATTCAGTTCTTGCTGTGAAAGCTATTAAGTTAATCAAAATATGAGGGCCCCCAATACTTTTAATTAATAAATTACAAGTTACTATGTAATCAGCAAGATTTGGTCAAGGCTAAAATTAAGTACTCATCCAGTGACCCACAAACACTATTTTCAACTAAGGATCATGCAGCAATGGAAGCAAAGGAAGCCCATGTTTCCAAGCATAAATGTGACTGTTTCTGCAACGCTGCAATAAAGTGGCCTTGAGCTCACCGGAAAAAAGCTTTAAAACAGTAAGGTTTCCCTGTTTCAGAAAGAATTTATAAGTACATTTAAATATAAGCACATATTTCAGCCCCATTAAAATGAATGCCTTTTAAACATGTCCTTAAAGCTAAATACAGACATCAGGGGTTTGCCAATTAGGCTGGACTTAAATAAACACTTATTTTTCTGAACAGGGGTCTGAGTGCCCAAGGGAAGCAGCAGCACGGGCAATGACATCAAGCCCACCGCTGCCAAGACCTGCTTGCACGGCTCATTTTGGGGGTACCCGGTTCCAGCCCAAATCTTTGCAGAATCCTGCAAATGCCTCTTCAGGAGCCTGTTTGGTTCCTATCACTCACTTCATTAACCTGAAGACAGCTGCTACCTTCGTAAAGGGAATGACATATCTGTAGGCTGGAGACTAATATTTATATTATCTTCGGTGACTCACAGGAAAAAATAAACATTCTCTGTTACAATGACTTAATTTCTTTGACTCAGTTTCAAGACAGGGAACTGCATCAGCCATTCATTGCAGGTGGTACTCAGGTTCAAGGATGGCTCTGTAGAAGACTCTGAAGTAACTGCATTTTTTTAAAGATAATTCTTACAGTTCAGAAAAAGCTTATGATTGCTCAAGCGAAAGGCTGGGAGCACGACCTTCACACGGAGCAGTAGAACAAAAGGCAGAATTGTCTGTGGACCACCAGTTTTGCTGAAGAACTGGACCTTGTTGCCATTCAGTTTAAGATAATCAAAATATTTGTTCAATACAAGGACTAAAACCCTGACATCCATAATGTGATAAAACTCCTGTAAGGTGCATCCTCACACCACCAGCTTGCTGGGCTCTATAACCCCCTGAAGCCAACACATGAAGTTCTTGGTCACAGAAGAATGTGTTATTGCAGGAATCAGCCTTGAAAAAATAAACTTTCACAGAACTCCCATTCACTTCAAAAGGTGCTTACACATGCAAAAAAAACCCAAACAAACAAAAAAACCCCAACAAACCAAAAAACAAAACCCTGCATTTGAAAAAAAAAATTAAAAATTGAGTTTGAAAGATTCAAATTTCTTTGAAAAGTGATTCAGTTTCTGGGTCCTGATACTGGAAGATATTTAAAAATTAAAGCAGATAAATAAATTTTTCAATTTATTTCAGTCAGGGGCTACAATTATTAGAGGTCTCTGATGTCTGGAGGAACTTGAATACTCATCCACTCTGCTGGAATAAAACTCTGATATTCTTCCCCCAGGTTCAAAGAAACTGCAGAGCGATACCAACTCTACATTCAAATCAGACCATGAGGATTAGGCAAAGGTAGCTATTATCTCTGTGCAAAGCATATTCATAACAAAAGGAGATTTAAAAAAAAAATATCTTCTGTTTCAGTAAAATTTTATGAGAACATTAAAAACAGTAAAATCTTTATCTCCGGCACCTTATGCAACATCATCCTCCTAGCAGCATTCTTCTCTTTGATCGGTTTTACAATACCCTTATTCAAGAAACCAGTCTTTGCAAAACACTAAATTTGCAGGATTACATTCTTATCTCACTGTTTTTTAAAAAACAACAGTTCTGTTTGAGAGATGTCAGTGCTTTTTGCTGCTGAAGGAGTAGATCAGGTAATACACACACTGTTTCATTGGCCCCGTTTTAAAAGTGTTGAAAATCAATAATTCTCATCGATTGTAGCTTGGTTTGTGAAAATGTGATTTTTATTTAAACCAATAGTGAATGTCTCAGTTACTTTATAGTGTAACATTGGGACTTAAAACCGACAGTTACGTGTGGTTTTATTATTAGGAAGTCATTTGGACGATATTGATTATTCATAAGCATATGGTATATAAACCCAAATGAGTGCAGAGTACAGCTCCCAACTTATTTGTAAATTCAATCAAAAACACAGATAGAACCGAAAATGTCAGCTCCCAGGACCGTATCGGATACTACACAATATTCAATATCACTGCCATGTCTCAGCACTGGGAGAAGTATTCCGTCCCACCTGTGACTGCAAAGATAACCTTGAAAATGTCCCATATCAGGGCAGCAACTGGGTATTAAGCTCAGAGCACAGATTTTATTTCTACATTTGGGAATTTTTAAGTCAGTGCCATAATTCTGGTATCCTGCCTAGAACTGGTGAAAGTATTAAAACAAAGGGGTGGGGTTTTTTCCAGTAAGAACAGTTTTATTAACAGCAAGGCTTCTTGTATCACACTTGACACTTTCAACACTCCCATTCCAGAAAAAAGGCAGCCTTTTAAAAACATATCATCATCTTGGCAAAATTATTACCAAGATATAATTAGCTTTTCTTTTAATTTAAAACAAAGTGGGAATTTTCCAAACCCTGAACTTTCAAAGAGTTTCCACACGGCACAAGATCAGGTTTACACCTGCTAGCCCATCCCCCACCAACACCACTGCGCAAGCATGACCCCTCCTGGTGCTGCACTGGACCGCAGCGAGCATCATCGTGCTCCCCTGCATTTACCAGCTATTCAGATGCTGGCAGAACACCTGGCTCTGCAAACCCTTGGGGAAAAATAGTATAAAATTATGGACATGTGAGAAAACCTTATTTGTTTTTCTCTGTTAAAACTTATCCTGTTCCTTCTTTTACATTGACTTTTCAGTTTTCCTTAGAAAAACCTATTAATCTTGGCAGCCTGACAGCATGTAGAGTAATTACCATTTGATCTTCTTTGCTACAGACGTGCTTGTTAGATTACCTTCGAAGAATGTTGTTTATTTGTCTGGAAAGTATAAATATAATTGAGAACATGTTTTTCCACAAAATTTTCTGCTGGGAGGTCAAATTGCTGACATTTCTGTATTTCCTGGATTCTCTATCGCATACTTCAACAGTGCTGATTAACATCAGCCGCATCCTGGCATTAGTAATTAGAGGATGGTGTTGGGTCTGAGTGCATTTGATTGCTTCAAAAAATATTGCCCTCTCAGCTGGTGAAGTCAGGAGAAGTATTTTTTTTCCCTGGAAACCTGCCTTTGGGGTTTTTTTTTGCTTTCATGAACCAAAAAAGAATATACCTAAACTGCACTTCCCATTTCTGAAGTGGGCAGTTGCTCCTTTTTTGAGGATTTTCTAAGTCCAAAGGTAAATCACCATGGAAATGGCGCCTGCAGGTGCTTGCTCAGAACGGGACACTCCTGCTGCCAGCCCTAGAAGAGTCTCCACAGGATTTATTACAGGACAATAAATGTTATCTCGTCCAAGACCGAATGCAAGCATTATGCAGGAGTTCTGCAAGATGACTTCTGGAAAGATGAAATCAATTTTTACAAAGCCATGGGAACAAGTTTATTGTTTACTACAAGCAATAAAATGCCCACTTTGGGCTCAGATGGTGGTTTGGCCCAAAGATTAAGGTTTTTACTATTCCAATTTTGCAGCTGAATAAAGTTTGACTTGGGGAGGAGACATGGGGGATCCCACCTGCTCTCAGTGACCTGGGCGAGGAAGGTGTTGCCCCCAGCACCCATCCTGCCCACTGCTCCTGCTGATGGGACATTAGGGGACACAGCCAGCCCAATGGATGGAGCCCAAATCACTGGCAACGAGCACAGCCCCTCACTGTATGTGTCCTATGGGCAATGAGCATCACTCCTAATGCAAGCACAGCCTTGACTTCTACTGAAACCGGTGGGGCTGGCTTGATTTCACCACAGCGTTCCCACAGGCTGGCCAGAGCCCTCTGATGTGCGCTCCCTGTTTGCTGCTTATGTTGCGTCACAGCATGGCCAGGTTTCATGGGAAGGGGATTTCTTTGGCTTTGTATTTTTGTCAAAATAATCTTTACGAGCCATTTAAACACACTGCTTTTCCTTGTTGCTGCGCTGGTACCCACAGGCAAGAGGACCTCGGCAGCCCGAGCTCGGGATGCCGGCGCTCCGTAAAGGGAAGGGTGGGAAGCCACAAGTCCTGCATCCACTCCTGCAGCGCTGCGGGCAGCTGGCGCTTCTATCCTTGGAAAGGTCAAATGCCTCATAACAGGAGCATTAGAAACTCAGCACCGCGCTCTGCAGAGCGCAGCCTCAGCCCCATAATTCACATTGCAAATACCGCAGCATGAATGCAAATCTGCTGCCCTGAGGGAGCCACGGGCACCGCCAACAAGCCAAGTGGTTTTATTCCTTCTTTTCCTGTCACTGCAAGGATGAAATCCCACACCAACAAAATTAATTTATTCTTTTGATGAAGGCAATAACTGGAAGAAAAAAATGGTAGGAAAAACAAATCCAACCTTGCGACATCTGTGACACACTGACAAGAATACAAAATGGCAAGAAGTCCTATTTTTAAAAGCCATCATCCTGCTGCTGTCGGACTGCACTTATGTCAGCAGTAACCCACAGCAGCTTGCTGGCTCCACTGGCTCTTCGTGGCAGAACACTGCCTCCACAACACTTGCTTGGAGCAAGAAGCTGGGCTACCACCTAGAACTGCCACAGCTACCTATGCCTCCCTTTTAAGGGCTCTTTTAGGGAAACTGAAATTTGTAGTTAAAAAAAATAAATGAATCTGGTTTTCGTTTTATACCTATGTGCTTAAAATTAGCCATGACTGATTCTGCTGGGGACTCCAGGTCTGTAAAGGATAGAACTGGAGGAAGGCAGAACCAAAATGCAAATAATCAGCCAAGGCATAAGTAGGACTTACACGCTCAGAGAAATGTGGAAAGCTTCAAAGAAGTCTCTGTATGATTAGCTTCATGGTCTTACACTGCAAATTAACAGTTATAAGAAAAACTAGCATTTTCTTGGGGTCTGCAGGTTAAGAATATATTTTAGAAACTTCAGATTAATGACATCTAGTGCAGTCAAAGCAGGAAAAACTCTTTTTTAATTACTCAAAAGAGAAGCCAAATAATTAATAACCACCAAGAATAATAAATCAGCCAGTGTAATCTCATTTCCATTAGCCTTATTAGTTAAAGAGATTGGTAGATCAAACCTAATTTAATTCTTCCAGAAATAAATATACGATTATTGTTAGCCTTATTTCCCAAGACAGTGAAGTCAATGTGCTTGGGCTGCCTGCCTGTTTGTCCACTCTGATAAGTTTTAAGCCTGCTGGCCAATTTCAACTCAAATTAATGAAGACATAGTGGTGTCAGAAATGTTAAAATCATACCTGCTTTGTGAACCACCTCTGGCCAGGAAGGACTCGGACGAGCACCCCCACTTCGGAAGGCAGTAGCAATGCAGTATGAGACCTGTTCACCTAAAGAATATAATATATATATAGGTAATGGATATAAAAAGTTGCATAGCTGGGCACAGGGGGAGAGAGAAGATATGGAAGTGTACATGAGGGGATAGAGAGGGCTTAGGGGTATTGCATGGAAGGGTCGAAGAAACATTAATTTCTAACTAAGGAATACTGCAAGGATAGATAAATAAATTAATCCAGAAGCAACAGGGTTCACTAATTTTGCCACTCCTGGAACAATTTATTACTAATTCTTCGCTCATCCTGATGCTTTTCTCTACATCAACGCCCATGCAATCATCCTCAAGCAACCCAGCCTTCAACAAGGAGAACTATCAGAGCTGAGGAGAGTCCCAAGGCTGGTGTTTTGGTGAAAACCCTTTGAAAATTTCTGTTCTGTACCTGGCACCTGTATATGTTACAGAAAAGCAATGTTACATCCAGACTCTCTTCTTACTCCTAACCTGGAGGGCCACTGCCACCCAGCAGCAGTGCAATAACAGCAAGCCAGGAACAGAGCTCAGGAGCAGGAATGGTTTGACTGGAACGACAGGCACAGGCAGAGAAAAAGAGATGACTACTTTGGAAAAAGCATCCTTCCTTAAAGAGATAGCCTCCAAGCTTGGCAGGGTGAGCAGGCATTGCTTTGCTCACAGAACAAGGAGTTGACCTGGCGAGGTCCCCTCCTCTCTGTTGCAGCTGTATTGCAAACATTCATCCTTTATCCCTTCTTCTCTTAAATTAGATTTTGCTTGTGACTCGTGCTCATTTAGCAGTTTACCACATGCTTGTTACATGCGATCCACAGCAGAAAAATGGCCTAGCACACAGGCTTAATCATATCTGTCTTACAGAGCTGGAGTACACTACGTAATACAAGAAATGCTGTAAAATACTCTTTAGAGATAGAAAGATACTATAACCAACATGACAATGCTATCAGTAAAAGCTCTGCGAGTATGAGTAGCCATTGTAGAAGATTAGACTGAACTTCACTGTTGTTACATTAATAGATTAAATGGATGGAGAACACTGGAGAGAAGATTCAGGAGAAAGAAGTTATGTGGTGGCTTTCCCTGGACAGAGGACAGATAGCCCAGTTGGTCACCAAATAGCCAGTAGATGTATTTGTGATGTTATATAGGATAAGTTATTATCACTTATAGCGTATTTATCTTCAGGAGATCAGATTAAATTATCATTAATAAAATAAATAATTACCTAGATGTCAAAACAACCTTTGAAAGTTTCCTCAAACTACTCCTAAATCCCCACAAACTGGGGGGACAGTCCTTAGCAATCTGATGATCAAGTCATGTTCTCTGAAGGAAATCCCTAACCAATTGATTACAACGTGGTTTATGTTACTAGTAAAATATTTACCAAATGGATATGGTGCAACATGCTCTTCTGTTTGCAAAACTCCTCTAAGGCCAAAAATAGGTTATGACTTAATAATACGCACCACATTGGAAGTCAATGTAATACACCCTGAACAAGACCCAGTCAGTGTGTGATGAGGTGTCACACTTCTATTTTTGGGAATAAATTAATTTTTTTCTACAGCATTGACAAAGACTGCTTTCTTTATGCAACAATTATATAATGTGACTATACAGATGTCTTATATACAACCTTGTGGCAGTGTTTATGGCAAATACCACAGAAATGATGACCTCCATTACGCAGAGGTCACGCTGGGATGGCGGGGTGTGCTTTACATAAACACCAAACTTCTGCTGGGTGACTTTTTGGCTGCAGAAAACCAGCAAGAGCGGGGTGACGCAGTGGGTCGTGGTCACAGCATAGAGTCAGTTATTCCTACAGCCGCTTCCATGTTCTCCGTGGTCAGAGCACTTGTGGTTGACAGTATTGGACTCATACCAGGAAACTAAAGTCTTTGATGAGTCCAACAGGGCAGGAATGAGCAGAGCCCACAGAACATCTCAAACCACTGCATTCAGGGCAAAGACGACACTCACCTTGAGAGTTGAATACAGTCCAAATACATGAGGAACAGCCCAGGAGCAAGAGAGGAGTCCAAAAAAATGTAACAGCACAAATACCTGAATCTTACCAGTTCAGCGGCTGAACAGAACTGGCAACAAAAGGGTACAGAAGGCCCCCAGCCGCCAGGAAAACAGTAACAATCCCAGCATCAAGGTGATTCCCAGCCTGCCTGGGGGAATGGCGTGGGGAGGGACGGGGGGACACAGCGGCTAGCTGGGTTGCCTGTGCCTGGGCTCATTGCCAGGGGATGCAAAGCCACTGGGAACACAGAGTGAGAAACTGCAAGAAGAAAGAAGAAAGTCAGCATTGACAAATTCACAGGGAACTTGTTCATAAGGACCTGTCACATTTCTAGCCAAAGCCTGCTGCAACGTCCTTTTGTGTTTGGTTGGGTTTTTTTATTAATCTTAACATTAACCATTATTACACCCTGTAATGTAGTAATTACAGCAGGCGAGAGAGATGAGCCTGAAACATCAAGGGATGCAAGTAGCACTCCAGTTCACGGAGCTCCAAATCAATCCTTTTTAGCGTGGACTTATCTTGAGCAAAACAAAAGAAATTTCTTAGAAAACAAATGCAACAAAACAGAATGCAGGTTGTCAAATAGTGCAGATGATGGCCCTGGTAGTCCTTCGAGGAGGACATGACATGCTACAGAGTGCAGATGCTCAATTTCTTGCTAAATGAACTGGACCTGGTGTAGAGTCAGAGTATGGTGTTCAGCCCAGACCAAGAAAGATCCCACAACAGCTTAAGTACATGCTAAATAGATCACCTGGCCAAGACACTGTTTCACATGGTGCCAGCTCATCTTTGGTTGGCTTCTAACATGACAAAACATGGGCAGTAAATTCCAGGATGCCGGTGTAACATCCTGCATCACACCCACAGCACTGGGCAGCTCCAGCTGCTGTCAGTGTCACACATGATGATAGAGTCAGACTCACTTCTTTTTGCTTTAAGAAGTGTTTGACAACCAAACAGCAACTTGCTGAGATGCTCTAAACCATCCTGGCCAGGACTAAGGCAAGGATGCGACCAAGGACCCCTCCGACTCTAAATTTGGGGATTTCTCGTGGCCTCTATCAGCTTTGCCAGACGTTCACACGCACAGCAAAGCTGGAGACCCAGCGTGTGCCAGTGTGACCCTGTGCTGCTGAACGCATTCCTGGCTCTTCTTCCCACCTCTTCAGCAGACAACTCTACTTGCAGTTCAAGGCTCCAGACATTAAAACCTAATAATTTCACTAGCATCCTACCAACAATCAAACATTTTCTGCACTTCTTTTGTCTAGCAGGTTATATTCTTTTCAAAAAGTAAAAGCTTGTCTTTCCTCAACACAAGGGAGTTATGCAATTAATTAAAACTAAGTAGATGACCCCTAAAATGCTGGCTTATTTTACAATTGCTCTGCTGGTTACTCTAGGCTGGTATACAATGGCTTTACTAGCTGATTGCAAGTAAGATCTTGTCTAAACAGAGAGAAAGATGCAGTTTCCCATAAAACTCTCGTTTGTCAATATCTTAGTCGATGTTTAGCCTGCAGCCCCTTACTTCACACAATCTTCATTAACTTTTAGTACTAACTTTACTGTTTACCGAAGTCTAAAGCAAAAGATGAACCTGGGCACATAAAACACTTGTACAGTTTTATACCTTCTGTGGTGCAGCATGCATAAAAGGAACATGGTTTCTGTTTCTCTGCTTCCCTGGGGGACTTACTGCTCCAAATAACACCGCCGTCTGTTGAGAATACCTTATTCCTTGCCTTTTTTATTCATCTGTAACTCTGAGAGCAAAACCAACAGACCTTTGCCTGACAGCCAAACTTCAAACAGCGCCAGCGCAGGAGGCGAGCTCCTGTGCAGCACTTCTGCTCCCGGTGGGAGAGATTCCTATGGCAGCCTCGCCAGCGAAACCTTAGAACAATTTTGCTGTAGCGGAGTTGTTATAAATTCATGAGAGCACAGCAGAGGTCGGGCTGGAGCCTGTCTCATACGGCACAGTTTTGCATGCCACCATGTAAGGCTTCTTAATGGACCACCTCTCAAAGGGTAAGGGTAAGAAAAGCCATTGCCGCCTCGGAGAGAGCATGCCTGTTCTACCTGCTGCCATTCTCCAGTAATGCAGCAATACCACGTATCAGAGAGAATAGCCCCACGTAGCAGGGCAGGTAGGTAATGAGGAGGGTGCAAATTAAATCCAACATCACTAGAAGCCACACAGCACTATAGCATCCACTTGAAGCAAGTCCTAGGATGATACTTTTAAATGGTTTTGGTTTATTTCAGCAGGAATGATGCAACAGTCAAAGTGGTTTTGCACAGACCATTGTTATAATGGGGTAGCCAGAAAAGGAGGAGGAATTATGCTCCCTCCTGAGTCTCCTGTAATTAAGTTAATTTTATCAGGATAACCATTACCTGGGTGTACCCAGCCCTGTGAAGACCTTTCTTCTCATGCATTAGTGAATTATGGTTTAATTTCTCATTATCACTGATGGAAATAATATGTGGAAGCCCATGCACGCATAGATAATATGGGACTGTGCGCCCGTCTGTGTCAGCTGCCTCCTCTGTGGAGCGCTCCTTGCTGTACTCAAGCACCCGACCAGCCTGCCGATGAGCTGAGCATACAATTTTGCCTGTCATTACCTGGACTTAATTTATTCTTAATCTTTGGCTTCTTAATACAGAAAAATGCAATAATAAAGTGCCAGCCAGAGGGCTGTTTTTGTCAGTAGATTATTCAAGTAAATTTTTCTACTCCAGACTTGCAGCCTTTAAAAGGGCTCCTACTCCACTGCATATTGAATCCCAGGGATGTTTCTTATCTCATCTACTTCTCCTTGCCTCATTCTGTTAGAGACCCTCCCTGTCAGATAAAGTCATCAGGTCTCTGGATAAAGAGAAGCAATTTCTTTTGCTTGATTAACTGCGTGACTTAATGCTATCAGCTGCATTAGGGGACAGAAGCATAAGACAGGCTATCAGGGAATCAAAGTCAGCCACAGCCACATAAATCTCTGCAGCAGCACCACGAGGTATGAATAATCAATTGCACATTCCCAGAGAGTTTGCCTGCAATAATAAAAATATTTCTTGTAGCTTTCACAAGGAACAGGTAGATTGACAGGAGAGACAAAAAAACTCTACAGCATCACTTTTTATATTATTTGCAGAGCTTGAGAGGGGCAAGGTGCAAATTTTTGGCAATCCAGATGTGAGAATCTATTAAGAAGAAGATACGCATAAGTACCTGCAAATATTAAAATGAAAGAGGTCAATGTTGGCTCTATCCAGGTGCACCTGGGCAGAAAAGCATCCATTGGAGAGCAAGCTCTCAGCTGCCTGAAGCCTGGGAGAGCCCTTGCAAGCTTCTCGCTAACTAATAACTCAGTAAGTGCTTCTTAGTAAGCGTGAGGTCTAAGCCAATGCTGACCTGCTAAATGGGTGTTGAGTGTTTGCCCATCACACCAGGAGGGTGTTTGGGAGTCCCAGCGGGCAGCAAACACCGTTGTGCCAGCGGAGCTACATCAGCGCGTGTTGAACACGGCATGGCAAAGCCCGAGCTTTCCCAGAGCCTGAATGAGAGCCACAGCAGCCACAAGGCACGCAGCCCCTTCACCAGCCATCTCCCTTAACAACGCCTTCATATATATTATCTTCAGGTCATGAACTGCTCAGCTGGAGTGAGGTTTAGAAGTTTTGCTGGAGAGGAGATAAAGTGCAGCATGCTGGCCAAGTCAGATAAAGCTTTTGCTTTTAAATCAGGCAGTTTAGTTCAAATCACTAGCAAATGGAAGCTGTTTTTGTCCAATAGCATTCATCAGTCAACTCCAGTACAATCAGTATCCTCATCACAACTGTCATATGCGGTAGATGTCTCTAGAAGAGGAACGGGACTGATAAAGCCAACCAGGGCTTCACAGAAACTTGAAATTTGGAGTCCAGGCCAAACACCCAACCTGGTAAGCTCCTGCCTGAAATTAAACCCCTTGTACCACCTCAGGCAGAAAAGCCTCCCACAATAAACATCACCGCGGCTAACAAGAGCGTGGAGTGAACTACAAAATAATTAAAATCATCATGTGTCAAGGAAAAGCTGACTGATTGCTGTGGCTGTGATTAGTTATTCCCCTGCTCTGGAGAGTATTAGCATGAGAGCAGAAGATAACCTTGGTATTTCAGTAAATATTTAAGCTCTCTGTTTAGCAACGTGGGTGAGGTTATCAGCCCAGAAGAGCTTGTTTCAGCTAATTATCACAACCTCTTCCCCTCCTACTGCCGATACATCTGTAAGGGTATCTGTGGAGGCACGTTTTCCCCAAACAAGAAACCGGTCCAGTCTTGGGCACTGCAGAGCAGCTGTTGTTCTTCATGCCTGCTGAGGATGCTGCTTTCACCCAGCTAGATGGTACGGTAGCTTACTGCACTCCCTGCAGCATCTGCTTGCCAGAGATTAGGACTTTCAGCCCTTCTTTTTTTAAGTAAAAGAATTTACATCTTTAAGTTAATTCCTAGCTCTGCTGCAGTTCAGCCATTCGACAGGAGCACGCCAAAACTCATGTTTCAGAAATTCATATATATATATATACACACACATATATTAAAAAAGTCTCCCAGTAAGGGATATTATCTGAAGCCCAGCCTCCAGGCCTTTTTCTGAGATGCTCAGCTCCAGCCATCCCGCATGCTGCAGGAGGAAGGAATAGGTCTCACTACCCAAGTAGATTAACTCTCCAGAGCTTTTCTAATTAGAGACACCAGCTCCATGCCAAGGAAATGTGCTTGCTGCAGCTTATTTTAGCTCTGCAGTTCTGACAAACCAGTCACTTTTCCTCTTATGATCTTGTGTAATTGGAAGACAAACTTTTTCTGAATAATGAATGCTCAGAGATACCACTGCTCATGAAGCCATGCTATTTTGTTATAAAAATAGATCTGCACAATGATAACTTAATAATAACAATTTGCCCCTGTAAATCACAGAAGCAGAGAACAGCTGAGGCTGGCAGGTCCCCACCCCGACCCCTGCTCAGGCTGCTCAGGTCTGCGGCTGGTTAAGTTTTGAGTGTCTCCAAGGACAGATGTTGCACCACCTCTCCGGGCCCCTGTGGCAGTGTCTGACCACCCTCACGGGGAGAACATTTTTCCTGTCTAGCCAGAATTTCACTGGCTGCAAACCGCTCACAGCCCCTTGCCCTTGGCTGTGCGGCTTTGAAGAGTCCAGCTCCATTCTCTGTAATTTCTCATTAGATTACATCATTTACGTCTCATTTGAATTGCTATTTGGTGCTCTCTGCATTGTAAGCCTTTAAAAACCAGGCCTTATTTTTTTGTGGAAGTTCTTGGGTAGCATTAGGAAGAAGGCACTTTGTCTACACAAATTACTCCAGTGTGTGAGGATTCCTTCTGCAGAGCAACGTGGTGAATTAAGACCCTCAGCCAAAAACAGCCTTAACAAAAACTCACAACAGTCGAAGGAATTAACATTTTCCAGCTTACCTTTCCCCTTGCCACCCTGCTTTGAGGGACATTTGGTAGCTCCTGGGAAGCTCGGCTCACAGCGCCATGCCCATCTCGGCAGCGATACAGTGCACCGGCCCTGCAGCGGTGGTGGTTTACCTGCTCCCCAAACCCCTTTGGACCTTTCAGCCTTGCACTGGGCCACAGTCTGCAGAAGTTTCTACATGTTGCGACTTGTCTCAACACCCACAAAATGTTGTGCCTGAGGACCTTCTCCATCCATTACTTACCGTGTGAAAGCAAGAATTAAAATTGTTGTTCTTCCCCACTTCAAAAAGCAAATATTTTCTTCCCTACCTTCCACCTCTGACAAGGTCACACAGCCTCCTATCCCACCGCTGCCCACCCAGCCAGGTGCAGGGGGGGTGCTGGGCCCTCAGCCCCCCAGCTGCAGAGAGTTTTCAGGACCCATCAGGCTTTTCATTTGTCCTCCACCACCAGTTCGCAGGCAGACACGGTAGGCGCGCACCCTAACCCCCAGCGAAACTCCAAATTTGATCTGGTGAAGCCCAGGTAAACCCTTCCCAGACATTATTTCTAGTTGAGACTTATGCTCAGCTGCAGTCCATAGGATTTGTCGGTCTCAGTCCTCCTCCTGGTGGGGAGAGATGTAATGGCTCAGTGCCGGGGGAAGGAAGGAGAGGAGGGATTGAGGCTGGGATGTGCCTGGTGAACGAGCTGCCCCTACCTCCCCTCAAGGAAAGTCCCTCCAGCCCGAGCCAAAGGACAGACGTGGAGCCAAAGGGGAGCACTCTGCTCCTGCTGCAACAGTGGTATGAGCAGCACAGAAAGGCACTGCTTCCCTGCCGAGGTCTGCTCCATAGCAAAGGGGGTGAGAAAAACCAGGCTGGAGAGCTGTTTCTCTTCCTCCACCAGCAGCTTCGACAAGCTCTGAGCTCCCTGATGCGCGGCACGCAGCAAAGAAAAGGGGGCACAAGAAAACAGCATCTTGCAGTGGAGGATCGAGGAGCCAGAAGATGGAGGTTAAGGGTGTATTGGCTCCTCCAAGGAGCAAGCCAAAAGTGGAACACCAACGTTTTGGTGTTGTGGAGGACCCCAGCAGAAAGACAAGATTTCCATTTATCCTGATGGTTTCTCTGCATGTGTTACTTGTGTGTCTCAAACATCTAAAGTGAAATCAAGAGCTGGGAGTCGTGCCACCCGCCCTTCCCGCAGCCCTGGGGCTGGCGCAGCACCACGGAAACGAGGGAAAAGATGGGAGCGAATAAATGGTCAATGCAATATGGAGGGATTAACAGAGTTTTCTGTGCTGATTCCCTTGCACATCAAGGGCTCACCCCTTTGTCTCAACATACCACTGCAAATTTTGGTAGGTTTTTAACAGAAAAAAATACCACAGGAATATTTCATTCCGTCTGTTCCTTTTGCTGATTTTTCTCCTTCCTCACACTGTCTCTTGAAAGAGTAGCTAGAGCAGTTTCAGCTATTACCAACCACTATATTAAAACAATAGAATTTGGGGTAGCCCCAAAGCATTATTCGTAGCCAAAACAAGCACAGTTTCTCCCTAAGCCTTTCACATCAGCAGATCACAGGCAGGGGATTGATGCATCCCACCTAAACATCAAACATGAATGTGAAGTGTTAAATACCCACAGCCCACACACAGCATCCTTCAGACTACAGAGGGAGGAACATCTGAGGTGGGCTGAGTCACCCCCCAGATGTGCACCTCACAAGCCCAAGGGCACTGGCCCGCCCAAGCTCACGGAATAAATGCCAAACTCCAGGTGAGATGAGCCCAGCGCCCCATCCCAACACCCATGACCACCACCAACAGCTCTGCAAGAACCAACAACTGAACCTCTCCATCATTTCTGTTATTTAGAGGTTCAGCTGTTGATTCTAGCAGGTCTGTCACATCACAGCACATTGCTTTTCTCTGTCTAAAATGGATGGTGTGGGGCCAGGAAAACAGCAGGCATCTTTTCCTTCTCTGTTTGCCCTTGAACTCCACAGAAGAGGTCCTTCTCCCCCTGACCTTTACACTACTCTTACGCACAATGCACAGGCTAAGACATTAACCCTGAAAGAGCTCCCTATAGCACAAACTCAGCAGCAGTACCAATGCACACAGTGTTTTTTGTAATTGCTATCTGCAAATACAACATTATACATCAATCAATAGGTCAGAAGATTTCACTGCTCACTGGTTTTGTGGAACCAATTTACTGGATGATAAGGAAGATTAATTTATTACAGGATCTTGTAGGACACTAATTGTTTGCAGGAGAAAATAAACTGTTTACTTAGATTTAGCAGAGGAATGATTCCCATTCATATATGTGAACATACATATAATAAGATGTAGGGATATATGGCCTCAGTTCCATACAGCTGCAGCAGGTAGAATCGAATGGCTTTGCATTACAGCATAAGGCCAGTGCCACCGGGCACAGCAAGCCCTGCAGCTGAGCCCCTCCGACCTGCAGCAGCACAAGCAGCCCCAGGCCACATCCACCCAGCACGCCTGCTGGTGCACACTGCGCGTACTGGGCTGGCAATGTGTTCTGTGCTCCGCCTGAAAACTTGCGATAGGGCTGGCTGCAATGTGCTTCAGCCTTCGGAGTAAGCAGCAGGGATTTAAGTTAGGCTGGAGAAAAGCAGCATAGACCTTCCTCCTTTTGCACCCCTTCTGCACGTGTGGAAAAGCAGCACTGCTCTGCAACAAATGCAGACCCTGTAAGTGGTAAAAGGTAATGAAAAAAAAAAAAAAAACCCAGAATAGGGCACTTCCATGGCCACCAAGGAGCCTGTTTGAGCTGCTCTGCTGTTAATGCCATGGGCTCAGCAGGGAGCTTAGGAGGGCAGCCGACAGCATGTGGCCGTGCTTGGCTGGGTGGCAGCACACAGGCCACCACAGCGTCCCAGTGACACAGCTCCAGCCTGAGCCCTGCCCGGCAGCTGCACAACTGGTTTTACCGTCTCAGGCCGGGTGAGGTGGCTGTGCAGCACGCTGTGATGTAGACGTGCCCCGACAGCATCTGTGCCACTCCTGCTCTTGTTGCCAGCCTCTAGGACTCATCTCTGCACTAGCATGTCTGCTGGCTGGGCTGCCAACCACGATGGGCTTTCCCCTTAATTCAGCTGCCTAAAAAAAAGACCAGAGTTTTCCTCTGGGATTTAGCTGCAGCCTCACACAAGCCCTGAAGAGCACGCGGCACCCGGCACTAATGCCACACATCACCGCGAGTTTGATGCCACCAGTGGAAGGAGCAAGACCCCCTGCAGAGGAAGCAGATTCACCCACAAAGGCAGCAGCTGGGGCACCATGAGGGCCCGACCCCCCATGACCGCGTGCCCCGAGCACCGTGCTGCACCGGCAGATCACGGCCAGGGTTTGTAGCGCAGCCAAGAAAAAGCAAAAGCCACTGCAGCGTGAAAAGATTGGCATCCGCCCAGCGGGGCTGCCGCCTAATAGACGGGGCTTAGATACATATATTTGGACAAGGAGCAATCAATATTGTACAGAACAGCACAGCACATACGTTGTCTCCAGCCAATTATGCCGTACTCTCGGCTGTACAATATTCATTTTAATGTAACCCTGAAAGGAGAGAGCATGGCAGGTCAGCCAAGTGAAGTGGCAACCGTTGCTATACAACCCAGTGCTCATTTCTTTGAAAACCCATGTCATTACAGCGCAAATCCTGACAACCAGGCCCTTACAAAGCATGGTTCTAGGAAATCCATTAAACCTTTACTCCATTCGTCGCTGTTGCTCTTTTCTCTTGCTAGCGACACACATGCCGTGGGGCTCCGCCGCCAGCTCTACTGCACACTCAGCACAGCATCACCCTTCCCACCAGGTAACGGCACAGCCCAGCTCCATGGGGAGAGGCAGGATGCAGTCCCAGTGTCTCAGCTCATCCTCCTCCTCCTGACCAAGCACTGGGAGTTTGTTGCCTGCGTTCAGCCTGGATACCTGGGGGCCTTACCCAGTGCCAGCAGATCTGACTACAGATCCACCCAGCGCAGGGCAACACCCTATAGAAAGCTGTATTGTGGCACCAAGGATGCTGCTCTGAGCCAAAGCCCCTGTCCTCAGCCCAGCACTGCAGTCTGCTGGGTCACAGCATCTTTCACCTCTTTGCACCTCAAGTTATAATGGTGAAATACCATAACAACCCTATTCTCCCAGCCTTCTCTGTCTCTTCTCCAAGGCTGAAGCTCCCCTCCAGCATCTTCAGCTGTCCTAAGTTAGTCTCATACTATCTGGCATCCGTTTTAAAACCTCAGAATGACAAAGGAAAACACCAACCAACTGAAAAAAAGCAATTATTTTAATGATCTGGGTGCAAAAAGACCCTCAGTTTTTTTAAGCCCATGAATCAAAGGTATGGCTTTTACAGGCGGCTGCCCAGCACACCACTCACTGCAATGCTTTGTGCAGGACCTGGAGGTCCTTCCCTACCCCAAATACTAGGATATAAATGTCTGCAAAAGGCTTTTGAGTGTTGCCAGGCAGGAAGCATTACAAGAGGCAGCAGAATCAGTATTATTTATATAGATCTTGTTATTACAAACTAGAGCTCCACACCATTGCTGCAATAAACCATTACCCAGGAGACTACTGAAAAACCTGAAGGAAATCCTGTAATGAGATTGGGATGAGATAAGAACACAAGGAGACAGCCTTGCAGATCATTTGCAGTTAAACCCTTAAAGACAGCCGCCTCGACGTATGCTGTGCATCGCAGGGGACTGGCACATCCACAGCGTGCTCTACGACAGCTGCAGGACTCTAAAACCCACCTTTTCCTTCTCACCGGTATCTCTTGGTTTCATTCTTCCTGGTTTGTTTTTCTGCTGACGGGAATAAACCTCTTCCATCGGAGGACACGGCTGTAAGAGATGCCAGAGGACAGCCCTGGCAGGTACCGCGTGGTTCGAAGGCAATACTGAACCATCATCATGGGGAAGATGCCCAGCAGGGACAGGTAGCCAAATCCCTCCCGAAAGAGCGGGGTACTGCTCCGCAGACCCCATGAGCTACATCGTGTGCTCTCCTTTGAAGCAACCAGCTACAGAAATAGGAGCAGCGGCACGTGCTACAGAAATAGAGCTAAATATTCCCTGCATTTGGGCCATGCCCGGAGGACAAGCAGTGTCTGCCTGTTGTCTCGGGGGCCTGTGGTGCCAGAGAGGCCGGGCTTTATGCCAGCAGCGCTGCCTACGCACAGTACTATGTACCAGCGCGGCGACCCAGCCTGCGGCTTTGCGGCTGCCAGGCATGGCTTCAGTCTTAGCCGGGGGCAACAATGCTGTTGCATCTACAGCCAACGGGATCTTTATTTTTCAGGCAGAAGCTGCTTGAATGCAGTGCCCCAGGAGCTGGCGAGCCGCTTGCTGGGCTCCCACTGAGGCTTGCTCCACCACTGCAACCGAGACATGCACACCCCAGAGCAGAGGGAAAGGCAATATTATTTGTGCTCTCGCTGAGGGAGCTGCAAAGAGGAGCTCGTTAGTATTGATATAGAAACCCCAAATCAGGCCACTTTAGTCCATCCCATTTGTAGAAGCAATAATGCTGAAGTGAATACAGAACAGACCACATGTGAAATAACCTCATTTCAGATCGGAATCCAGTTACAGAGCAACCCGGGTCTGGTGATTTGCAGTAGAACTTTCAGCCACCACCTCGGTCGTGCCCATCAGTGACCGCAAGGAGCAGCCAGGCCGTTTCTCCTCTTATGGAGCCGGGATGAGCTCGCGGGTGCAGGGCTGGCCGGAGCCCCCCGCTGCCCCCACCAGGCCACCCCCCGGGGCAGGGACCCCCAGTGGGGTCGGTGCCACTCGCTGCTCTCCCCGTGGCAAGGCACACTGGGGCGCAGGGGGCAGTCAGGGCGAGCACAGGCCAGCAGAGCCGAAGCCAGGCAAATTGCACCCATCCAGAAGCACCTGCAGAGCCAGGGCCGGTTAAGGCTGCCAGCTGTCCCCAGCAGGACTGTTGTATTTTAACTCACAAGGTACCTCACAGCAGTGCTGGGACCCAGACCTCTGGCCAGAATCCCTTCTTTTTTACAAAAAACCTCTCATTAAACAGCCTCCTAAACAAGCAGGTTTGTATTACTTCTTAGCAAACATGAGAAGCCAAGTTGCCTGAGGAAAGCCCTGAGCAGCACATGCCAGCTGTTAATATATTCAAAAAAATACAAGATACATCTGGGGACTGTGGATAAAGCTCAGTATAAGCCAATACTTAGAAATAAATGGGGTGTCTGGAAACTAAAGGTCAGCTGATTTGCATATCGTCATCCACCATGGAAAATAAAATGTTAAATAAGCCAGGTATTTTGGTTGCATCAGTACTTTGGCAGAGACCTGAGCCTGAAGCATACTTCCATGAGCAGTAGATTTTTCAGTCTAATACTATTTTATACAAAATAAAGGCACCCAAGTTATTTTAAAACTAGTCAACTGATAGGTACTACGTGATAAACACAAAGCCAAATAGTTTCTGTCCTTGATCCAATCCTACTCAGTACATTACTCAATTATCTGGGAAATACACAGAGCCATTGCTGATCCAGATTGTGCGCAGCAGCATTTGGTGCCAGGAACAACATTAATGACGGGAACAGATCTGGAAAGGTGGGTACTATCAGCTTATTTGAGCAAAGTGCTCTGGATATGCAAATGGCACATTGCCTGTCGAAGGACAAGAACACAGGTCACGCTAATGATGTGGACAACAGTTTTTGGTAACATCAACTGAAAAAAGGAAATGGAGAAGTTTGTACGGAACCAGCCACACGTGAACTCCTCATGTGATGCTGTTACTGAGAGGGGAGAAGCAGTCCAGGGCAACAAAAATAGGAGATTAACAAGCAAGTGCAGGAAAATTGTGTTATTTTGGCATCTAGTATCCAAGATACCATTGCTAAATGCTGCGAGCAGCTCTGGTAACCATATTTCAAGGATAGTCTTGAAAATGTATGAAGGATTCAGACAAGACTCTGAGGTTGTATCGGCTCTGGAAAAGTTGCCTGACCCTAAGAGGCTTCCACAGCTCCGGCTGTGCCGTTTTCCCAAGAGGTGGCAGGGATAAGCCAGCCACAGGCTGCAGCCACCTCCAAGAGGAAGAAACTGAGATAGGGTGCAGCTCCTAGCCCAGCTGAAACGGATGCTTTGCAGAAGCAGTAAATGAAGTAAATATTTTAAAGCAGAGGGCAAGCAGTCACTGGAAGCACAGCCCTGGGATGTGCTTGGCTCAGCAAGAAGCATGGCTGATGTGCTAAGAAAATGGGCTCAGGCTGAAGTTAGGAGCCCAAAGCAGAAGGTGCAGGTGGTGTCTGGGTGTGCAAAGTGGCAACTTCTGGCTTGGACACCTGAGCGAGGCAAGCACTGGAGGTCATGTAGGTGAGAAACCCCTCCCAGCCCTGCTTAAATGCTCTCCCCAGCTGCCCCATCTCTGACCCATGGCCAATGGTGTCCCTTAACAGTACTGAAAATGAGGTTAATGGCATTGGGAAAACTTCCAAATGAATAAAAGAAAAGGATGCTTCATGGCAAGTACCTGCGGAGCTGACTGCTCTGACTGCCTGCTGCAGGCACATGCACCAAGGATGGCTGAGGTCTTTTGGGGTTTATTCCTCTAAGGGGACGCATGAACAACGTGATGACATTTTAAGGCTGTTGCTGTACCTTCCCACTGAGACCATTGAGGCATGCAAAGGATTAAAAAAAATGACAGCTTATATACAGGACACTGCCTCCAACTGAAAAACATCAGGCAAAGTAACTGAGCTCTGCAGCTGGAAAAGGGCCAAAAAAAAAAAAAAAAAATACAGAATCTTCCTGTAGCAGTAGAAAACACTACTGGGTCACTGTAGATGGCTTTAGCCAAGGTAGCGAGGTGACAGCAAGCCTGAGACTCCCTGCATAGGGGACACAGTTACAGAGCTGGCACGCTGCAAACTCCATCAGCACAGACAGTAACGCAGCCCCAGACAATGCGCATCAGTCACGCACGTGAGCACATAGGTGCACGCAACCTCAGCTCAGGCTCCTACGAAATGCAGCCGAATTCAGCCTTGCTCGCTGGCGGGGCGTTGGTGCCACCCGGCTCCAGTCACACAGCACCCAGCAGCTTCGCAGCTTCTCCCAGGGACCACGCAGTTTGCCCAAGAGTTGACGCCCCCGCAAGCCTCAGCAAACCCAGCAGCAGGACAGACCCCCTCCCCACTGCCGTATCACCCGGGACTCCCCCACCTCACCCTGCAGCTGCAAAAGGTGCAGATCCTAACGCCGCCCTGGGCTGAAAGCAGAAATACTCATTTCTGCTCATTAGCAAGTCTGCTGAGGTCAGGTTATCGTGCACGAGCACGGCGGGGACTCATCAAGCCTTTATGCCTAATTACACACAAACGAGCCACTCTCTCCAGTCACGTGTCTGTCGCGCTTTCCAAGCTACCATGAGTGCTGACATCAAAACCCGCGCAGGCGTTAGCTGGGGGGACTCTACACATGGTCTAATTAAAAGAAAGAAAATAAATGTGACAAACCTCCAGAGTGATGAGGCAATGTTTCACGTGTCAGAACAGCAGTTCCAATTCAAGTTTGGAATTTGATAGAAAGCTCTGACTAAAAAGAAATAAAGGCTGGCACTGCGAAAGAACAGACTGTTAATAATGGAGGTCTTCAGCATCAGATCTTTTTCAGGCAAAAACTACTCGTCACAATAAATGATATAAAAAAATTCAGTATTCGTACAAAAATCTGTGTGCATCCATAAAAGTTGCAAATAGACTAGGTTAAAAACAACCTCAGAAAAAAAGAGAACCCATTTTCAGTTAAGTTCCCCCATATTCTGCCCTCTCAAATCACTGCGAAAAGCATTCGCACAGCCTCAGAAATCCCATTATCTCCCTGTTCTCGTCATAAATTCAGCAGTGCTTCTTTGACAAATTACATTCCTATCGTATTATTTTACTAAAAATTACAAGTCAGAGTTCTTCTTAATGAAAGCGTACAACAGTAAGTAGGATTTTTAGAGAGACAGATAATTGGAATATATACATGTATGTAGTATAAATATAGTATATGCACATATAGATGGGATCATGATGTGCCATTACCAAAACAGCGCTATGATTTCTGTAGCTCTTTTAGCAGCCTATTGTGATCTGTGATTCATGTGTTTGCAGGAGCTCTGCTTGTCACCCAGAGCTCTATACCTCCTTCATTTGCCTGGTTAAAATAGGTTGGGGGAGATTTTTGGGAGGCTTTTCTTTTTTTTTTTTTTTTTTCTCCTTAGTTTGTCTATGTGGTAAGTTATTCTGGAACAGTTATTCTTGTGCAGATTCCCTCAGTCTGGAATGCAATGCTTTATCATTTTGATTTAGCTTTATGCATATGCTCCAAACTCTAAACATTTCCCTTATTCCAGATGAGGAAACCAAAGCCAGCAAGCCTGACTCCAGCCCACACGACGGATTAATCCAGACATCCTAACATCGGTGCTAGCCTTAGCCTAAGGACCCTCATTCACCGTTTACACAAAAGCTCATAAATCAAGACCTGTCCTGTGCTCACGCTGCCCTACAAATTTTATTTTTTATTATTTGGGTTTGTTAGACTAGGCAAATTTTCCACCCTCTTCACATAAAAAATAAACCCATACACAGAACACACGGAATTAGAAACAGTCTTCCCAAATTTCTGCCACCTTCCCAGCTGGAAAGTAAGGAACACAGCAGAAGTCTGGTTCCTGAATTGATTAAGCACATTAACCAGCAATTTTATGGGGACAATTTGAAATACATGAGACTGCGATGCCATTTTGGTTTCCTTCTGAGCTTTTGGACAGTTACACACCGACCCAGCATGATTGCAGAATCAGCTTTCTCACATGCAGCCCACACCTCTGCACACATGACCTCCCTCAACAAGCCTTGCTTTTTCAAAATTACTAAGAAATATGAAAATATTGTAAACTAAAGAAATATTACTCATCAAAAAAGGAACTGTAGAGAGAAAGACGTTTCTAAAACTGCAAATTTCAAGGAGCACTGTGCCTCCTTGGTGTATCTTTAGTGATGCAGCAGGCGATGTGGGCTGATGCAATCAGGCATGCCTCTGTTGAAACATTCAAGAAATAAAAAAGTGGCACTTTAATGCTTTCTGTTTGTTATCAGCCTGAAAAGGGGAAAAACTCCCTCTCCCCACCTTCCAGCCCCACAAACTCAGCTTAGCATCACAGATGTGGCTTCGCAGTAGCTCTTCCCACCCACTGCCACTCCCCTTGCTCAGCACCACGCCTGAACAGAGCTGTCCACCAAGAAATCACCACCTTCCACATTCAACCTTTTTTAGGTTGAATCAGCTCACAGCACAGCCAGCAGTGCCGATGCAGCAGGAGTGCGTGAGGATGCTGGAGCCAAGCAGGTGCCAAGGGCAGGGACAGGCAAACCGTGACTTTCCCGGCAGCGGGAGCCTGCTCTTCCACCGGCCGGGGTGACACTCCCCACCCGCAACTCAAACGCCACAAGCTTGGCACCACCAGCACAGCTCCTCAATAACAAAGCGTGCTCAGACGTTAGCTGTACGCTGACACCTTCCCAGGGGTGACTGGTCCAGCCAAGAGGGGCCAGATGTAAGGGAGAGGAAAGACCCTGCAAACACCAGACACAGACACCTCCTATCGTTCCTGTGTTCTTCACACCTGAGCGCCAAATGCTGCGTTTTCACCCATTTTACAGACAAGCAACTGAAGCAGATATGGGAATACAGGTAATTCCTTTATCTGAGGGATTTGGGCACTCCGGTCTCTGGGATTTCCATCAAAAGCCCACAGTTCAGTCACCCCTGGGGGCAGGAGAGGAGCCTGTGGCAGTGCAGCGAGTTAACCCTGAGCAGCCCAAGTCCAGCTTTGGAACTGGCCATTGCTATTCTCCCACTCAAGACAAAAGTGGCTTCTTCAGGAAAAGCTTCACTACAAGACTTTAATTTTATATGAATTTACTTACAATTAGCTTGTGCTTTACAGCCATGTAGGAAAAAAGGAGTTAAGGAAAAGCACAGGAAGACTAGCCATTCATTTTCACGCAGTTATAACTAGTTTTGCAATAACCTGGGTGATGGGTGCGCGAGCTGCCAGCCGGCAACACAGCCGGGTGGGCTCCTCTGGCTGGGTGCAGCATGGGGCAGCCCCCAGCCCCCTGCACGAGCTGCCAGCCAGGCCCCCCGTCCCTGTGCCAGAGGCCAGGGCAAAGACTTCTACACCCAACCCAAGGCTGCCACAGCTGCCCCGGCCCCGCAAGCGCCACAGAGCTTCACCTCTCCCTTATTAACAGCTGTTCTGGCAAGGCATAGTGCTCAGGTCGGGGCAGCAGCAGCAAGCAGCAAGGAAACAAAGGACACCCAAGTGGCCCCAGGACACGCTGGCAAAAGCATGTCTTGCATGCAATGCATGCAGCATCGCAGGGTGTGGATACAGCTCAGGAGGCTGCAGAAGCACATCTGATATCCTCACCTGCCCCTACGGCAGATGAGTCACAGCTGTAGGTAGGTCAGGCTGCCAGGCACTGCATGCTGAGCAGCCCCAAAAGCATCCCCGCAGGAGACGAGCAGCCCATTCACCTTTTTTCCTAGCCAGCAAAATAAAGAACCCAGCCAGGAGCTTTATAGCTTCTTCGTATAAAAAACAAAACGGAAATAAACTTCAGAATGACATTAACTAAAACTTTCTAAAATACAACATCCATTAAAAGGGGAGGCAGGTATTTCCGAAGCTACTGCAGCCTCCATAGTACTCGCCCATACTGCATCCTGAACCCCCTGGCTCCAGCCTGGCACTCCTTGCTCTAGTTGAAAGGGAAGGATCACTGTCTGCAGGCTTGCCAGGAGACCAAACTCCTAACAATCAAGCCGTTCTGGCAGATTAATTAGCACATAAATTAAGAAATGTTTTGCACTCTGTAGTACAAGGCACAACTGCCTGTCCTTCCTTGACACAGCCCAGAAGAAAGGGATGGAAAATGAATAAAGGACCAAGGAGCGAGGGCACAACTCTGCCATACCCGTGGCCCACAGTACAGCCAGCTTCAACAACCAAAGCAAATTAGAAAATTTACCGTTTCTATCTTAGCATCTCTTGCTTCCTTGATTAATTTTTTTCTACTTCAAAAGTTGGGATGTATTTTCTGAAAATTTCCCAAATGGGCACTTAACCTAATTTTCAACCACACTACTTCTGGGGCCAGACCATAGCTGGGAATCAACATGGAGCACCACGCTCAGGTGAACCCCTCAATCCCAACAGCAAGTGCCACCACATCAGGAGAAACTAGTACATCTGCAACTCCCCTCTGTCCCGCATTGCCTCCCTCATACCAAGGCAGGATCTTTGGATGATGACAACATCATTCAAATAATTATTTTTTACAATTATTTCCATTAATTTGTGAAGAACCATAAATTAAATACACTGCTCCGAAGGAACCTAGAAGACAAGAGGTCAAAATGTGTCTGTGTTCAAAGTAATAAGCAATCCCACTTGGCTGCCTAAAATTTTCCTCGAGGTTCCCTCTCACCTGAGGATGGTACAGTCATAGAAAAGACTACAATAAACTTATTCTTCTGAATGCAGAAAAATTAAAAAGATCTCGTCAGTAATACCAAGCCAGCCTGCGAGAAGAAAAGGTGTAGGGGTTGGGAGACAAAAAACATGATTAGTGATGCCTTAATCTTCTAATGCAATAATTTCTGCCTTCAAGGGACTTCTGGTAAATACCACAAAGTCCCACCAGGAAAATCCCACAAGCATTAATCTTGCTGCAGGGCTCGGGCAGGCTTTTGGTGCGGCAGATTGCAGTCAGATGCTCCCATGGAGCAGCAAGGGTGTTGCTGGGACAGCAGACAGACGTGAAAACCTACTTCTGCTGTAAAAGCCACACAGGTTCAGAGTCTGCACCAGCTCATAATATGGAGAATCCCATCTGGAGCTCTGCCACCTCCTTACATATTGCCAGAATCCTGAAATTCCTCTTCTCCCCATGTCAGCAGCTCCTCTAGGGAGCCTGAAGCTGTTTCTGGTGCTCCACCACGGCATGCCCAAGCCACGTCTCACTCACTACTCCCTGCTTCCTCCATGTGAGGCCACAACAGCCCTTTTGGGTTACTTACATCCTGCGTGAGCAACCCTTGGTCCATCCAGTCACACCTCCCAGCCGGCATGATGAGTGACAACCCACTGGGACCATCTCCATCACTTCTGCCTCCATCTCTGTGGGGCAAGCAGCCCTGGAGGAGATGGGGTTAGAGGCCAGAGGCAACAGATTCTAAAAGTGTCCAAACTGGGTTCAAGCAGCTCTGAAGAAAGAGTGGGTTTACATGAACCCACCATGAACTGTGTTTTTCAGAGTATTAATATTAGGAGCATCGAGCAATGCAGCTGAGGGTTTGAGCCGCAAGTCAAAGTGTTACCTGCAAGGCAACGCACTGTGGAAGGGACCAACGGGCAAGGAGTGGCAGGACAGGGATGGAGAGAGGGGGTGGGTACAGGTACGTAGATTAGTAGGTCTTCTTTTGACACATCCTTGGCTGATGGATGCCAGAAGTAGGAAGAGTTTTTAAACTAAATCTTCCCACTTGCACACACTTCATCCTTCTCTACCTTGTCTTAGAAGCAGCAGACCTTGAGGGCAGGGATCTGAAGGACAGGGCAGCAGCTTTACAAAACCATTTCCCAGAGCTCTCATTAGCCCCGCACAGGCAACAACTGCCAGGTGAACGCAAGACAACAAACACAGCACACTGGTTTTGCAAGCTGAACCAGTGCAAATTGGCAAGAAATAGCCATACACATGATGCCGCCTACGCTAGAGGCGCAGAAATTAAAGGGAAGGAGGGCTTCAGGAAATGCATCCAGACAGGCAGGCAATCACGCCAGAGATGAGTAATAGCAAAGGAAGGGAACCAGTGGGAGCTGGAGGAGGAGCGGGTGAGCCATGCTCACACCACCGCCCCGGGCAGCGCACGCGGGCGGCCAGGGCAGAGTCACACACCGGTGAAAATGCACGCTGCATTGACAAGCCCACTGTTGCTCTGACGATTGCCGCCCAGCACGAAGCTGCTGGCTGAAAACACCCAAGCACTGCGTCCTGGGGATTTGTACTAGGCCAAGGCCACGGCCAAGTGCCCCAGCACAGGGCAAGGTGGGTCCCCACAGCAGCTTGGGGTGTGCTCTGGCTGCCACGTGGAAGCTAAACGAGTCACCGGCAGAGAGGGCTCAACTAGAGCAGCCCACAAGACAGACATATCTCAAGTATCTTCCCAGACACCATTGCCAGCACTGATGCCTTCCCTGAAAAGGAGTCTCACTCCAAGCAAAGGCCACCAACAGAGCTGCTCCAGATTTAGCAAATTACTATTTCGATACCCAGCCATGGCCCCCCTTGCAGGCAATGGCCACATGGATAGACAAAAATGTCCCTTCACCAACACATGCTGAGGCAAGGAGACCACCAGGAAGTCACACAATGCATTCATCACCTTTCATCCCATTTGGGCCAAAAAAATCCACAATTTTACAGTAAGCTATATAGGGAATCACATACATGTGTTACATCTGCACCCTGGGCATCCCTGGACATCTGCTTGGCCAAAGATGAAGGTCCCTGATTTTCCTCACAGCCTGAAGTCCATGCCATGAGCTCAGATCCTCAGAAAGACAGCACCAGTGGTGTTTTGCTTCCAGTGGGGATGCTGGCATTTTAAGGCAGTTTAAAATAACACATTGCTGTTCCCAGCTCCTCCCTCACTCTTCCACCTCACTGCATTTCCCTCTGGTCATTTTAGTACCTCCCCATATACCCCTTTCTCAGCCTCCCCAAACTGCCTTTATTGGGGTCCTGCTTCGTATCTGGTGCCCCCAGACACTTCCCTTCCTGCCTGAGAACAGCCAGGAAAATAAGCTCACGGAAGGCAATAAATTTGCCTTTAAAAGTAAGAAAGTACTGCCCTGGGACAGCTCTATCTTCTGCAATGTGTCAGTATCTAAATAATAAGCATCTTTCCTTATTTTTCTAACCCCTTTCCTTACTTGCAAGCCTTCGAAAGCTGGGCTGTACAACACATAGTGACCTGGGGGGCAGAAGGAGCGGACGAGCCTGGGGGGGCCCAGCGCTGGGAAGGCTCAGAGCAGCATGGCCACACAGACCAGGCACAGGTGGGCAAGCAGTGGAGCTGGGTAAGGCCAAGATCAGGAGGTCCAGCTGCTGCAGCTTCCCAAAACACACAGCAGGTATTTATCAAGGAAGCGAGGCATTAATCAAGCACCAGCACCTACTCCAGGAGAAGGAACTATTTTTTCTAAAGGTCTCAGCACTCATAAACCCTAAGCAATTCCATCGGTGTTGTTTCTTTTTCCCCCTCTCTTCCTTTTGCTGTCCATTCACGTAACCAGAGCCTGACAAAATTACAACTAGAGACCCAGTCTCCCACTGCGATTCCAAAACTTCGCTCCCCACTTAGTTTGCACAAGGCTTTCCCAGACTGCGGAGTGCCGCCCAGGCAAAGGAAGGAGGCCGTGCTGCGCATCAGCCAGCTGGAGGAATAAATCCTTCAGGGACACACCACAGAATGCCTGCAAGATGCTTTGCAGACTGCAGATGTTTTGTGGCAGTTTTTTTAAACTGCTAAAATCCTCCTGTGGCTGAGTGAGCAATGCTCTTAAACGGCTTGTGGGATGAGATGAGAGCCCTTTCAGTTTAACATTTGAATATTTATGCATCCTCGTAGAGAAACATCTTATGTCCTTATTTTTTCCAGGCTTTTTAAGGGTTCACCTGGTTCAGAGGAACACAATCTGGACCGCTTTGAGGTGGGTTTCCAGGCAGACCCTCATTAAAAAGCCTATGCGGACAGGTACAACTGGACCTGAACAAGGTCCTGCACACAAATGAATAAAATATTTACATATGTGCAAATATTTGCCTGTGGGAAGTATTGGAAGGTATAGGCTCTATGACCTGTTTATGACAGGCTAAAAAACTTGCCTTTATCATGAGTGGAAAAAGATTCATGCAAGATAACTAGAGAGACACGGTGGGCAGCAGCTGCTGCAGCAGATGACTGCTCCTGGAGACAACGTTCCCACAAACCTGCCAAGCAGCAACAAGGAACCAAACAACTTACACACCCATCTTCTGTTCTCCTGAACAGAGGAAGCCACCACGTACTTACAGACTAAGCACCTTCATTTCTGTAAAAAGTAGTTGAAAAAAAATGCAGGAAAGTCTTTCCTAACCTGTTACACTTGCCTTACACCAAGTTGTGTGTGAGTGCAGATTGCTGAAGATACCGACCACCCTGTAGAAATACCAGCAGCCCCAGAGCCCTTCAAGAGCCACACTGAAATGCAGCAACCACCTAAACACACTCGTGTGAGACCCAGATGGAGAAGACCCAAACGTGCCTTCGCTGCCTGGGAGGTTCCTTCTGGTTTAGATGAGCCTAGGGAGGATGAGGTGATGCTGCAAAGGTCATTGGGGAGGATGAAATTCCCACTGACCTGCTCAGAGTGGGAAGACAGCTCTGGTGTAAGGAAAAATTCAGCAGAAGGCAGAGCAGGGAGACAGCAAGAAGCACAGATGTGAATCACCTTTCTCCTGGACCCATGTCAAAACCCAACCTGACAAATTCATCGTTTAACCTAAGCAGCACTGAAAAAGCCAAACAATGTCTCACGTCAAGAGCCCGTATTTAAAAGTCAGGCTTGCAGCAGCACAGAGCCACCCTCCAGAAGCACAATGCTTTCTTTGTGAGTTATAAACCGACACACTAGCGCGGCAATGTAATAAATAACAGAACCTGGTGAACAATGCAAATAAAACGTTTTGCCTTCCTACTTTTCATGTTTTAAATACGTTCCTTTCCGTTGCAGTCAGGCCCCTTCTGCTTTGCCTTTCACAAACCTCCCTGTGGAGCACAGATTGCCAGGGGACCAGGCAGGGAAGCGGGGGGCTGCTGCCACACCTGCCTCGTCCCCCTTCACTCCGCCACACTCCGACAGGACCAGGAAGCCGGGGGCTGGATTCAGATCCGGCAGGCAGGCACTCCCAGCCTGTAATTATGCCAACAGCTTCACAAGAGCTTTAATAAGTCTTAATTAGACCCAAAGTAGAGTTGAAAACAAACAGAACTTGGTTCTTTCTGACACAATAGAGCTTTTACATTTGCAAAGCAAAAAGATTAAAACAAAAGGATGGAAATTCAGAAAAAGAGTTTTGTACCCAGCATTCTGACTTGGAACAGGGAGCCCTTCACCAGCATCACCTTCGGAGACGGTGAGATGGTGGCTGGAGGGATGGAGGCTGACCCAGCTCCTCCCTCACTGGTTAGGGGCCACTTGCTAATTGCACTGCAGCACACCGTTAGTGATGCAAAGCAGGAGAGAAATTTGGCATTTCATAGTTTGACGGCTGAGAGGCAGAGGCAGGAGGAGAGGCGGCGCACGCTGGCTCTCAGGGTGGAGGGTCCACACTTCTACAGCTGCAGGAGAGACTGCGACAACCTGAGCTTCCCTCGGGCAACATGAATGTCACCTCAGTTTTTGTATTGAATACCTAAAGCGGGTGCAAAAAAAGTACACAAAATTAGTGTTCAAAGCCAGCACCACACACACGAGCTGTACCGGACACCAGCAGACGAACTTGCCCGTGTGAAATGGAAAGGGGCAGGTTCCCAGCCGGCACAAGTGTGTGCACAGCCATGTAGCCCCAACCCTTTAGCGTCCCTACCTCCAGCGAGAGGCAGACAATTAACACAGCTCGCTCGCTCCTCATAGGCTCCTGTCTCCCGTCAGAAGCAGCTGAGCGGTGCGCGCTGGGGTGCGGTACCCAGCCCGCCGGCACCCAGCGCAGCTGCTGGAGTGCCAGTGCCCTCTCCTGTTCGGCACACTCGGCTCCCCTGCTCGCTCCACAGCCTGCACGCCTTCAGATGCTGCTGGAAGTGTTCCCAGACACAGCCTGACACCCTGCTACCAACTAATAACAAACGGTACGTGTAAGGTTAAGGGAGGCGTGAAAACACTGCAGAACTGACTTGGACACCGCATCCTCCTCACTGCGCTCCAGAAAAGTTATCGCTTGCATTGGGCTATTTAGGAAGAAGTAATCCTCAAACTACCTCATTGCATTAAGTACAGCAGGCTTGGATGTTCCTCCCAGAGCACACCTGTGCTTCAGTGACATTTCGTTCTGCCTTCTGTGCCTGTAACTCGAACTCCAGCCGCTGCCAAATGTATTCACCAAGTCACAGAGGAGGACGCTGAAGCCAAAGGGGAGTCAAAAGCAGGTCTGAAGGGGGGGAAGTTTATGCTCCCATTACACCTGTACCGTTTTCCAGACTTTTGACACCATCCCTTAAATTACCACAGCACAGACTCATCCTGGTGTTGCCACAGTACCAAAAGCAGTGGCCACGCTACAAAGTATTTTCTAGCAACTCTTTTTTCAGTTATTTCAAGGATTTCTGCAGGGGAGCTCTGATGAGGTTGCTTTCTGGTCTAATATTATCACCCGTCCTAGAGCAGCTGAAGGAATCAAAAGAATAAGCAGTGAAACTTTCCCCTGTCACAGGATGGGAATATTCCCAAGAACAAGGTCCTTCAGATGCCTCAGGCTGGGCAAAGTAGAGGGCAAAAATAGATGGGCAAAAACTATTTGCTTCCTACTTCTGAATCACCTGGAGTCATGCTGCAACAAGGCAATTCGAGCCACCACGCTAGTGCAACGAAGGTCCTGGCTCCCGGGTTTGGAGAGAACTGCTTGAAACCGCTCAAACTAAGATAAACAGAACCTGAAGCTCCCCAAACTGGACTCAGCTGAGCAGGTGCTCTGGCGAGCTCACGGCACACTGGGCAGTGAAGACCACTTCATCAAAGAGGGTTTTCTAGTTCCCGACCTGTGCTTGCATCCCCAGTAGTTACCGCTTCTCCCGCATCACCTCAGCGCCACACTGCCCATGTCCAGTGGCTGGGGCCACGCCACAGCTCAGGAAGGAGCGAGGTGACATATCAAACTGCTGCCCAACCATCAGCTGTTCAGCTGAAGGCAGAAACGCAGAGACTGTTGCATCTCTACAGGCAACTCGTTTAGCCAGGCTAATGAAGGTAGCCCTAATAAGCTGAAGACATGTAGAGCAAAAAACACAAGTGTTAAGCAGCATATGGACATGTTTAGCACATTCCAGCTTCAGAAAGGCTGCAAGCAGACTTGTGCCCAAACGGGGAGCTCCGTGAGACACTGCTGGGCAGAGCAGGGCTGCGGTGACACCGCTGCTAGCGGCACCAAGGAAAACCATCCCACGGGGACCCGGGTGGGCAGTGCCTCCTGGCAGAGCCAGGCTTTGCTCCTGGGGATGCTGTGCCTTCTGAAACTTCAGTTGCTCCAACTGGAGCAGTACCAGTTTGTCCAGCTGAAACCCAGGGCTCAGACCAGCTGGCAGATGCAGTTCACCCTGCGAAATGGCTCTTGTGCTACGCTCACCGTTTCAGAGTTATTCTCACCATCAGCAGCAGCAACAAGGAATGGGTGACAAGCACGGAGCCTCTGTGATTACTGATGGGCTGCCTGACATGACGTGTTATTCCTTATATTTTTCCTGTATTGTTCTCCAAATAAAATTAGCCGGGTCAGCCAAAACTGCATACTAAAATATTACCTAGTATGTTGGTAGCAATATATTTATATAGTCTCCCTCGCTCTAAAAGTTGTAGTAACCTGCATAGTAGCTTAAATTAATTCTGCTTTGTGTTCCACCAGTTAGAAACAACAAATACAGCTGCTCTGTTATCAGCTGCCAAGTTTCCTGCCGCTATCATTCTATAAACTTCTGTGCTGGCAGCTCCTTCTGGGAGCAGAGACCTGGCACGGGGCTCACAGGGGTCACACACTCCAGCAGGGATGTTACTACAGATCATGGAGAAGCGAGGCCACACCAGAGCCACTGTCACAGGGGTAACACCGAGGAGCCCTGGTCCAGCTAAAAAGCAAAAGTTCATGGCACAGAGCAAGGATGCAATGGCCTCGGGTGGTACCATCCCAGAGTGACCCACAGCTCCTCACATGTAGATTTTGGCATCTCTAATTTTTATCCATGAAAGAAAACTACTTTGTCCCAGTTTGGATGCTCACATAAAAAACATCAGTACATCAGGTGTTTTCCAATGACAAATTTTGCTTTCCATCAGTTCTTCACATAATACTACATGTTAACACAGCGCTAATTATGACCAGGTCTGGAACTCGCTGAAAGCCAGTTGGGAAATAGGGAGGTTCATCCAAGAACAAGTTTTGGAGCTCTTGGAAAACAAGGAGAATGTTGCACCAAAATAAACAAGTTTAGGAGGTACAAAAGGTGTTTCTATACCATAAGTCAAAGTGGTCACATGCAATAACTTGTGGCTGTAACTCCAAACTCCCAGCAGCCCTACAAGAACACTTTTTGGAAAAGCCCACCAATGCACTTCCATCTTCATCGCCTGTGGGTGCCAGACAGATGTGCAAGCAGGAAATGCTCTATCTTTCTGAGAAAAACCAGTCCCAAAGTAAAATGCGAAGGGAAAGGCATACATCCAGGAGCCTACCTGTGTGGAAGAGCATCTTTGTCAGATCAGTCAGAGAAAGCAGCTGCTTCATATTAAAACCACCAGGTTTGGGGTCTTCTGGCCTGAAACAGTAGCAGGTGAACTGGGAGTTTCCTTGAGCTGGTTCATGCGCTGTAAGTGTGAGCATCCCCCACAGGGTGCCAGCCAGGCTGTAACCCAGGCAAGGATGGAGCCACCCATCCAGGAGGCAACATGGACCCTGAAAACAGACACTGAAGTTGGGCATGTCCTTCGCAGTGGAGGCTCCCGCTGCAGCTCCACATCTACCAGCGAAAAGCACATTCAGAGCGCTGCTGCCAAGGTCTCCTGCAACCCACCCCACTGCTCTCCTCCAAGTCAGCACAGGTGCCAAGCGAGGCTGCCAGGGCTTTCGTTCTCTGTAGAGCACAAACATTATTTAATGACATTTCTAGTTACAGCTGATGCCTGGGCCAAACAAGCTCCTTTTCTCCACGATGTCACTGCTGACACTCAGCATTTTCCCTCCACCTCCTCTGTAAGGAACATGATTTCCAGCCACTTTTGAGGGCCACGTGCTCAAGGCAACTTTAGGCACTAATTACCCCTGAGAAATGGCACCCACGCTTAGCTCAGTAGAAGGACCTGCTGCGGTACAGCACCACCACCACAGGGGCACCACCATCCTTCGTGTCCCTCTTTCAGCCAGCCTCCTCAGCAAAGCACTTTTTTCTTTTGTTCACAACGAAAAAGCATCACTTCAAGGTACAACATAACTCTGTAAATTGTAAAAGGATACAATGTATAATACTTAGTCATGATAACTAAAAATGCATCCGTACCAGCACTACTGCCTCACAGTCTCTGATGTCTCTAAAGTAACTAAAAGTAGGAAGTGTTTAATTGCAATGAGCAATTAAATTTGGATGGATTTCAGTCGATCTGTAATACTTAAACTTAATAGCTACCTCCGGTAGCTACATCCACATTAACGATAAGGAAAAAAGGTCAAGGTCAAAGCACGCTGAAATCAATACGGCTTTAAGTGTACTCATTTGAGATGAATCTGAAAAACCCACGTTAAGAAGTGCCAACTAGACATTATTCTAGGAACGCAATCACCTACCTATCAGCACAACAGGACTCCAGAAAGTGTTGCAGAGAGAGGGAAGATGTCCAACAAGAAGCCTTCAGAAATGGAAGTGGCCCTCAGGGCAGCAACGCTGCAGAAAGTCCCGCTGGGTACGGGCAAGGGGAAAGGGGGGGTACCTGAGGAGATGTGGGGAGCTACCGCCTGAGGGGCTGCACACTGTGCAGGCTCTTCGGCTTTCTTTCAGAAGGGAGAATATTTCCTCTCAACTTCACATAATTCTAAAAATCTGAAAGAACACATTGGTGTAGCAAGTCATATCAGTAAATACTCATCTTTTCTCTGATTTTTTTTTTATTTTAAGTAAAGAGTGAGACATAAAGTCTTGGTGTAAAGCCACGTAGCTCTCAACCCAACCCACTGCCCACAGCATCACAAGTGGCAGTCGCGTTCACTCCAGCATCTCGCAGGATTTAAGCCATGCCTCCGCTACCAAGCACGCCTTAAGGACTGGTCAACACAGCGCTTATACTAAGAGCGTCGACGGATGTCATCTCTACATACAGAACTGATCTGTAGGAAATGGAGGAGAGTTACCCACATGGCTTAATAACTTTATAGGGCTTCCCACAAGAGTATGTAAAACCATTTCAAACGTGGTATAACTTTTAAAGTCTGATCCACAGTTTGTTCTACAGCCAGAGCACATTATAAATATGTCAGAATCCATGCTCTAAATTGCTGAAATTCATCAGAAACAACAGAGAATCGGGAACCAAGTAAAACTCCCTTCCAGATGGAAACACCTAATTCCTGCCGGCCCTTGGGTGGACTTAGTCTCAGTGCTGTATGTGCTATAGACTACACAGAGCACTTCAACAGACTTTAAAACAACGCAAACATTAGAAGATGTGAGGAAAGGGAAGCATGACAGAAATGTGAGGTATGGCTGAGCAGGGGCAGAGCTGGAGGTACCGCCGGGAAGGCATGAGGCAGGCATTTGCAGGAATAACATGCAGATCCATGAACTGTACTGCATTAGTTTTACTGCCATAAATGGCTAAAAATAAAAGGCCAGTAAAAAAAAACATACTTCCTTCTTTATGGCTGCCATATCTCCTGTTGCAAAGTCCACGTGCTTTTGCAGAGCCATTCCTTCAACCAGGAAGGTCACAGCAGCGCAGCTGTGCAAGAACTGTAGCAGGGATCAACCTGGACTAGTTAGTGCTCAGCTCACCTACACCGACAGGCAGCGGAACAGCCCCAGCTGCCCCTCTTCACCTTGTCCAACTGAGACAGACAGCCAGGAGGGATTTAAGGCTGTATGTAAATTTATTTAACCAGGAATTTGAGCTCAGGGTAGAACACCAGCTGGATTTGCTGAGGTCTAACTCATACACCACAGCAAGCCAAAAGCAAACTCACACGGCTTCAGTACGTGCAGCCAGGCTTAAGCATAATGCAGCCAAAACTGGGAGACCCATTTGCTGGGCTTTACACATATGAAGCCTGTGGAAAGTACTCTGTAAAACGGAATTTCAATTACACCTGAGCTGGAACTACAAAAAAAAATATTTTAAAAAATCCCTTTTCTTTGAAGTCCATGATGCGGGGTCAGGACTGATTTTGGTCCAAATCAAACATCTGCTCCCTCACCATGCCCCGCAGCCCAGGCAGAAACCGGCCCAAGCCCAGCTTTGGCTCATGCTTTCTCTAAGCATGTGCAAAAACTCCTTGGGTCTACGGAAAAGGGCTGTTTAGCACAAAAGCAAAGAACACGGTAAGGCGGCAGATGTGCCATGAGGAAGGTTTGCTCACAGAGAGCCCTTGGTCCGTGGCCGAATCGAGTCACTGCCAGCGATGTCCAGCCTCTTCCACAAACCCTGACAAGCTGCACAGGTACTTGTCAACAAAGAAAGAAAAGAAACGTGACGGGTTGGTCTGGGGTCAGCCTCGGCACGCCGCGCTCGGTGGGCACCGGTGCCCGCAGCGGAGCCGGCCACGCAGCTCCCAGCAGCGCTGCAGACCCATTCCCCATCTCCGGCCACGGAGCTCCCAGCACGGGGGGAGCTCCCAGCAGCGCTGCAGGCCTGTTCCCCATCTCCCCACGCACAAACCAGCGCTCCTCTGCAATATTTTATGCAGCTTTGTCCTTGGAATACTGTCTCATAGCAGCATGCTAGCTGTGGCTTAACCCCCAGGCGCTGCTCCCCCTGGCCTGGCTGTCTGTGCCCTTCCCCGGTGACACTCGGAGAGTGAATATCGCGGGGACACCGTGACAGCACGTGCGGGAGGTGGGTGCCCGGCCCGCAGCCAGGGCCGCGCCTGCTCGCACCCTAGATGGCAGCACCGTCCAGAGAATGGGCTGGGAAACCTCCCTGCCACCGCCTGCCCGGGGAAACCGCTCCTTACCCTCACCCCAACCCTATCTGAAGGCCTCCATCAAAGAAAAAAAAAAATATATATATATGTATATATTCTAGAAGCATGAATAGAAGGTGCATGCTGTGAGCATCAAGGCATCTCTCGACACTTGGGAAACGAGGGGCATGCTGTCAGCGCAGGGATGCTGCTGCCCTCATATCGGTGGGAGCTAGCTGTGCCAGGGCAGCCTGCGAAGAGCACAGGGACAGCCTGCATCCTTCTGTCACCAACACGCTCTTCTGGCACAATAACGGTGCTAAATGTGCTGTAAAGGTACCACCTTCCCATAACTGGGAGGGCTGAACCACCAGTAAAGCTGACAGCGTCAGCCTGGGGGAACTCTTGGGCCATTTCCCTGTGTAATCATTTCTAAGTCATTGCCATACCTTAAAATAATTGACGTGTTTCAGTCCTGGCACACCCCTTGTCCAGCTCCGCTGATTCCTTCTCCAAAAGCCACAGCCAAGGAGCGTGGAACAGGCACCGGCACGGGGTGTGCATGGGGAGATGGCGGTGGGGGGACGGGGCTGGCCAGCAGAAGCTGTGGAGACATTCCTGTTAAGCCACCCACCAGCAGCGCACACCCTGCCAGGATTTCTCCAGGACCCAGAGGGCAGCAGGCGATGCTGGGCACCGTTCCCAGGCTGGCATGCAGGACCAGCACCGCACGGGCACCTGCTTCGCTCCACAAGCTTTGTCAGAGCTTCAACCAGCCGCGGAAGTCAGCAAACCCCAGCACAGGGTGGGGACACCAGCACCGAAGTGTTTCCGTGCATTTGCTGCCAGGGTCAGGCTCCTGCCAGGCAGCAACACCAGCCAACGCTGTGGGCATGGTGAGGGTCCCAAGAGTGAATGCAGGGCTGGACAGGCCCAGCCTACCCACCCGAAGAGGCACAGGCAGGGGTAAGGCTGCCAGGGGCACCCCAGTGTCCTGTGGACATGCACAGCGCGAGCTGGTATACAGCGACACCCCGCACTGTGCCAGCTTCTCCTACCTCCCGGACAAGGAGGCTCTTCCCATACAGGACAAGGATCTCCCACAAAACCAGGCAGGTCACAGGGAGCAGCACTCCAAGCTCCGCTCGTCTCAACCCTTTCCTCGAACAGGGAGGAAGACCATGCCTGCAAACCCACAGACATTTCTCCTCGCCCTGCTCGCACTGCCCTCTGCTCCCCAGCTTCACCTGCAGACCCCCCACCACCCAGCTATCACCATCACGGCTTCCACAAATTCCTGGGAGCACATTTCCCTGGACTGTGGCCACACCGAAGAACAGCAAGCACTCTATTCCACCCCTCATTCTGAAGGAGCATTAATATTTTATCACCAATTAATATTGACTTTTTTCTATCTTGCTTTTCTTGATCACATCCTGTAGGGAAACAAACTTCAGAGAACAGAAGAGAGAGCAGATAATGCCATTTAATTTGCCATGTATTATCAGTTTCATTATGTAAAGTGCTAATCCATGCGGTAAAATCCAGGTTTAAGTGTCACTCTGGCAGATCAAGGAAACAATATGTCTACAAATGCAAAACTGAGAATGAGATAAATGTTGCAGAAGCAGGAAAGCACAGGGCATCACTCCATCCCCTGCAGGGACCAAGGCACCAGCCTGAGCCTCACCCGGCTGGGCTGGGCTGGGCAGCGCCACAGGTTGTGCCAGACCACCTGAAAAGCATCTTGGCCAGCCTGTCACCTGTAAAGGAATGAAGCTGGGTTAATTAGCATTGATAACATACAGCTGTGGGCTGGCTTCAGGGGCAGGGGGTTGGCTGATGTAAATGAGGTACAGCTGTGGCAGGTTCTGTTAAGTGGTTGGGCAGCCGAGGAAGAGAGAGCAGCCGAGGAAGAGGCAGAGAGAGGAAGAAGCAAGGGAAGAGAGAGTGAGCCCTGGATGAGGTGAGGCAAGAAAGCAGCAGAGGGACTGGCATGAAGAGCGTGCTGGTATGAGATGGTAAAAGACCTTGTTGCAGCTTGATAGTTTGGAGAGTGCTGAGACAGTCACCTGTTTCATCGCTGTCTGAGAAGGGTCACCTTTGGGCTAGATACGCAAGAGTTAGTCTTGTATAATAAAGTTACAGTTATGGAGATCACACCAGCTCTATGCATGTATTTGAAAGTTTGATGTAGGGAACACACAGGATTAACAAAAAGCGACAGTGCCAGCACCAAGGCCCTGCAAAGCTGCCTTCAGCCGCTGAGGAAGGAGGAAGACAGGCTGTCAAGGTGTATTTTGATCTTCACAAAGGACAGATGACAGCACATTCTCTTCTAAGGATACAAACACAGCTAGTAAATCCAGGATTTTCTGTTCATCTGCTGATCTTACGAGCTCATCAGCTAAAAATTAAAGCGTCGATCCCTCATCAGTCACAGAGCCAGGCAAAAGTGTTGGGAGCAAACCCACTGGTGAGGGATGCAGACCCTGCACTGCACAGGGCCACCGGCACAACCTGCCCGCTGCCACCGACTCAAAGCATGCCTGAGCTCAAACTCGAGCAGCAAAACTCCAGAGCCCAGGAGAGCCGGGACTTTGCCCTGCACATGGACCTGTCCATGTCACCTTGCCATCTCTCTGCCAGCTAATGCAGAAGTCATGCTGCTTTTTTAAAAACATTATACAGGCAGTAGCTGAGTTGCTGCCACATCACAGGTGCACGCTGGGGTGAGGCTCCCGAATAAACAGGGGCTCCACCACCACGTGGGATTTGTGGGGCATATCACCTCTGCAGTGGGTTTTCTCTTCCTCCTGGGTGGCCACTGCAAAGCACAGCGAGCTGCAGCCCACCTGCGGCAGGGAGGCTCTCCCCATCCTGTCCTGCCACCTCGCCATGGGAAGCACCTCTGATCCATGCTCCCGAGCAGTGGAACGGGCACAGCTCCACACAGCAGCTGAAGACCTGGCTCCACTCGACAGTAGTTTTTTTCTGAGATCGCAACGAGCTTGGCTAGAGGGTGCCAGCTGGATGGCTCTGGGGAACCACATTTAGAGAGAACCCTTGAAAGGACAAGTTCAAGGTGATGGCCCCTGGTGGCCCTTTTTGTATTCCTTCAAGAGATCCTTATTCACACCCACCCCAGTGCATGCAGGCAGGTTGGAGGGACCGCAGGTAACGCGAAGCACCAGGAGCTCTGGTCTCTGGCCACCCAGCAGCACCACTGCCCTGCCCCACACCTGGTCCGCAACGTGGCTACACATTCTTCAGGGCAAAACATCACTCTTGCCGTAACAGCAGTATGCTTTTTTTTTTTTTCCTCAAAGCAATGAGATGCTTAGTGTAGTAACAGTGCTTTTCAGAGCCATCATCTTCCTGCCCCAAGCACAGCTCACGTCCCTCCTTACTTGGCTCTGGATGTTGTTTTACAAAGAACGTTTCAAAATCATTGCCAAGAGTCACCAGAGGGATTATTTTTACTTGCTGAATGACTGGTTTTCAAAGGGGCAAAAGGAATGGGCATGGTAGTTAAACAATCCCAAGGACTCTTAACATTGCTTTAAAGCTTTCAGAAACTCAGAGATACTTTAAAGCTTCAGCATCACCTGCGTGAAATCCCCTGTGATAGAAACAGAGATGCCTCCACTGAGCCTCAGCCACATACCAACCCATGACTTAAAAAAGGACAAACAATTCTCCTCCATACTAACACATCATGCCTTTATGTGTGAACTTAAGCCACTTGTTTTACATAGCTGTACATCACACAGCAAGCAGGCTGTTGTAAAAATGACCTGAAGTCACCAAAGCCACCAGCTGGCCACTACAGCCAACACGGAACCAGGGACAGCAGGAATACAAAGCCACTCCAGGCTAAGCCTAGTTATTGTAGTTGAGGGCTACAACAGCTGATGGGCAAGTTCACTTCACCGTCCAGTGCTCCTGTACCACCTCTTGCCCATCACCTACTCCTTACATTCTTCAAGACCACCTCCTGCTGACCACCTCTACATAGTGGAGGGGTCTAAGGAGTCTTCCAGCTCCATGTTAATGCAACTACCACAAGGATTTACAAGTTGACTTCGGGGACTGCACTGGGCAAGTTTATACGTGTGCAAGTTGTGGGCATCTGCCTTTGGCTTTGTCATCTCTGTTCAGAAGAGCTGCAACAAAATAGCTGCACAATGGGGACATAAGAAGTTGACGGTATTACCTCACATCCACATGCAGAGGTAAATAATGGGATGGAAAATCAGTCTCATTTGAAAGCTGTTCGGTGAGCACAGCAGGACAGCCTGGTGGGTCACTCACCAGCAGTGCTGGGAACTTCATATACCTTGACATCTATATATAAACGTTTACAACTAATAGAAACATAACCTCAGAATTCGGTGTGACCAAGTCTACACATACCCATTTACTCCAAGTGGTAGCAGCTCAGTTTCTGATGCACAGAGATACCAAGGCTACCCACCCTTCTCAAGCCTGCCCCCACCTTCTGCAAGCTCCAGTGACATCTCTGACCTGTACAGCCCAGCTGCTGGAGGTGGAGGAGACTGCTGGCCAGCTGTGTTGGAAGTATTCCAATGTCATCATCATGATTGTAACCCTGGGAGTCCAAAGACAAAACCAAGAGCACCCCCCTGCAGCATGCACTTGCTAGAGCCTGTGGCCAACAGGCACTATCCAGGTTCCTCCCAGGCTGGAGTTTTTAATACACATTCTATATTTTTTACATTTGCAACCAATTTCCTTTGAAGGATCCTTGAAAGGAAGCTTAGCTGGGACCTGCTGCTTTGGTCTCAGTGGAACATCAGAAGTCTGTGACTATTGCAGGAAATAAAAAAATTGAAGTAATGCAGGTCCAGTTCACCGCAAAAAACTCAGGCACTGGAACAGCTTCACAATGCTGGAGCAGAGTAACTCTAACCCCGGTTCTACTTCTCAGGCAACATCCCAGGTTTGTGAAACATTTTCAAGCAGCCCTCAGTTCAGGTGGTGCTTCTCTGAATCTTCAGTACAGGCACTGTCCAGCAAGTGTAAAGTTTTAAACCTTTATAACTGGTCTGATTTTCCCATTTGTCTCCAGTAAGTCGTACAAGAAACAGAAATGGACATAATGACATTTAGAGCTTTAACTGGTGACTAGTTTGTGTTGACAGTTTCACTTTTCTGCCATCTCCGCTGTATCAGATCACACCAGAACGTACACCAACATGCTATAGCATGCACAGTCTCACCCCGTATTTCACAGTACTGGTTACCAGTCTGCCAGACCATTAACAAGAAGGGGGTTTGGCGTTATTACAGAAGCACTTCACTACTTCTAACTGGAACTTCGCCTCTTAGAAAATGGCATTTTTACGACTTATCAAAAGCAGGTTCCAGCAGATGCTGTCCTTCCTTCGGAGGTGATGTTTCCCTCAGCTGAGCACACTGCACGATGCCCTATTGCAAACATCAACCACAGCACAGCAGCTTCACAATTCAGCCCAAATCAACCCACTTACTTCAAAGCCCATGAAACATGCAAAACTGAGGAAAGAAACTCAAGTAGTCAAATTTGGGACCGGTTTCTGCTTTGCCAGGCTGCAAATGGAATAGCAGTTTTGATAGAACCACCTTTAAGTTTCCAGAGGAAGACGTGCCTTACAGGAAAGGAAAATCCACCCGTCCCTGAGCTATCGTCAATGGTCAGTTATGTGAGCAACAGGCATTGCTTGGCAGCAAGGACACCAGTACCTTTCACCTCCCTCAAGTAAAATTGCACTGAGGATCGTACATAGCCAATCCTAGACTAATTCAGGCGGGAAGGGAGCCCAGCTTACCTGGACCCCCTGCCCAAAGCAGGTCCAAGAACAGGACACTCTGGGCTGTATCCATTGGAGTCCCAAGTATCCCCAGGAGCAGAGACCCCACCACCTGTGTGCAATGCAGGATTATGCTCATTTAGAAGAAACACCACACATTATCGTGCACAAGCACTTACCAGAAATGCCTCAACGTTCAGACATGCTGCATTCAGCACCTGGAGAGGCTCCTTGCACAAGAGGTTGGAATGGGCCACGGTCACAAACAGGAGGAAGAAAGCCAGATGCAGACATGGCCTGTGAGCGTGCTTTAGGAAAGATCAAATCAACCTGAAGACTAACTCCAAAGGAACTCTCAGGCCTTCTTGTGTTGAAACTACAATTTATTGAAGACCTCAGTTACTGATATTTACATATGTTGAACCCATTGCCCTGGAAAATTTCTTCATGTGAAGGGTGAATTGCCCATATTTTGGGAAATGCGCCTAGGCCTAAGGAAACCTTTGGCAAGACCATGTCCTGAGCTGTTACAGAGCAAGGAGAGGCAGAGAAACCAGTTTTTAATAAATATTCTAAGACTCCAAATGAGTTGCACCGCTGCACTGTCATCTAGCAGCACACAAGCCTCTGCAGCTACAATATTCAGAGCATCCTCAGCAGTTTCTTACTAGGCTGAAAAGTACAATCACTTAAGTCAAAGACTTTAAAATTCATTTTAGCAGAGAGAAGTGCATCTTCAGTGATTCACATTAATGACAACAGTTTCTCCAGGGAGAGGAAAAAAGCCTGCCTAACATGGGAGATCACAGATCTCTTCCACGGGAAGTCATTTAAATGTAGCCATGAAAGAGCAGGCTTAACTGCATGAGTTTTCCAGCAGAAGAGCTTACAGATGAAAGAAAAAATACAAACTACTCTTGAGTTATTGGCAGGGCATTCAATGCAAATCTCTAGAAAATGGGCCACCTTAGCCGAGAAATCTATTTGCCTCTAAGGACAAACCACACATTTATTTTTGTTGGTGCTTTTAGAGAGAACCGGAAAACAGCTTTCAGAACTTTGGTTGAAGACAGTTATCTTCAGCTGTACTTTATGAAATACATACAGGGAGATATCACTGCTACCAATCATTGCAAAAATCTCCCCCCAGAGCTTTAAAATTTTTAATTAGATTCAAAAAAGCCCAAGCTGGTATCCTTTTACAATAGCTACAAGAATGGCCTAAAGCATTCCAAAGATGCAAAGACTTTTGTGGTTTGGAAGTGGCCTAAAGTTCATCCCTCTGCAGAGAGGCAACACTGTATGTAGTTGGAGTTATTAACTGTACGAGATCAAGTAATCACACAGACTTGGTGTTTTCTCCCCATCACACTTTTGCATACCGCATTATAGACAAGACAAGAAATCCACTTTAAAAGGAGACAGCTAGGTTGAAACAGTTACCAATATAAAACTGAAAATACGTGTTAAGAGTAACAAATGCTAATCTTTAGGCCCCTCAGCACTGACCATATTCTGTGAGCAGAGGTAACACCTGGTCCTATGGGCAGGAGCTGGAAGCGACCCCATCACACCACCAGCAGAAACAGAACAAGATTCTTAGTATACCTTGTTTAAATGCAAACATTCTGTATCCTCCGCTTTGATGCTTTGTAAGAAAGGCAGCAGGTGCACAAGATACCCAAAGAATCCTTGCAGCTTGAGTTTCAGAGCTGGAGAAGCATCTAGTTTCTGACAAAAATGCAAGACCATTACACCATGACAATACAAATGAGGACCCCAGTATTTCCTTTCAGGTATAGCTTGCTGGTCTGTAGCATCCAGAACCAGCTTTACCTTTACACCTACAACAAAGCTGATAAGAATGGTGAAGTATCACAAAGCATGCTTAAGTATTGATCAATACTTGTTATACTGAAGATAAAAGATTTGCAAACAAACCATAGTGGCTTCCCAATAGGTTCATAGCAATTCCAACAGTGTCATAGTTCTTGTGCACTCCCCCACCACTTCCCATCTTTGCCAAGGAAAATACAGCCCTTTCGTATAGCCCTGGTGTTCAAAACACCCAGATAGCTGCTGTAACACCAGCATCACTGGTCCAAAGTCACTTAGGAAGTGCTGGAACCTCATTACCCACTCTAGAAACATCTAGCTTCCAAGTCTCCTTATAACAGAGCGAAGCGATGCTTCCATACTGTGCAGCAGTGCATTCTGTTTATTCACCGCTACCCCCGCGGGCTTCAGACACATTTAGTTCCCTCTCGAGATGGTCTGACAGAGGCCCAGTGCCAGAATGACCGCAGAAGGCACCAGTGTGGACTACAGAGCCGTTCCACCATAAGCTCTCAGAGCAAGTTTACCAGCCTCACACCATCCGCAGGGGTGACATGCACAGACAAGGCAAGTTTGGAGACAGGCACGCGTACTGACAAGCACCAGCGCCTTCTGCGTTACCTCAAATAACCAGAGGACCTGGCAGGCGCCAACCACAGGGCCCTGTGGCTACCCCAGACAATCGCACCAGCCCCACCTGGTGCAGGGAACACAGAGAACAAGTCAGGTGTGCATTCCTTATTCCTGCCAAAACATTAGTAGCTCTAGGTGAACATTTGAAAGATGCTGGTTTTTTAGAAGTCATTTAAGAATACTTTCCAATTCCCCACTGGAACATTTTACTGGCTAAAAGAAAAAGTGGTAACAAAAAAAACCACAACATTTTTTTTACTTGAAGCTCCTGTGAAATAAAGCTTTCTTTCACAATGAAATTCAAAGACCTGCTGATACAGCCAGTAAATAGTTTGCAGGTTTAGGGACACCCACCTAAAGCAGGAAAAGCTGCTAATTAAAGCACATAATTTCATTTCAGTCCAGAGTCCTTTGCAAGAGATTTGAAAGCTCCACTATTGAAGTCAATACCACTTAACTGGCTAAAGAGATTTTAAGTGAAATAGTTCAAGACATTGTTCTTAAGTATTAGTGATGTTAAACACTGCAGAACATCTTGTACAAATGTAACAGGATGCCCCAATTCCTAATATCTTCGTTAGTCCATAAAAGACAAAGCCCAAGTGTAGCTAGAGCGGCCAGCTACCACCAAATGGCACTCCTAAAGAAAAACCCTACTCTGCAGAGCTAAGCAAGCCTGTCAAGGCACACTGACCAGATCTTGATTTGGGTTTACCGATGGACCGTATTATTCAGAAACTTAAAGAACTACAAAGCAGCCTGATTAGTTGTATTTTTTTTTTTATTAGGTTTATTATGACTTAGAGTTTCTATTACTCCAACTGGGTAAACCACATTTGAGAGTAAGTTTAACTGCAGGACTTCAGTTTCAGCCAAAATCATTTTTGCATTACTTTATTGTAATATAGATTTAAATTTAACATTTAAAACTTACTTCATTAATAAGCAAGCCAAGCTCAGTAGCTTCAGTGCAGGATGTACTTTATGTAACTTGCCGCACATTCATGTTAGATTTGATGTACATGGAGAAGAGACCGGTCAACTGTACGATTCATAGGAGAAAGCAAAAGTAAGCACCATTTTTACCAAACTAAACAGTTCTCAATTCAGTGTTTCTTACAGAAAACTCAATTCACTTCTGGCTCTAGGAGCTGCAGTTTGGAAAATAGCTGAAAGCTATCTCCAGAACATCAATTTTCTACACTGGCACAAGAAATAGTCTTCAAAGCAACAGGTACTGGACTTTTTTATTATTTTTTTTTTTTAAGAGACAACCTGTTCTCCTTGTGTTTACCAGGTGAATACATGCATTTTTGATCATTCTGGCAGAGGTTAACAAAGAGCAAACAACAGCTGGGGCTAAATGAAAAACAATCAAAAAGTTGCCAAATATTTAAGATACAAGCAAAAAAACATTAATGCAACCAGTTTAATATCTAAGCCTGCTTTCTTTCAAAGAAAAATGGCACAAATTAAATAAAAAGCCAGACAAATTTAGTTTTAGGTGGTACTAAACTGAATTAATGCCTCAAAGCATTAATAGGATTTATTTCAATGCAAGGAAGGGGAGAAGTAATTCAAACAGGCTCTGTATATTTGGACTAGACCAGAAGCACTGTTACAGTTTAGTCCACATATGCAGAACTGATACCAATGTGATGTTACCTTTACCACATGTAATAGTAAAGTATATTAGAAGTTGCAGAGCTTAAGCATCTTAGTTGTACAAGCCAGTTAATGAATAAACAGAAGAGCTGAAGACTGGTTCTCACACATGTCCTTTCAGTTCAGGACTCCAGATTTTCCTTTTTAGAACAGAAAAATCCCTCTGCCAACAGCCTAATAAATACTAACACGTATATTTAGATACCATCTTCAAAGTCTTTGTTGAAAATGCAGTCTCCAAATGAAAACTAGCTTTATGCAGTATTAATATTTTACATAAAAAGTCTTATGAATTGTAGTTAATAGCAATAACTGAAATTAATATATACTGAGTCTTCAGGTGATGTGCAAGTTCAGCTATATCACACAGGTGGGGGTTTTGAACAGTTCTTACCGTCTTGCTTTGGACAGTTCTTACACTTGTCCCATAAACTACAGAATCTCTAGCTACAGTACTGTGCAACTGTTGACATCTTCACGAGCTCTTTGATGTAAAGAAATTTGATGGAAGCACCACAAAGCAAGGAAACCATGCTCTCAGTAGAGCCTTGAGTTCTGAGAATTTAACGTATCATTGCTGTCTTGCCTTGACTACAGAACACCAATGAGAGAACACCAGGGTAAAAAGGAGCAAAACTACAGTGAACTCTGCTTCAAATAGGGAAGGTAATACAAAAAAGATCTGACTCTACAAGCATGTAAGCAAAAGTCTTGAAGAGCTGTGTATTAATATGGAGCTCAAGGTGCCTTAACTTAGCTAGAACACCACATTTTTTAGCATTGTGAATCTAGCATAGCTGCATTTCATCCAAGAATCAGCCTACGCTTCCAGTTAAAGCATGCATACACTTCTCTAAATACCCATTGCCAACTTGCAGGTTTGGAGCTGCTCTTGCTCTTTATTCCTCTTATTATCCCTTTCATAGGCAGAGACTCAGAGGCCCAAAGAGCCAGAGCTCTCCACCAAAGACTTGCTGCATCTACATGCCAAAATAGTCAGGACAGTCTTTGAGACTGACACATATCCTTCTGCGCTCAGAAACGGACTTGCAGCAGATCAGCCTTGATCTCTAGTTCAGGTTTAGTTTATGCGTAAGTTATGGCAGCCAGAGTTCAATCCTATGAATGTAAGCTCAACACAAAAAGAAAGCCATTTATCCTTTTTAATTCATCCTTACGGCACATTTATCCAGAGCTTTATAATCACTTCCAGTTTTAAATTGTTTTCTTAGCACTTCACAGAACCTGCATGTCACTCCCTCCTGAAGGAGATGGCATCACACAGAATCTTGTTTTAAGTTAGTCCAAGTTTCCACATGTGACCAGAAGTTTTACTTGTTAGAACACACCCCTTTTCCAACTATTCCCCCTCATTCCCTCTCCTCCCACCCCTCCCCAGCAATGGGCAATTACTTCACAAGAAATGTAAAAATGGGGTATGGGTGTACACAAAACCTACCCTTCACTAATACTGAACAGAAAAGCCTATTTTCCAATTACAGGACATCTTTCTCTAATTTAGGTCAGCACTGGTGCAGTCTGCACTGTGTATGTTTACCACGAGGATAATACCAATAAGTACATATATTTTCTCAAACTGATTTAAAAGCCTATGAAGTTAATTGGGGAAAACTTTAATATTGCTACTTCAGAGCACTAAAACACACAAAGTGAATCCAATAAAGATCCTTGTATTGATTCAATATTAAGTATTAATTGCATGACCATCATAGCACCTCTTTACATTATCACACAATCACCAGAATTATCAACTGCTTTTAAAACTAAAAAGGGTACAGTCCAATATTTATAACTTGCACACTGTTACTATATAGAAACTAGGTGCATGGTACAGTGCTGCAAAAATGGAAGCCTGCAGTTTTGACAAAGATGCCAAGTCATGTTGTAGACAATTTCAGTCAAACTGGCAATACTGTTTAAGCAAATACTCAACACAGCAGGAAATAAAGGACAAAAAAAAGCATTCTATAACCAAATAAACATCTGAAATTTCCTTTCCCTTTAAGAATACAAGTAAGGTCACTTTTAGCCTTGGAACGGATACATGTTTGCTTATGATGATCTTGCTAACTACTACACAATATCTGATGTCCTCTGCTAAGAATATAGTTTAAGAAAGCCGCAGTTACAAGAGGCATCTAATGTAATACCTAAAATTTCCTTTATGGCATTTACTGAACTCATTTGTCTTAAACAGTGAATATGGAAAGATGGCCTCATGTTTCCTTTTCAATAGTACTCTGAGGATCAAGTGGCTTTCAAGCAGCATGGTGGGTTTGAAATTTTTGCAGTTTAGATCATTCTGTTGCGTTTATGAGTTGGTGAGTCTGTAATGACATCGCCACACTGGGCTGAGGTACGCTTTCTAGTTCCACCATTGTCCAAGTGGAGTGCCATTTCTTCTGATATGAAAGTGTTCAAATCAACATCATGGAGTCCATTTCTCCTTCGACTAGCATTGGAGCCACTGCTCACGTGAGTGGGCGAGCCTGGGGTACTTGAGCGAACACTTATACTAGCCATTGCACCACTAAGACCTAGGGGGGGAAAAAAAAAGAAAAAGTATTTAGGTCAAACAGTAAAGAAAGTTAGTTTCCCTATGTGTGGCAGAAGGGATTACGCTTATCTGACCTCTAGCAAGATAAAGACACTTCATCCTACTATTTGTACCACACGTATTTGAAGCCCGGACCACACCTTCCCAGCTTTTAGTCCGTGTAAGAATCCAGCTATTACTAGAACTGCTTTTTATGGCATTAAAATGAGTTTGTGAGGTTTGAACAGCACACTACAGCAAATGCTAGCCTCACAAGCATGACACGCTGTTCAGAAGTATGTGTGCATATGCAATTCAGTATGAAGGCTTCACATTAGACCAATAGTTACACAGATGGAAAGTCCCCTACCCAAGGGCTTTCCAGGTTGACCTGACACTGTCTTGCTTCAAATGCCATTGCCACCCTGCTCCCTTTCACCCCCTCAGTCACTGCTGTTCTAAAAAACTGCAGTACAACAGTAGATTTCAGACAGGTGTATACCAAAGCTTTTCCTTTAAAAACTAGCTGTATTTCACAGCTGATGCTCTTAGGCAATGCATTAGTACCAGCAGAATTCAGAACAGCACTTAAAACAACAAGTGAAGCAAGACAACATGTCAATCCCCCCAAAATGTGCTACTGACAGATCTGATCCAAAACACTGTCCCAGCTTACACCAGGTTTGTGTTCAGATTTTTTTATGTGTTCAGATTATTAAGAAAATGTTTAAATAAAACAAGCTTTTCTTGTAGAAATAAGGCCACAAACAAGAAAACCATGAACTTCGTAATAAATTGAACTTTTTGTCTTCAGTAATGTTACTATTACAACTTTGCAAAAGCAGAACATTCCAAAACATAAGTTTAGTAAAGGGTGGTTGGTACATCAAAGCCTAACAATTCTTCTCAATTTGGAATTCAGGTATATTTGTAGATAAACAGGAGCTCAGAGAAAAGACAAACATCTTTGAATTTTCTTAATAATAGTCAGATTTGAAGCAGTTATGATAGCAAAAACATCTGTTGGCCCTAGAAATAAGCTACCCAAGCAAGAGTCATGCAGGAAGATGAGCAGCATAACAAGGTCTACATCTGTGTATTTTTCTAGTAATAAGAACAAGGCAAGGAAGCTGTCCACAAAGATTTCTCAGTAACCTTCAAAATCTTGAATTCTCAGAGGTTCTCCAGCCTCAAGTACTCTGTGCCTCTGTCAAGCCATTGTACATCTTGTATATTAAATGGCTTTACACACAGACATCTTCATATATGGTCAAGTAGGTAGCCAGATGCCACATGCTGACAAGTAAAGCCCAACAGAACCCCAGCTATTAGCTGCTGACAGGCCAAATAAGCAACTTCGGAGGCTCTGTGAGCCGACTGCTAGAGCTACTAGGTCAGTTGACAAACCTCAACTAGAAGATAAATTCTAAAGCCATGTGCAGCAATGACAGGTTGGCACACAAGTCAGGATAGAACAGGCTAACCAATTTCACACTAATGTGCATCACTGTTGAGTGAACCACTTAATGCTTCGATCTTATAACAGCAGAGGATACACTTTCGCACAGTTAGAGCATTACACAGCAACCAGTAGAAGTAGCCACTAATCCTGATGCTTTCTTCGAGCTTTTGCTTACAGCTCATTCAACCATGACTCAGAAGCATGGTCTGAAGTCTGACAGAGACCATGCAGGTTTCATTAATGTTAAAGTAATTTTTCATTCATAATGGCAGAAAGGATTTAAACATCAGAACCTGGCTTAGCGAAGAGATAATTCAGAAACCAGGTTTGTTCCAGTACTCCCAACCATTATAAAGGAGAGGTTCTGATACATCTACCAAAGAAAGTAAAGCAGCTCACTGGCAACAGACAAACGAGCAGAAAGCCAATTCAGACATCATTAACTTGGATTAACCACCAATGTGCAAAATTTGGGCAGGTAACAAATCACTTCACAATTCAAAGACAACAGCAACTGGCATGACATACATTAGAAAGTATTAATTGATCCTGTACATTTGAACCGGAAAAAATCTGACAGTGCACAGAAGGTGATGTTGTTTCAAATCCAAATTGGCATTGCAGACATTGCCCCCACACCACTATTCCTGGCAAAATTGCTCTGAACATAAGTTCAGTGTTATTACTTCCACCAAGCATCAACAATTTACACCACTTGTCATTTACATTATACAACCCATAACCAAATGGCTAGTATACTATTTCAGTTTTATCATGACATCTTCTCATTATGTCTAGTGCCCAACTAAGGAGAGAAAATTTAGTCTAAATAAACCCCAAAACTGGCCTGTGATGAGTGATGCCAAAAAATGTGTCCTCACAAGAACTGTGTTTTTAAGCAGAGCCTTTTCAAGTAACAAGCATTTTTTTAAATTAGCAGATACATAAGTCAGAATTAAAAGATGCATCTGTAATACGCTGCAGCATATTCTAAAACAGACTGCCAAGGTTTGCAAGCAGTGCCTCAAGCAGGCATTGACTTTCCAATATTTAGGTAACACTGAATCACTGCACATTTAAATACACAGACAACCTTCAGTAGATGATTAAGAAGTTAAAATCTTCACTCGATCCCAGTGTCAGAGGCAGGAGACTAGTTCTGAATTAATTTCTACAAATACAGAGGTACAAGGATATTGCATCACAACACGAACTTCTAGTTGCAGTTTCATCTTGCATCTCATACAGGTATTTAGTACTGAACTAGTCAGTAACAGTCATTACTGAGTATGCTAACAGACTGAGCAAGAGTGACAATTTGCTATCAGTTACTGACAGTTAACCGTATTACACAGCACTACACATCAATCCGAGAGAGCAGAACTGGCAAATGAAACATTGAGATCACAGTCTCGGATCAGGTAAGCAAGCTAACGTGGAAGAGTCAGAAAATGTAAGGCATGCACTGAAATATCAAGTTGCCATTTCATGACAGCAACATCTTTGAAGACAATCAGCAATGCAACTGAAAAGATCTATTTTTTTTGTTGTCACAGAAAGCATGTTTCAGAAGCCATGATGCAGTTTATTTTTTCTTGAAAGGTTGTTGTAATGTAAAGAGGAAATCTCAGAAAAGGCATTTTTGAGAGTTATTCTGACTAAGTAAGTGTTCAGTGGGCCCCGACACCTCTTCCCAAAGCATTTAACTATTTAAATCAATAAAGCAAGCAGTAATAGACACTAGGAAGTAGTAAAATGACATTGTTACCAATGCCATTTCACAACCTCAAATTTCAATACTGTGATTAACATGACCTAGTCACAGGTACATCAGCTATGTATAGACAAGACAGATGCCAACACACTACGGTGTCTTTACTTCTTTAATGATCCAATGACCACTTCTGAAGTCTCCTACAGCCTTCTACAGGAGACATTTCCTTTTTTACTACAGGCCTTTAAAAAAAAGAACACAGCTCCCTCCTCCTTTTTTAAAGGTGAAAAGATTAAAGTGGAGGGCATATCTGAAATATTTCACAGTACTTATTACATTCTCATTCCTGCCATATCTTTCAGTCATCAGCAACATAGCTTCAAATGGCATTTCATACCAGTAACCTCACCAGAAAAGCTATATGCTAAAGCATTTATTATAGTACTACTAAAAGATGCTGCAGTATAGAAGAAACTGACTGGTACTAGCTAGTTTATAAGTAAATACTCTCCAAAACTATCAGGTGATTAGAATGCCCAGCTTATAGTATGTTTTATAGAGTATGAAATACTTAAGGTAAATGAACTTGCTAATTGAGTTGACAGTTCTATCAATACTGGCCTAAAACTGTAGATGCCATTTTATCAGCACTGTACTCATTATAGACATGGATACAAGTTATGCCGTGGTAATGACCTGAAAAAGATACTGGGTAACTACTGTTCAGTTTAGTAACAGTATTAACTATTGTTTTTCAAAAGTTTTTATCAGGAAGTACGAAAAAGAACATTCATGCTTAAGTGTGACTAGAGCAGGAATTAATTAATAACCCCAGATAAATACAAAATGGCATGCAGACAGATCCTTGTCGTCACTCCTGTCATACTCACCCTTTCACAGCACTGCTCAAAGAGCAAATTTTAATAGTACATACTAATATACAACTCTTTATAGCTGTATCTACACAACCTTTAAATTAAACTTTCAAACTGTATCTGAACTATGCTCTCCTACCCTCCGCTTCTACCAACTGCTGCTTCTCCACTCCACCAACAACTGCTGATGTTTTATACAGCAGTTTAGCATTTGGAGAAGAGAATAAGGAAGCCTAATGGGAATCCAGGCTCTTTTTTTAAAAGGGGCCAAGCCCCACACTTCTACATGCTAGAGCAAGGGTTCCCTCACTCTGCCCCAAAGAGACCAAATCACATTAGTGATACACATCAACATCAAAGCAAAGGAAAAGAAAAACCAACAGTCCCTCACTGTGCTGTTGCCTGTTCACATCTCTTTTAGTTACGAAATCTCAAGTCTAACACATTTCAGCATTGCCTTCCTAAGCTTGCTTCTTCCACCTCCTCAAGTCATAGCATTTTCTCCCATTATGCTGGCAGAATAGCTTATAAAGCATGGAGCACATCCCACAGTAAGAGACCAAAGCATCATTTCAAACACGGACTGTGCACCAGCACAAGCACTGCAAGATTTGGTATGCCAACTACAGCCAGGCAGAAAATGACCTCACACATGTCAGCTTTTGGGAATCTTATGACTATTTAGCTCAGTTTGATGTAATTCTGTCATTTGAAACTCTTGTCTTCCAGAGCTGGATGTGGCAATATGTGTCCAGAAAGTAGCATAGGTATGGATGCATCTTCACTTATCAGCAATGACATTTTAGGGACTGCTAGAAGTTAAAAATTCAATGCTATCTTCAAAATGCTGAACAATAAAAGTATTATCACCTACTATCACATCTTAAAATGTTAAGCACCAATAAGACACACAGTTCTTGAAGTTTCAGAAAAAGCCACCTGAACTTCAGAGTAAAACAGTATTAACTTGAGCTAGCTAATCAGCTTTTCTTGAAGGCTTAACTTCTCAGGTATTCACAGTTCAAGTTACCAGCCATGTTGTATTTCAAAGGTTACCCATCAGCACACAAATAATTGAGAGCTCATGTTATGGAAAAGGATTTTTATTATTATTTACCAGTTTACTCCCTTAAGACCTTACTTGATTTCCAGAACTCCTTCTCAAGTACCCTTAAATCACATACAGATTTCAGTAACAGTTGCACAGCATACAAGCCACAGAGTTAAAAGAGGTAGATCACATACACCTTGATCATTGTGTCACTGTACTTTTTGTCATGACCCTTCTGTCACGATCATTTACTTTTAGCTACTGTAACAAGTCTTGGAAGAACAACAGTAGAGAAGTTCCCTTATAGCACAAGGACTATTGACAACTAAATCCACAAGACTGAATTTTGGGTTCAGAATCCCTAGCTTTTGTCAAGAAAACTGTCAACTACCTTGCGGAGCTATCACATAGGTAAGGTATTAGCAAGGTTTGAGACTGAAGAAGTAAGGCTAGAATGCCAGTTTTAACAGATTTCGGATACAACATACAGTTTTAAAATTGTACTGATACCTAAAGATGCTCTTCTCTAATGTTGTAGTCAAGGGCATACACCCAGAATTGTGTTTGATGTTTCAGGAAATAATTAGCTGTTTTGTTACCACATCTTCTGTTGAAGTTTTCAGATGTGATTATGAAGCTTTTAAGAGCTTACATGATCAAAATGCAGCTATTTCCCTCATCACAGAGCCAGATCAGCAAGTTTAGCACCATGGTCTTTAGACATATATTACTACCTATTTCTGAGAAGTCAATAAACCAACACTGCCTCCACAGAGCTTTATTTGGTGTTGCAGATTCATATCTATCCCTGCTTCACTAAGAGCAGAAAATTCTAGCATTGTCCCTCAAATCTAATTCAGCCTATCCATATTTCCAATACATAAATACTCTTATTTCCACAGAAAGCCTAACAGCACAAAGCCAGATTCCTTTACAAGCCAGTCAAAAGCTCCTCTCAAAGCCCTAGTCCTCTACACTTGCTGAGACCACTACTCACTATTGTCAGGCTTTCTCACATTTCCTCACAATACCTAGAGGCAAAGCACTTAAAACAGCCTGCCAAAAATAAAGACAAGCATAAAACTACAGAGGACATTAATTTGCACATACCTGAAGACCCTACAAAGTTTCAAAATCAAAACAGATCCGAGAAGCCCTATAATAAACAGGAGAACAGTTTGGAAGATTGTTTAATCACAGCTTCCTTAAAGAAAATGAGGGGAGAAGCTGGAGGAATGCAGGCATATGCAGGCAATAGCCTAAAAACAGTTATGAGGCTGAATACAAGCCTAGTCACTAAAGGATTAGCACAAAAGCATTTGTGTCAAAGACCAGACTGAAACTGATATCAGGAGAACCTAATCCAGAAGGTGACTGACATGCAACCTTGTCAACCAGCTGATGAAGAGTGCATTTCTAGCCCCTGCAGTGCCAGTACAGAGCAGGAAACTTCCTAGTCTTCATGACCTTATATTAGATTATGAAATATTAAAGAATACCTCATGGTTCAGACTCCCATGCTATAGAGAAGCAACTTCCATAAGTCATGTCTATACAAAGCTGATTTTAAGAAATACAAGGAGCTGAAAGTGCCCACGTTTACTCCGCTTGAGAGCTCACTGTGCTGAAGTGAGTCCAGCAAGCTTACTCTCAGCTGAGAGTAAGCCTTTGTAGTTAGAGCTAACTGCACACTGGATTCAACTACAGTTTCAGAAAAAAAAATTTAAAGAGTTTTATCACATCCTATCAGGTGAAAGTCAGCTTCTGCAGTTGCTCTACTCATGAAATTAGCTTTACCTACTGAATAAGCCATACTGATCCACAGAATTCTCTAGCCAGCTTCCAATATGAGACAGACAACTGCCAAAAACTACAACTCAGTAGAAGCTTGATTTAAATGGCAACAGAGCAGCAAACAATACCAGAATCAGGCTGTCACCTAGACAGTAACAGCATCTGGCTATGTACCTTGAAAAACCACTACAGCACTGCAGAAGCAAGGCTGCATTTTCACAAATACACTCATCTCGTTAACTCATGAATTCCACCCCACACTGGGAATACTGTGACAATAAGAATTTCATTTAAGTTTCACAGGCTGTACTTCTAGGTAGCTTGATTTTTATTTTTAGAATGGTCAACTATTCATAACTCAAGGTATCTGCTACACTTCAGGATTTTACAAGGTATAAAACCCACAGATGAACCGATTTATTTCACCTCAGGAGCTTTTAAAACACATTTTTATCACTTGCTAGGTAACAGTCCAATACAGAATAAGCTAGAGAATACAGATATCTGGGAAGATAAAGACACACCACCAACGGGGGCAGGGGGGGGGCAGGCAGGGAGGAAGGAAATTCAGTATGACATTGGAAGACAATTTAAGTCTGAAAGCAAACTAAGTTCCAAACTGGACAAATACACAATGATGAGCAACTAAAGTACACTTTGCAGAGTATTTTAGAGTAGAATGCTAAACCATATTAACCAGTGCACAGTAACAAGGGTACTACAGTGAGATGAGGTACCCCAGACAGAACCTTCAGGCATTACATTTCCTCCTTAACCCCACAAGTATTTGCTATTAGCCAAATCTTAGTATTTAACTAGTTGCTAACATAGTATTATCATTTTCCAAGATTTCTGTTTACTTCAGCATTGGTATGAATGCCAAGTCTCTTCATGCTTCAAAGACACTACCAAGAGTTGATACTTAACTGTTGAGTTCACAGCTGCGGAGTATTACACACCCAAACATCATTTTTATACAGTACCTTTTCCTCATTCAAAATATTTGACTATGCAGCTTTCTACTAGCTAACATGCCTTACACATGCAAAAACTCCCTTAGAGATCAGATACGCCTTCATCTGAAACAGCAGCTACATGACATAATATGACACGAGCAAGAACAAGACATGCCTTACAACCCCCCACCCAATTTTAACCAAGTAGGATTGAAAAAGTTACTGTTACCATGCAGAGCTATGGCTTCACGGAAGGGTTGCAAATCAGTCTCTACAGATGAGCTAGTTTCTGTTGAAGTAGCTCGGTTAGGGGATACTACAGTCAGTCTTGGGGGAGCTCTAGAATTTCTTGGAGGAGGAACTTTCCCACATAGGAAGCTGATCAAGTCTTCTCTACGAATAGTTCTTCTGCGTTTTTTAACCCAAGCTAACACATCCTTATTCCGACGCTGATAGCCAATCTGAATTCCTACATCAAAGCTTCGCTGATGGGCATCCACACTTTCTGTAAGAAGACAGAAAAAAGTTTTAGTGTTACAGATAGAGCAATGTATAGTATTGGCACATCACTGATGCAGCTTTCTGTCAACCACGAAGCCAACCACGGGAAAGAAGTCCATCTTCTACAGGTTACTGTAATGCAGTACCAAGTTAGCTGTAACAAATGAGCTAGCATTGAAGATTAGTTCAATTAAACCTAAAAAGAGTATTAACTAAAAATTCCACACACTCTTTAGAAATCAGAAAGTCAACTCAAGCACCACCTGAACAGCATTTACTGTTATTTCAGGTCACCAGTGCAGCACTGCTTATGAAACCATATTGTATTAACATTAAAATCATACTTTGAGCTTGTCAGTCTCAGGAAGGTACTTAAAATCAACAGACAATGCACTTTAAGAGACACACTCTGCATCAGTACAGTCAGGAAACCCCACACAAAGAGTAACTGCTTTTCTTGACTCTAACAAGTAAGGAATTTTCAGAACTCAGATGTGTTTAGAGTTGCCCTAGTTTCATCAAATTTCAATTGCAGAGGCAATTTGCAGGAGGCCATAGTTTTGAAAACTAGTTAAGGCAAGTGTCCCCAATGCCTTTCAAGTCTAAGAAAATTTCCTTCCCCATTTAAGATCTCATTGCAACTTTAATATACAAGACCTTTGAACATGTATTATTTGCAATTAATCCTACCACAAAATGCAATTTCTTCCTCCATTGAAATAACTGGTCACCTGTGCACATCAGTTACAACTGCACTTCCAAGCAGCACTTAAGCACCTTGTATTACATTGCTTTCCAGCTTTGGTAAGTACATTTCTGGTTACTAGTTTAAGTACAAGTAAGTTTCAGACAGCAGTAACAGGTGGGACAAACTCTATTCTCTACACAACCGCACTCATCTTGTCATAGATTTGTTATCAGAGCTTTGCCAATAAGTACTTCGGTTTTATGAGAATCACTGCAATGTTAATCTTGCTCCATTAAAATGGACAAGAAAAGACATCAACATATCAGTCCGATTTCATTTACTTGATTTCTATAGACTTCTTTAAATCTGGTAGAGCCAATTAAAACAGCTTTTTATATTGCTTTACTAATGAAGTCCAGATAAGAGCTATTTGCTCAGAACACTATTAAGAGACTTAAGAACAGCTGTCCAAGATGTCGGTTTACAGGTAAACCAAGTGGCATATACATCTAATCTAGTTTTCTCACACTCAAAAAAATTTATCCCTATTAAATGCTATTCTTAGGCTTACATTCTAAGGCAGCACTGCATGGTCCACAAGACAGCACTAAAAATCTACACTATCAAAGAGCAGCACCAGAAACTTAACACAACCCACCAAAAGCAAAAACACCTTAAACTGATCATAGTTAAATCTTGGGGCTTTCAGAATATAAGCTACACTGGCATTTACACCAAGTATACTTAACATGGGAGTTACTTTTATGCACTCTAGGAGTATTTTGCTTATGCTGCTTTCTAATCAAAAGGCTAGATTTGCAAATGTGAATTCCTGTGAAAGCAATGGCAACTTGACAGATTATTCCTCCAGCCATTTTATACTCCACCGCAGCTTAGACTCCAATGCACTCACAGTAAGAGCTACTCAAACACTTCAGAGCCAATTTGAAAACTGACAATATTCCTTTAATCACTTCCTGCAATACCATGAGAAAGTCCTTCTGAGAGATGAAAAGGCTACCTTTATGTCAATAAACCATTTTCCTCACCTACAAAAATGCTTTACAAAAGGACAAACACGAACTAGTTATGAGGTCAAATGCAATGACTGCTGATGTAACCTGGACAAGTTTTAGGCATCATTACACCCTGGGAAAGATTAGATTTATGGAAAAGCTACAACTACTTTAAGAAGTTGAACTGGCCAAATACAAGCAGTCATATTTCACATATTCTGAAATTACCAATTCAAAACTAACATCAGTACGCTCTGCTCATTAGGCTCAGAAGTCTTATTCTAACGTATGCCTAAGACTTTCTACAGTGCCCTTAAGTTTTCAATCCTACATTGCAAGCCACGCCTACACCTCTTCAGCACAATCTGGAAGATAATCAAATGTCTTTAAATGCAGCTGCTATCACCAGCACCAATTCCTGATCTAAGACATTCAGTGTGGTATAGTACTAAACTTCCATTTTCAGAAAAAATGCTGACATTCAAGGCATCACGGCATTCTCCCTACACACTCTTCCTCATGTAGCTCTTGTTAAAAAGAATTGTGATGCTTCAAAAATCCAAACATTTAGCAGATCAGAAACCAGCTGACAGGGCAAGAGGCAGTTTGTCATGTTCAGTTTATCACACGAAATACTTCTCCAGTGTTTTGACAGGGTCCTCCAAAATACAGACATTAATGAGTACGTGAGAAATGGATTTTTGAAGAGCCATGTTCATCACAAGGGAAGGCAAATTCATATTAAGAGATTGCAACTTGCCTAGTGTGCCAGTGTCTAGCTGGTTCTACCCATGTTCTCAACAAAGTTCTACCCAGTTGGAAGTTAGTTTAGAATTGAAAGATGGCAGTTCTGAAAAACTGAAGTACTTCAACACTTGAAGATCCATTTGAAGGAAAGACTTGTTTTGGGTGCTGTTTTTTCAACTATTACAGTACACCTAACTGAAGACAGCTTCCTACTTAAATTCTAGTTTCCCTGATCACCACATATATACTCTCCTGTTAACCACGGTATTACACAAAAATAGTGCTCATTTTGCCTATATCACAAGTAATCAAGTGATTTACTTAAAAATAAAACAGCCTAAGTCTTTGTAGCAAATACATTAAGGGAGAGCAATACGATTTATAAAAAAGGTCTGTAATTATTTATTAACATCACCTGCTGCTACTCCTGCACCATGATCAAGTGACTAGTGTCCCAGACCACGTTCTAGTGACCCACTCCCTCAGGCCAACACCTACATGATGTTCTGCCCCTTTAGATGACCCATGACATAAACAACATTTAAATGCATTTTCTGCAAGAGTCAAGTCTCTGGCAGTGAGGCTTATGCATCTACATTTCCTCCTTGCTCCATCCACATCTGTCAAACCTGATCAGCCATCACAAACATGTTCCTAAGTTCAACTGCTTAAAGCAAATTAAAACAGGAAAACCGGAGACAATTGAAAGAATATGCAGGTAGAACTACCAATAATGCTGTACAGACCAAGAAAAAATATACCCCTCCCAACTAAAAAAAAAAAATATCAAACTACAAGCCAGAAAAACAACTCTGAACTTCAGGTTTTTCCTTCTGAGGAATGGAAGACAGTTAACAATGGGAATCACATTGTGCCAGTTTAAGCCTCCACTGATAGGGATACCATTTTTGTACAACCTTTTAAACAAACCAGAAACCTCTGAATGGTATGAATAATTCTTCTACAGACAAGAATTCTTGTGACAATCCAAAGAACAGCAGAGTGCAGAAACAAATCCTGACAGGTGTAGACACACACTAAAACAGCACAAGAGCCTAGCCACATGCAGAGTGGATTCTTATCGAAGTTCTGGCTAACACCACTTTCTTTACAGCCACCCTGGACACAGTCGCAATGACATTCAGTGGTTAAAATAAACTGGGAGGCTTACTTCAGACGCCTCACTCAGATGAAAATATAGCTCTGTCACGTAACATCTATGCAGAATTTTACAAACACTAAACCCAACCTATACTCCACTGCAAATGACATGTATTATACTGATATCCCAACATTTAACATGCCATGAAATATACAAAACACAGGAAATGTAAGCACTGCTTAATAAGCTACTGCACTCTTCCCTTGAATGCATGAGAGTGAGCCACACAAAAAAAAAATCCCTTTTTCAAGGGTCTCCAAGTGAAACAGCTTTTAAGCTATTAGTCACTGACATGAGGCAACAGAAAAAATTCAGCTACCGTCAGCTAAAGTGGCCCAGAGAAAACTTGCAAGATTCAGGAAGCAGTCTCGGGTTAGATTTTATCAGGGTGAATAAGAGACATTAACAGGCCCTGCTTATGAGTAAGCGGGGCAGGAGGCAGAGCGGCCCGGCTCGGCGGGGAGGGCCGCGGGGGCAGCGGGGGCAGCCCCTTACCTTTGTAGAGGTTGGTGACCGCAGTGGCGGCGTTCTGGAAGGGGACCCAGAGGGAGAGCCCCGGCTGCTGGCACACCCGGTCTGCAGGGAGGGAAGGACACACGCTGTTTATTTTGGAGTCACCAACTCCGAACGGCCATGTTAGGTTTCGCCATTTTGTTCCACCTTCTGAAGGCAACTCGGGATCAGGGCCGAGAAGGGCGGGCGGGCAGCGGCCCGGCCCCGGGCAGCGGGCACGGCGGTGCCCCCAGCCCGCCGGGAAGGCGCCCGGCGCGGCCCCCGCCCGCAGCCCCCGCCGCACAATGGGGCCGGCCCCTCACTTCGCCATTTTGTCGGAACCTCTTCCCCGGGCCGAGCGTCGGGAGCCGCCGCCGGCAGGGCCGGGCCTCCCGGGCAGCCCCCACCCTCCCCGCCCCCGCCGCTCCCGGGCACCCGAAGGGCTCGCCCCCCGCCGGAGCGCCCTGCCTCCCCGGGGCCGCCCGGGCCCCGCCGGCCGCCCGCCCGGGCCGAGCTCGCCGCCAGCCGCCAGCCCCGGGGCGGGGGCGGCCGGGCCGGGCCGACGCCAGAGCCGGCCCAGGCCGCCGCGCCGGAGCCCGCGGAGGGCGACGTCCGGGCCGCGGCCGCGGTTCGCCCTCACGCCATTTTGTTTTCCCGTCTGCCTCTATGGACGGGCGCGGAGCCCCCGGGCCGGAAGCCCGCTCCTCCCCCTGCCCAGGCCGCTCTCGCCGCCACATCCCCTTTGTGAAGCCGCGGCCCTGTTGCCACCCCACCGCCGGCGCCCCGCGGCCACATCCGCGGGCCCGGCCCCGGGCCCCCCCGCCCAGCCCCAGCGGAGCCCCCCGGCCCGGCCCGCCCCAGGCCCCGCCGGCCCCCGCCCCGCTCACCCTTGTAGAGCTGCGCCACGGCGGTGGCCGAGTTCTGGAAGAGGTGCCAAAGCTTCTGCTGCTTGTGCTCAGGCTGCGCCGCCGCCTCGTCCTGCAGCTCCGGGGCCAGCGCCTCCTCCTGCTCGGCCTCGGCCAGGCACTGCCGCTCCCACTTGCTGAACCAGTGCTCGGGCCCGTGCTCCTGGATCTCCGCCTCGCCCTCCTCCTTCTTGTCCTCCATCCTCCGGCCGGCTCCGCGTTCCGCCTCGCAGGCCCGGCCCCGCCAGACAGCTGCGCTCGCCTCCCCTCCGCAGCCAGGCCGGCCCTACCTCACCCCCATGCTCCCAGGCCCGGCCCGTCAGCCCACCCGCCCGCCGGCTCCAAACACACTGAGCACCGGCGCCGCCCCAAGCACAGTAAAAGCTCGTCGGAGACGCCTTGAAACGTGCTGCCGCCTAGAGCCCGCCCCCTCCCGCCATTGGCCTCTGCTGCCCCGGCACCGACGGTTTGAACGGCACCTCAGGCTCTCACTGGTCTGTCCGCACATCCATCATGACGTCCTCTCGGGGGCGGGCCCTCTCGCAAGATTGGTTACCCCGCCACACACCCGTGCGCAGTGTCGTTGGCCGCGGGGCGCAAGCGCAGTGGCCTCCCCCGGCGCGGCCGGGCCCTCCCCCTGGCGTGATGCGCTGGGTCCTGAGGCGGCTCCGCCCGCCCGCGCCCCTCGCCCCCCGCCGGGCCCGGATGCAGGCGGCGGGCCCGGGTGGCCGCTCGGGGGCTGGGGCCCCGCCGCCACGGGCAGGTGGGGCTCTGCAGTCGGGGTGCCCGCGGGGGCAGGGCAGGGCAGGGCGGCTGTGCCATCTTGGCGCCGGGGCCTTCCCCAAGCGGCGTGAGGCGTTGCCCCGCCTCGGGCCTCCCACCAGCCGCTGCCGGCGGGGCCGAAGGCCGGGGGGTGACAGGCGGCCGCGGCGCCGCCAACCTGGGGGCAGGGCCTCGCCCGGGGGCGGTTTCCTCCGCCCGGCCTGCGGCCAGCGCCGCGCCCGGGCCCGGGGGAAAATGGCCGCCGCGCAGGGCCCGAGGGCCGGTGCTGAGCCCGGGTGCTGGGCCGGGCAAGGCTGCAGCGCCGGAGAGGGCTGGGTGCCGGCCGGGAGCTTTGCGCTGGGCGTTCGAAACCCTCGCAATCCCTTTTCTACCGGTTTTGTGCTTCTGTTAAGCACCTTTTTTGGTAGCGTATTTGCGCTGTACCAGGCAGAATTCCAATACGGTGAGATGGAAATCCCAGCTGCTTCGCACGAGTTTAAAGCACTCGTTTACCTCATTGTATCTCTTCAGAACGCTGCCGTGAGAGTCACCTTCCAAACTACTCCAGCCACACTACTTTCAATCAAAGCAAATGTCCCCAAGCCAGCACGTGAGCTGAGCCACGAGCTGGTGGAGAAATAATGGATCAGCCAGCAAGCGCCTTGAATTTCGTTCCTCTGTAAAACGCTCCCGGTCTCTTTGTTCCTCTGCTGCAAAGGCTGGAGGTGCCAGCAGCTGGTTTGACATCCGTCCCAAGGCTGCATCGCCGCTGCTGCATGAGTGCGGCTGGGTGCCAGATCAGCTCTTCAGTATTATTATACTGGTATTACACACAAACTGGTAGTCTGGTGTACCCATCCCACTCAGACCCACTGGTGTGTTAGAACCACGCACAAGCTTTATGGACCGTTTCCTCCTCTGATAGCCTATTTTATTCTTGTTCCCATTTTGAACCTGGATCTCCATACAGCTTCCTAAAATGTACAGGAATTCAAGCCTAAGTCATATGTAGAGAGGAAAGAGATGGTTATGAGGAAGTCATGAGAACTGTTGGGATTGTTTTTTTTCTCTAAGCACAACTGCAAACTAAATCTGCAAGGCTACTGCATTTCCTAGACCACCAAGACTAACTACTAGGGACCTCTTCCTTGTGGGTTACGCTATGGTACTCCATGCAAGTAGGAAGGATGAAGGTATCCATCCGTACCACTGTGCACGTGTTCTAAACTGCAGTTGTGGAATTGACTTTGGCTTTTTAAAATATATTTCATAACGCTAATGCATGTATACAGAGGCATGGATATTGTGTTCCTTTCTAGGTAAATCTCTGTCCAATCCTTGTTTAAGGCTTAGGAACTTAAGCAGGTTTAGGAGTAGTCCTAAGTATAAGCTCTTGGACTTTCATGAATGTACAAAGATAGCATAGAAAAGAAAGGAATAAATAAAAAAAAATGTTAAATGTTGACAATAAATGGAAATTCGTTTTGTAAGTCAGTTATATGTTGGTTAGTAGACCAGTAAGTACATATTGTGGTGGAACATGGATTTTCTCCTGTGCAACTGTTTTAAGGCAAACAAAGCACAGAAGAGGAAACTCTTCTCTATTGAATAGGATTTCTTATAAACTACCCACAACTTGGAAATGTTCATTCCATATACTTTTTAAATTGTTTAACCATTGAAAGGCATCAAACAGGAATGTGTGGCAGGACTGTGCTCAACTACTTCTGCAATAAATAGGGTACTTAAATCCATCTCCCTCATCAAAAGGTGAGCAGAAATTCTCCTGTCAACTTCAATTGGCTTTGCTGATGCCCCCTGTAAGATCTGAGACCAGAAGTTACTGCATGGAGCTCGATGTAGGAGGGGACACAGCTAGCCTGGGGTTTGTGTACCACACATCTGTTTTTCTGAATATTTCCAAAGAGTTGCATAATGCGGGCAACTGTGAAATAAACATTTGGTTACCGCAATACAATGTAGTGTTATTTATCAAGCTACAGTCCTGAAATTTGGCAATGACTGATGACCATTCAGTATAAATCAAGCATGGAGTTGTAACGCATCACTAGGTGATGCTGGGTAAAAGCGTAGCACCCAAATTTCCTGGTTTAATTTAGAGAAACCTGGCTACACACAGTTCTCAGAAATGCCTACAGCTGATAGAAACTGCTAAGATTTTAAGAGGGCTGTTTTCCTTTCTACACGCATTACACCAAGTGGGGTGGGTAATGCTGGAGTAGTTGTATCAATTCTTTTTCAGTTTTCTGAAGTGGCCATTGGTGATTTCTGGGATAGTAGTGTGGAGAGGCTTAGCACAGCTGAGAACTGGGATACTGAATTTTAAAGTTAGAAAACCTACACCATTTTTTAATAGACTGGATTGAAGAACTTTAACTTGGTCTACAGACTTCTTTATGCCACCTGAAGATAAAAAGGGTGTTAGTGTCCCATTTAAACCACAACAGTTAGGGACCTGGGAAAGGAGTCAAGCATTTTCTGGGTCTAGAAGAATAATACACCAAAAGAGTCCTGCAGGTAAAGAAGTACCATTAAATGGAGAATGAAGACAATATTGGTGGACTTTTCCTGGGTAAAATGTGGAGGAGGCAGCAAAAAGGAGAAGAAAAAGAAACAAAAGCACCACACGCAAAAGACCCTCAGCACCCCCAAACACTCTTCTCCCTGATGCCTCCTAAGAAGCTTAGTGCCTGTATCCTGTAAGCAATAATGATTCACCGAAGAATTTTTCCTCCCTATAAAAAAGAGTAAGTTTCATGCTAATCCATTTTGACCTGCTGTTGGTGGCCTGGAACAAACACAGCTGTGCTGGTTTTGGTTGCTGGTAAGCCATTTGTTGGCTAGAGCCAAATGCAAAAAGACCAGGAAATCAATGGTGTATGCACGGAGAATATGGCATCTGAGTAATCTTGGTATTTTGCCTCTTAATTTCCCCCATGGGAATGCTGTAGTGATGAGAGCAGTGTGGCATCCCAACTGAAGTCTCAGGGGATATAATTACTGGAGCATGATGCGGGTATGCTAATTGTAGAAGGCTCTGAAGACTTGTTTTTATTCCCTTATGCAGACTCTTACTGTGAGTTGAATTTAATGATAAATAAAGGAAAACATTTTTTAAATATGAAAATATGAAATTGAGGGAAGATAAGGGTTTGTTGATAATACAATGTATTCAAAGTGAACACTAACATTTTAAAACATCTGAATGTGTAGGTGGCTGAATATAGGCATGGAAATGTTTTCGCAGTGCTGTGGCCAAATGTGTGGATACTTGTCCGAGAGAACTTTCTTGACAGTTTAAGATATTTGAGGAACAGAAAGGAGCAGGTACTCATTTCACCAAAGGGGAAAAAACAGGTCTGAGTGACAACATCTTCATTTCTCTTCACCGTTTTGTCCTTTGGGATCAGACTCTGGGTATGCTGTCCTCCAAAAAAACAGGTCAGCGGAGAAGGAAATTGCTCAGCTGGAAATTGTAATGCTTCTCAGGCAAAAGTTTTCAGACCAAGCAAATCTGAAGTAGTATGCCTGAGCTAGCAAGCAGCAGGTATCTATAAGAAGTCTGATTTACAGAGAACAGCAGTGCACTGACTGTTGCATATGACGTAATCAAGACAGTTTAACCTGTTGTTGATGCGGTCAGTTGGCCTTTTATGTATATTGGCTTGTTACTGCCACTCACTGAAAAACCTGGGGATAGAGCAGCCTTCTGGAAACACTTACCAGTTCGAACAGAAACTGCCTGACAGAGGTCAATAGCATCAGTTTCTGAGGGTTCGTTAAGGTTGCAAGAGCCTCATATTCTCCTGTTTGGAGTCATGGGAAGTAGAAAAGAAAGGAAACGGGGAAAAAAGGATTTCTTTTCCAGTATGTGCTTCCAGGTAATGGTATGTTCCGAAAACCAAAACTAGATAAGCACTGCAAAAAGGCTATCTGAATGGTGTTTTGAATCTTAAAATGCTGATGACCTTAAATAAAAAATGAATATTGTGACAGTGTCTGCATCCTTCCTGCAATTTCCTGGGAGCACTTTAGTAGCAGCACTTCCAAGACCATGACCAAAAGGCTGTCACATAAAAGCAACTTGAAACTACGTGATTAAAGCTTGGTCAATTTATTTTTGCCTAAAATAGGGATCCAGCAACTTTTTGCCCCAAAATCCATGCTCAATATGAGAAGAAAAGCAATTTGACTCTGTGGGAACAAGATTCTCAAAACCTAATGTCAGGGCTCTGATATCAAAATCATTAAAGAAGCCAGACAAGGAGCAAGACTCCCCTTCTGATAGAAAGAAAGCATGACTCTACTGAGATGCAGATCATTTACATGTGAATTCAAACTACCGAAAAAAGTAGCAGACACAGTTTTACGTTTTACTGGGTAGTTCCTTACTACATATTTGATACCACTCAAATAAATGGTATTTCTTGCGTAACAGGATAAAGCACATGGCGAATATGCAGTTGTCCTCCTGCTCAGTACTTCAGAGCAGCCTAATCTTTCCTCATGCCTTAAGAACCGCTCTGAAAGGAGAACTCTGCTTATCTATACTACTTCTTTAAACAGCTTTTTTTTTTTCCCTCTAGACTCAAATCTCCAGTGCATCATCAAAAATAAAAAACATCTCTACATAGCACGTTAATTGAGATTCACAAACAAGATCCTATTGCCGTGGGCTGTATACAAATGAAAGAGAAGGTCTTTGCTCTGAAGGACTAGCAATTAAAACACAAAGGCAGAAAAAAGCGCGCATCATATTTTCATGATCTATGATGAATGAGCAGATGACTATTCCTTCTAATAACACAGCTAATGTTTGTGCATATGCTGGTATTTCTGTTGCCGGTCGTAAGATGGACGGATATCAAAGCTGAATTCAGTTTGGGAGCTTGTGCTGTGGTTACTACAACTGTTGGCCCAATATGGAAGTTTTTACCCAAAATTCAATCCCAAAGCCATGTCTAAGGCTGCAGGAGAAACAATATCCAATAATCTCCAACCACTGCAGGTCAAAGTCTAACTGTAAATCATCTTAACCACTTACTGCAGATACATGGCTGGCCTATAAAACAAAAAAGGCTACAGAGTAGATGAAAGACCAGGAAAAAAATCATTGTGGGGGTAATCTAAGTGGAGTTTCCTTTGTTTGCAGAGGAGATTACTTGACCCAGTGCCTTCATAAGACAGGAAGCCAAGGCTTTTGAAAATCCTTAACAGGGTATAAATGAAAGTAGAAGTTCTCCGTGTGTGTGTGGTGTTGGGATATTTGGCACTATGCAAATTGCTCTTAGGTGCTTCACCACTTACTGTCATTTATAAGTTGAAGGAGCAGCAGGATGCCAAAGGTCTGCAGGAGATTGCCTGCATGCTCCCCGAGGCAGTTATGAATCACTTCGAATCACTTCAGCATTTAGCTCCCCTCTTTTTTCAGACCATCACAGTCTATAAAAGAGAAAGTAGCTTGCTGCATCACTCTTTGCAGATTATTTTGAATCCCAGATTGCAAGAGTGTTTCGTAAGTTAGCCCTGTGCTCAGAGATTGGGGGTGGTGGTGGTGTGTGCTTCTAGGCAGAAAGACCCGTTCCAATTGTTTTATTTTTGAGTTGTCAGCTTACCTCCGTACAGCTGGTCACATCACATAACCTATCGCTTCCGAAGTCAAGTCACAGGGTCACAGGTAGGACGTTAGTTTACACCATACCCTTGTTGGGTACAGTCATGAGAATGCTCATTTTACGCTGCTGGAGTTAGCTTTGAGGAGCAGGGAACCCATAATCTTTTTATACCTGATACCATTGCAAATGAGAATATATGTCCTCCATTTACCTAGCAGCACACGTCAGTCCTACAGCTGAGCCTACCTCAGCCTCACAGGCAGTGCCCACGGCTGGGCTGGGTGCAGTGAACAGGGGTGCAGGAGGCGCTGAGGCGGTTGTGCTGACAGAGCTCTGTAGGAAACATTTCTGGCAGGATTAGCTGGCTGAAGAAGCCATGAAAAGCAAGCTCCCCGACCAAACCTTCGAGGCTCAGCAGAACCCCCGCTGAAGCTACTGAATGTTTTTGCTTGCTCAAGGACAGCCGAATTTCAACTTTTTCTTTAAAAGAACAAGTGGGCATATTGTGCACCGCTGTTGTACAGGTAAGCAGTAATATGAACAGAGGATAGACAACGGATCTCAGATTCCAGCTGCAATACCAATGTCCTTTCAGTTCTTGACCAAATTATTTATTTCAAAAAGTACATCTCTTCCCACACTCTTCTGATCAGTTGAGTGGAGGAAAAAAAAACACCAGGCCACCTACTCCCGTGTTTTAACAACTGACTGTTCAAGTTTAAAGCATTTCAAGTGCTAAATATAATATTTGCAGTTCTGCAGCTCAGCTATTGGAGGGTTCAGTGGCGGTTTGAAGCCCAGTAATCTCATGGGACCCTGGCCAGGGAAGACTTCATTTAGCTTGTGTGGGAGTAGGATGCACAGCACTCCCCAAAATGGGTCTTCTAGCTTCTCTGCTTAATTCTCCATGTATATGAAGGAGATAATACACTGCTATTCCATTAGAAGTATAGAATTAATACCTGTCCTTCAGGGATGCCCGTAGCGTCAGTTCTTTAAAATCTTATTTGTCCTGAGCAAACAGGACATGCAGCAAACTGGGGATGGTAACAGAGTCATTCGGTCTCAGTGGATAATGTATGCAGTTGCTCTTCTGGAATGCCTGGGTTTCTAGTTCAAGGAAGATAAGGGTGATGTCCTATTGACTCCAAAAGTGCTTAATGAAATACCTTCTTTCACCAGGAGGATTGCACAAGAATTTTTGCCACGCATAAGATTTTTGTCATAAAGTGTTAATGAAATATTTAAAATGAAACATGATGAAAATACTAGAGAAGACGAGGTTTAACGGACAAGTTCTGGATTAGCAGGTGTAACCCGACATTACCACCCCTAGCTGCCTGGTGGGCACAGGCCAGGACCCCCAGCCATGGCAGAGGGGGCAGCAGGGCTGCGTGTGAGCCCCAGCGGCAGCGCCCACGGCGCAGCCCCTGGCTGGGTCTGCAAGCCCTTTCGGCAGGGCACAGGCTGTGCTCCAAGCCCCCGTCCTCACGGTCGGGCTAGTCGTACAGTGGGGGAGAACACTAGGTCTCAGATCACTGGATCTCTCCGGTACATGCCATAAAGAGCAAGCGCTGATGCGCATTGACGGAATTGGGAAGGCTTTCCCAGCTCTGCCCAATTTCTCAATAACTGCAGCAGAAGAGAGATGCTGCTGGTGGGTCGTGTTGCTGCTCTTCGATGGAGTGCAGGAGACTAAGTGGCACTGGAGCCGGGACTCAGGCCTTGAGTGCTACTTCAGGACCTGAATAAATTGATTCCCTTTGAGCAGCAAGGACGGGGAGCGAGTGCTGTTGCAAAGCAGAGACTACTCTGATGGGGAAGTTTTCTGGGTTGCTGTGGCGAGAGTATGTCCTGCTGGGCTCTGCTGTAACAGCCCCAGAAATACAATGGCTAGAGCCTGTTCCAGTGCAGATTTATGAGGATGCTGGAGCACTTAAGTACTCCAGAACATATTTTTCTCCCCACATCACTATAGTCAGTCATTGTCAATAAATGTTCTGTAACTCTTCCTGTATTTTACTCCTGGGAATAGAACAGAAAAAGACCCTTAAGTCCAATAAACATGGAAATGGGATAAGCTTCCCTTGCTTTACAAAATATTTTTTTCTGTATTTTCTTTGCCTTTTACTCTGGATCTGAAGTTCTGGTCCTGACCTTGCAGCTCGAGGCAGTTTGGGACGTCTCTGCCTGCTTCTGCTGCTCCAGCTCAGCCCATTCCGTTTGCTGGGCAATGAGGGCAGTGCCACCCACACCCAGGGTCAGGCGAAGTGCGGGCACTCACCAACAGTTCCTCCCAGCCAGATTTCCCCCTCCATGTCTTTTATGTCAGCCTTCACAATTGTGTACCACATACCAAACACCAGATCAGATCGAAAACAAATTGTTTTACCTTACTGCCTTTGGAAAAGTGCTAGTTTTCAGTCAAATCCCTTCCCAGAGCGGGCTCATTGGCCTCACGTGATGTGGAGATGGTGAGACACATTCTGGGGACAGAGCAGGCTTGAATCAATATAAAGTCTTCAAGCAACAACAGCTAAATATTGTGTTTTAAGTAATTCTCTTCTGTAGGTGAAATATTAGCTAACTTCTTCACCTTTAAATTGTCTTTTTGGGAGGAAACAGAAGGGAAAAAGAAAAGGGAAGGAGGGATTTTTAGACATCAGCCTTCCCTAAGGAGAAACTATCTACCCCAGATGATGAGGAAAAGTCATAAATAATTCCAGTACAACCTGTAGAACAAGCAAGGCATGCTAAAAACTCAGTTCAAATTTATTTTTATATTCCCTGTGCTCCCGCTAAGTGCACAGCTTTAGCAGGCTGTGTCAGCACGCGGGCTGCGAGCCCCGTGGGTGATTGCCGTTGCCAGCCAGGCAGTTACTTATCTTTATTACTATACCCCTGTGCAAAGCAGAAAGTGGGGTGCCTGCTCCGCAGGTGGGTGCTGGACACCTGCCGGGCCCGGAGGGCTGCTCGTCCGGGGGCTGCTGGGCTTTACCACAGCTCGGGCAGCTGGCTGGGCTTCCTTGCTGGCTTAGCTCTGTCGGAGGTTTGAAGAGACCGTACGTGATGACTCCTAGCAGGACAAGTTTGGTAGCTTAGTGTTACAATGAGTAAAACCTGGCTAGAACGTACCTGTGATGTCTTCTCAGGGGCACCAGTTTGGTCTTGTTAGATATTTTGCAAACTACTTTTAGATTTTGGCTTTTCCTATACCCTTTATCCCTATTGTCACGGGCAGGCAGCGATGTGATCTGCTATTCGATACGTTTCCCTGCTTCTTATGAATTCTTAATATTCTTTTTCTGAAGTAATTTTTACTGCTGCCACCTCTTTTTTTTGCAAAAAAAACCCTCAATTGCTGTTGTCCATGTGGCACGTCATGTTTTCTACATAATGTTTTCTTCATTTTGGTGAGAATTATCATCATATATCTCTTTAAAAAGGTTTGTTTGTGTTTATTTCTATCATGTAAAGATCATTGTGCCAGGTCTTTACCTGTGAATCAGTGGACACAGGTTGTAAAAATACACATAGGCTAAGAAATGCCTGAATTTTCTTGTATGGAGCAGGCTTAGTGTCTTGGCTCATGATGTGCCATGGCTGGCAGCTCTGGGGATGTCAGGAGTGAGGATGGTGGGGGAGAAGATATGTCTCACTATACAGATATTGAAATATTTGGGGAAAAAAGATAGCTAATCTGTCCTAAATAGCAATACATTTCTCTAAATAGCCTAGAAGCATCACATTGAGTTAGAGTCAGGAAGGAAGAGATATACTGCTGGTTTTCATTTTGAGAGCTTAATATGGTTTTTTATAGCTAATTTTGTCTGAATTTTGAGGGCTTAATATGTTTTTTATAGCTAATTTTGTCTGAATTCATGACAGTTAGGTTATCCCTTGGCTTTATATTAGTGTATAATATTTTTAATATTTAGAGATCCAGAGCTCAGCAACTGTAATCAAATAGTTACAGATGCCTTTAGCTGAGTTATTGCACAGATCTGGGTGTATTTCAGTGGACAGTAATTTAATAAAACTAGCCCTTAACTTCTAGAGTCCTCTTCTCTGTACAGAAATGAAAACGAAATTAAAAGTGCTACTCTTCCTTCCATAAGAAACTCTGGCCTTGCTTAACAGGATCTGAAGATCCAAACACTTAGAACTGGTTTTCCTAAATTTCTACCGCCAGTGGCACTAATGGGAGGACACCAAACTGGAAAACAGAACAGAAACTCTATGTTTACACAGACTATGCAGAAGGGGAGATGGGAGCAGCGATGCCTCCTCTGGCTGCGCTCCTGGAGCAGAGAACATGCTGAGCAGCTACCTTCACCAGACCTTTGGATGCCGGCACGGCTGTGCAAGGGGAAAGGTCTCGGTCTGCCAGCAGTTCCTTTCCACCCTGAAAGCTTGTCTGCGAGAGAGGTTGTTCGTCAGAAGGGTCAGGAAGGTGGTAGATCAAAACCGCTGGGAAACAGCAACAAAGGGAAAGAGGGAAATGGGTGCCAGGGTGCCTGTCAGTGTTCGCCTCCGGTGCCTTGGACACGGGCTCAGGCTCGAGGCTAGACATGACGATGGCTACCCCTCGCCGCGACCTTTGGGCTTTAAAATTCAGTGTCTTCGTTTTACAAGGCATAAGTCATACGGTTTACAGTAAATGACTCCTTAACGTGTAGCCACTGGGGGCAGGGATTTGTGCTGCACTGCATTTGAACCAGCTTTCATCTCATATAATATTTCTCAAATAGGTTTGGGAACAGCGGTATAAACCCGATGCAAGCCGCGCAGCTGCAGAGCCGTTGGATCCCTTCAGGTGTTCCCGCCAGCAGCGGCTGAGGCAGCCCAAGATGCTGTCACTCACTCACCCCATCCCCCCATTCTCTGAGCATCTATATCCCCCACCCATATACACCATAAAAAGGCAGGGTGATCAATTTATGTGGCGTCTACGGGGGACAGGAGCTGGGACAGTGAACCCGGTGCTGGAGCAGGTCAGGAGCATCCACTCCATCCGTTCCTGCGACGCCGCTGTGAGGCTGCCGTCCTCTGCTGGAGCCTGCTGCAGCCTTTGGGCAGTGAGGGTCTGCCCATGCAGAAAAACCCGCCGGAGCGTTCAGAGGAGCCTGAAACAGCAAGGAATCTCATTGATGGTATGAGAGAACCTAAATAAAAGGACTGAAGAAACTAATGGATTCATTACTAGCGTTACAGTGGTCTGGATGCTTCTGCCTCAGGAGCTCCCTGCGTTCCCCCCGAAGGCCCGAGGAGCAGGGCGAGGAGGCTGGCAGCCCGACAAGCCGCGAGGCGAGCACGGAGCAGCTCTCCCCTGGCTCACCGACTTTCGGAGTCCAAGGTCTCCTCCATTTCCAATAATAACTGCCTGCTAATTAATACTGCTGATCTGTCCCTTTATAAATCAAAACAAAGCTGTAGGGAAATTGCATACTATGGGATGTCTTTCAGCAAACTAGGGCGTAAGTAGCTGGTTTCCTCCTGTGCGGCCCAGGAGCGAGCGACACTTGTACTGAGGTGTGAGCGTGGGGACTCTGCCCTTCGGGGCAGGGGCCAGTCCCTGCTATAAAACTTTGCAGCTAAATTTCTCTGCTCTGTGATAAGCAGAAAATCAGGTGGATTTTCATAATAGTGTTTCAGGTAAGCAGGGAAAAATAAATTGGCATTCTAGATCAAGCTTTTTGTTGAAGCACCACCCTATTTCTGGTTTAAATCCCTTCTCATCCGTGGCCCCATCCTTGGGTGTTGTTCCTCACTTGCTATGCTGTGCATTGCTGTGGGCTACTGAGGGAATGTTATGTTCCACTTCAGAGACAGTGAAGTGAAAATCATATAAATACTCAGGGAAGAGCTCTTTGAGATGCTTCAGAACTTCAAGGGCTATGAATCTGCAAGCTTTACTAGCATGATCTCCTTTTATGGCATATATTTGTGTCGAAATACGGTATTTTCACACTCAGGTTTGACGCATGGATTCCTTCCAACAGGAATGGAAACATGGCATCAGTCATCTGTATTTAAAATCCGAACAGAGGATGTTGCATACAGGAACCGGCACTAGGTAATGAGAGGGAAGATGCTGATGATTCCTATTGATCCTCAAAGTGTGACCCTGAGTGAGTCCCTGAATCTTTCGGTGCCTCAGCCTGTGATGCTGAGACATTATTAGCATGTGTACTTTATCAGCAAGGATGTTGTGCAAGTTATTTAATGAATGCTTGCAAAATTATTTGCGGCATCTGAATGAAAGAGGCTGTGTAACTGCAAAGCACTGCTGTACTGTATAATTGCATACGTTGCAGGAAAGCGTATGGCAAGCCACTTGCTTGCTCCCTGCTGAATAGCCCATGAACAAATGATCTTTTTAGTGCTGGAAGGACAATCCCATTACACTGAAGCCTAAGCGTGGATCTTCTGCATTTCTGGGCACTCACTTTATGCTTCCTTGTGTGGAACTCGGGGGTAGAAGTTTGCTGCTGTGGGCTAAGCAGATTTTCATAATGGTGTCTTCTGACTTGAAATTATTCTTTAAGCAGAGAAAAACCTGTCAAAGTCAGTAACTTGTATCTCAACAGCATGGAGAAAATATCATACCTCAAGTGTGTTTCCACCAGGGTTGAGACCTTGCCACTGGAGGCATCTGTCCCAGAGGAGCAGTGCAGTCCTTGCATGTGTATCTTTAGTTGTCTGTGCTCCTCACATGTCCGGCTGGAAGGTCAGGTCCGCAGATGTCTCTTATCTATCACACAGCACTGAGCTCTTCTGAACAAACACGTATGACAGCGAGGGACCTGGTGGCTGGATCTCACTGGAGAGCCAGCACCCTGTATTGCTTGTCTCCCTCTGCCACCTCTGACTTCAGTGCTCATGTCATCCCCGATTTCCTGATGCCCGAAGCCCACCCTACACAGCTCCAGCCAGGGCTTTGTCCTTCAGCCTGCATAGATAAAACAGCAGGTTTGTGGATGTTTGCTCTAGAATTCACAAATGGCCGCAGTGCAGAGGAACCAGATCAGCTGTCACTTTTGCCACCACTTTTTCTCCTGAGCAGGTGCCTTTATGCAGAGGGCTTCTGGTTTAAAACTTGACTGCATCATCAGGCAGCTTCAACGTGTAATTAAAAGCACAGAAGTATTTACAGTTGAAGAAAGTCTGTAGGACCTTGGCCTTTTCCCCAGTAACGTACCAGTTTTATTAAAACTTTGTGCTTGTCTTTTGAACCTTGCTTTTACACTGGCAGAGAAGGGGCTGTGTGTGCCTCGCCCCATGCGCGCTTGGCAGGCGCAGGAGTGCCGGCCACAGCGGTGTCCCCTGTGGTGGCAGTGCTGGGAGCCCACATCAGGTTCACTGCCAAACTTTGCTCCTCCGGTGAGTTGGAAATCCTCCATGGGGTCTTTATGAAGCTGCTTTTCCCTTGAAAAAGTGCTGCGGGATCCATGCGTGTGTGTCATCTGTTTATATTGGACGACTACAGCGGTCATTTCACATGTGTGCCAGTCAGGCTGGAAGAAGGGGTTGGGGCTGGCAGGGACAGAAAGGAGCTGGAGCATGTGCAGAATAGGTGCAGGTGCTCCTGCGTGATGGGATCCTGCACAGGCTACATTTGTGGGTGCACTCTGGGTGAATATGGGGAGAGGGCAAGCACTTAAAAACCCTAGAGCATGATTACATTTTCTATGGATATACAAGTTAATCTGCTCTAAAACGCATTTTGAACTGTCTTTTAATTACTAGAAAAAAATATTTCATAAGAACGGCCCCTGGTTCCGGCAGCAGCTCCTGCCCTGGGCTCAGTGCAGCAGGCAGGAGGTGGTGGCAGGGCAGGGGGTACAGGGGGACAAGCGTGCCGGTACCCCCAGCCCGCAGGGCAGCGCTGGCAGGAGCCACCGCTCCATGGCACCGGAGCACTTGTACCCTGGATGCTGGGTCAGCGCCCATGGCCAGAGCCCTGACACGCCACATAGCGCTTACGTATTTCAGCTGTGCTTCTCTTTAGAAACCGCAGAGAAGGTTCCTGGCAGTGCCCGGCCCAGAGCTGCTTGCGGTGCTGGAATACCCCCCACCACCCGACAGGCTCGTCATAGGAAAATACAGATTTAAGGAGCTGGATCCCAAGGCATTTCTGTGTTCATACTGATGCGCTGGAGTGTGGGTGCCTGTTTCTTTAGTTTCTTGATATTTTACCTCCCTCTCATGCTGTAGTGGTGCTGAATTCTGCCCTTTCAGGACAGTGACCACCATACAAACACCCCTCAACCTGCAGTTTAAAAACACTTTTTAAAAACTAACGTGCCATTCATTTTGTTCCACATGAACATATATGCCCATTAATTTTGAATGTGAATATAAAGTCCATGGATGCAACATAACCTGCCCCATTCCACAGTGGGGATTTCACTAGGGTGGAAGGAATAAAACTGCTGCCCACCCCTGGACAGAAGCTGATTTTGGAGAGAATTTGCTAACGTTTAAGCTTTAAGACAGCACAAATACAAGAAGTTTGAATTGCTGTAGCCATCTCAAATTTAATTTCAGTCTGTTTTCTTTAAGGAAGTACTCATGAGCTTAATTTTATAAACAGTCTTTGATAATAAGCCCAGATGTGCTTATGATTGTAGGTGATCTGTTTCTGTAATGTATGTTGAATTATTCTACATGATTTGGGAAAAAGATCCTGAAAGAGATTTTTAAACAATTAAGCCAGCTCCTTAGGACATGCCAATGTAGGTGATAATCTTTAAAGAACTATTCTTTGTGCCACCGCAGTTTAAAACAGCCATGGCTGCAGCGTGACAGGTTGAGCTATGCTTTAGACAGTGTGTTGGCAAAAATCAAGTCTTTGATTTCTTCGGTGAGTAAACATGCGCCTCGGGCAGCTTGCAATCCGCCTGGTAGGCTCAGTGACAGCCCAGCAAAAGCCCGATGTTCTAATCCTCGGGTGAATTTGATGGGCTTTGCAGCTGACAGAGCTGAGACTTGGAGGAAAACCTGGCAGACACGAAGACTCTGGACTACACAAGGCCGTGGGCTGACCTGAGCCCTGACTCTTCCAGGAGTGAGAGTGGTGGTTCCCTGCTTGTGCTAGATCCAGCACCAGGGTTCAAACACATCCTCTGAAACGGCCCAGCTGGAAGCTGCTCTGGTGCCACAAGGCATGGCCAGGGCTCTGTGGGACCAGGCTCCCGGGCAGTTTGTGCACATGTGTTTGTGATCAAGAAGCCCTGGACTGAGGTACGGCAGCCCCAGGGATGGGGCTCACTGAGCATCCCCAGTTGCAGGTCCTCCATGTCACCATGTGGTACCATGTGAGGCAAAGCCACAGCTGCTGAAGGCCAGAAAGCTTATTACCTGGGGGAAATCATGCACTGAGATGAGCAAAGCTCTTCATATTTTCCAAGAAGGAAGAAACCTGGGAAAGCATTGCAGATTTCTTCTTTATGAATGCAGATCTAATTTTTTAGGCCAACAGAACAAAACGTCTGTCTAGAAAGCTCCAGAAAGAAGAACAAAGTAAACTATAAATATTCAGCTCTTGATTTCAGGTTTTAATAAATGATGAGCTCTGGGAAAAGCAGAGCATTTTTTTCTTTCAAATATCAAATGACTTGATTCATTGTATGATTTGGTTATATAGTGCTTGTCACCTTCTGTCTGGATACAGTACAGCAGTCTCTAGAAATGCTTTAAGATGACACATCCCAAATGAAATTGTGTCCAAGGGGTCTAATGAGGAAAAACCACTCCCCCACAAAAGCTGAAGTCTGTATCCCTGTATCTGTGCCTATATCTATAAATAAAATCTTCTGCACAGGAAGGTCTGATGTGAGACACTATGTTCAAAGATTACTTGACCTATATAAAAGTCACTGAGCCCCCCCCCCCCCCCCCAGTGACAGCCCCAGGGCGGGGTGATGGGTAGAGGCTCACTGCTGCTGTTTGCCTGCAGACTGGCACACAGGCTCTGCTGGCAGCGCTTGGGACTTGCCGCACAGCTCTGCCAGCCACCCTTGCACTGGTAGAAATCGGCCGGCCACGCTTCACAAGCACAGCTGGCACACCTGGATGCTTGTACAAAGCCAGGCTTCTTGAAGATGAACATTCCCAGCGGGCCACCGGGAATCACTAGCTTGAATTAAAAAAAATCTCGAGATACAGACACCTTCTGCTCTACAGGAGGTTGTTGTGAAGCCAGAGCAGGCTTAGCCCCAGGTACATCGTTAATGTCATGTTTGACTGATGCTTACCAAGAAACACATGTGGCTACAGGGTGTAGTGTATTGGCACCACCTGAGCATGCCCAATTGGATTAGCAACAGTATAGCTATGACATGTTGCTGGCTCAGACCATGCTCCTGAGCACACTGATAGAATAAACAGTAAAGAATTATTCCAACAACTTAAAAATTGCCGATTGCTCTTCAGTCTTCAGAGGCAGTTTTCTGGATGGATAAAAGCATGCAAGAGCTGAGCTCTCTCCAGGTCCCGGAGCACTCCGGCTGCTTCATGGGAACAGAGGTGTGGAAACGATGCAAATAGTGTTGCACACACAACTGATGTAAAGAAAACAATTCTGCTGATCACATGCATGCTTGTGCTGTAAAGCTGAATTACAGGGGACTGTGAGCAGGCAATGCAATGTATATTCCCTGTGGCTGTTACTGAGCTGGGTGTTACCTGCTGCAAGGAGCAGGAGGCCCCAGCTCTTACAGCAGCAGTGCGTTTGGATTGCTGGGCTCGCAGTGTGCCGGCTCACAGCCCTGGTGGCTCTGGACTGCTCTGTGGGGTGTTAAGTCCAGTATAAACTCTGCCTTTCCTGGTATGGCCATAAAAAGTGTGATTTGCCAGGCTAGGTGTGAAACATGCTGTGCTTGGGCAAAACCCCTGGATACCAGCACACAGTTGTTATTTTAAGTGTTCTGAAACAGAAGAGCTGTGCTCAGTGATTTGCACCCAGAGAAAAACACCGTTCAGCAAAGTGACTATTCAAATGACTGCTGAAGTGCCTGAATTAAAATAGATGTGCAATATAAGGTACCAAAATGTCCCTCCAGCTCGCTAGCTGGGATCTGCAGGAGCAGGGCAGCTGGGGCTGCTCTGGCTCAATGAACTGTGGTTTGCCTGTGCGTGCTCGGTGGGTGCTGTCTCCTTGCCAGGTCCCCAAAGTATGGAGCAAGTGGTTCCCCTGGGAAGGAGCATCAGGAATCACACAGTTTAGGTTGTGGTTTGGAGTGGTTTTTTGCTAAAATAGATCATTGATACATTCTTCCCTTTGGATTAAGATCTTACCTGGTGTTTGATAGGAACATCGCAAGCTTGTTGGTCATGTGAAGAGAGGGCTGCCTGCCAGGTCCGCCTTGCAGATGCTCCCTTTCAGTGGATGGGGCACCCCAGCCGCTTCCATGGGAGGAATAGCCCACCCAGCCAGCCTCACCAACCCGGGCTTAGGCACCAGCAGGGCTGGTTTGCTTTGGGCTGCAAGTTGTGACAGCTACTCTGCTAAAACCAGTGTTGCCTCAGAGATCTAATAACAGATAAATCATTGCTGCCTCAAATTGGTTTTGGCACAAGTAATTTGAATTAAATTGCCCATTTGTAGAATTTAAGAAGTCAAAGATTTTCTTAAGTAACTATACTGTCACAGCACTATCAAAACTATCAAACTGCAACAAGGCTTTTACCATCCCAGGTTAACTTCAGTTAAGTAGCTCCTGTGCCTTGCCCCGGCACAGCCACCAATCCCCCACAAGGTTTCAACAGTTCACCTACTGTTCATGCTGTTTCTTCATACTCCTCAGGCCAGCCCACCCTGCTTCTTGCCTCCACTGCATCCTTCTCCTTGTCTCTCCTACCTCCAGGGCACTCTCTCACCTCCCTCTACTACCTCCAGGCCTCTCTTCCTTACCCCTTACAGCTATGTAACTGCTTTGCAGGAACCAGCCACAGCTGCACCTTATCCACATCAGCCAGCCCACTGCCGCTGCAGCTAAAGCCAGCCCAGAGCTGTATATTACCAATTTAATTAACTTGCCTTCATTCCACTATAATTACTCTACAGTATACCTTAAATCCCTTTTCAGACTTTCAGATACAATACCAGGACAATACCATTGTCTTCTATTGGAAGATCTCAAAGCATATTTCCAGTCCATTTCAGAGATATTGAGAGCAGCACGGACAGTTCACACGAGCTTCCCCCACTCACACAGCCAGTGTGGTCCTAGAAAGAGGCACAGTGTTCAGCCTCCTCTACACCAGCACCACGCTGGGTACCACTTCTGAAGTGGCGGTGTTACACTATGAAGCAATGTTTTCACACAATAACCTTGGTTTAATAATGGAGAACTGAGTCCAGCCTTAAACCAAACTGTCTCCCAAGTAATTTCCTGGGAAGAGCAGATCCTTTGGGGAAAAAATCCACATATTAAAATAAGCAGATAGCATGTCACAACACGAGAGATGTTTCATGGGGGAGATGAAATACCGGTGGGGTGACAGATGGAGCCATAGCTGCTACGCTTCCTCCAGCGCCACATTCACAGCTGACAGTCCCACAGCCTCCACCAAGCCTCTTCTTTGCAAAAACTGTTTCAATTCACTCTTTTCCAGAACATTCACAATCCCAAGCTGGGAATATTTACCAGCACCAGGCACAAAGCTTTATAACCAAGTTATTTTTCCGGTTTGCTCTGAAGGCGGGCGGTGGGCACATGTGTAAGCAATCAGGCTGCGTGCCCACCATTCTTCACCAGCCTGCCAGTAGGAGAGGGCAGCAGCTGAACTGGTCCTGCACCGCTCACACGCAGCTCTCATTGCCTTTTCTCCTCCAGACAGCCATGCTAGCAGAAGACTTGACCGAGCCAATACAGGAGATGAACTTTATCTTGTACTTTTGTCAGCAAATCTTCATCACCAGAGCAGAGACACTTTCTGCTCACACAGGCACAGATGTGCTGCTGCCTTGAGGACTCGATGTTTCACCAGCTGCTGTAGCTGTGACACAGGAGTTTGCTCGGTGTATCCCAAAGCAATGCAATCTCTACCTATGCTCTGAGGAATTTTGTTTGGTAGCTGTGGAAAAGTCATCCCCAAGTATAATGACCTGGCCTGAGCAGGTTCTGTGCTGCTGGTTCCTGATTTCAAGAAATTGGCTTAATCTGTGCTCTGACATTCTTCATGGACAGGGGAAATCTTGCTTCCAAGGCTGCTGTTTTCTTTGCATGTAATGCACAAAGCACCTTCCTAATTCATGCACTTCATAATGCATACATTTTCCTATTTTCCCCAAGAATTGTCTTTAGAAAAGAGTTGAAATGTTGCATCTCTTGAAAGTGTTGTATGTTATTAAGATTTTTAACTGCAAGACTTGAAATTTGATACTGAAAAAAAACCCCAGGTTGATAAACAGCATTTTCATAGCTTGCACATCTGTAACGCTTTTGTTAAACCCCCTGGACATGGGATTGAATATAAAATCTATGTTGCAATAGTTTACAGGGCTTTCCCTTTGCGGCTGAATCAAAATCACACTGGAAACTTCATGAAGACCTGGAGAGACATGTGGCCACAGCCATGGGTAAGAAGGTGATTCCTAGAACCCAGACTTAGCTTAAGCTCAGGTATTGCAGACCTACAGATGGGCTCTATTTGCTGGTGGTGGTGGTGGCAGCTGCAGTCTCTGAACTGCATCTGGGGTTTAAGAAGCCTTTGGATGAGCCCCTTGGGGTCTGCAGGAGACCTAGAACTAACAATACTCCAAGGAAAAAAATCTGGAGTATCTAAGCTTCAGAAGAAAGTTTAGATCTGCTTGTTGTGCTTGTGGTTACTAGCAGAGCTAGACTCTAGGAAGAGATGCATGTAGGCTTTAGGCCAGCCACGTATGTCCCATAACACAGCCGGTATTCAGCTCTCGGGGTCCCATGGTGCAAGTGTTTTTAAGCACATGTACATGGTGAAGAGTTCTGCAAGGCTGCCTTTAATGCTTTTTCATCCAGCCAGTGCTGCTTTGCGAAGTCAAGGGAAACAGCGTCTCGTCAGGGCACCGGGGAGCAGGCAGCGGCACCGGCCCATGCTGCCGGGACACAGCGGAGGGGCACCGCGGGCTCCCCCCTGCCCTGCCCTGCCCTGGCCCTGCCTGCAGCAGCCAAGCCAGCGGCTTTCAGAGAGTATTTTGTTTATCCTTTACAAATGTAGATGCCTACCCTTCCTTGACTTTTCTCTCTTTATGTCACTTGCAATTTAGTGGGAAAATTCCCAGCTGGGATTCCTTACGCCCGCACTGGGGATGCTCAGTGCCACCACTGGTCCTTGCCCTCATGCGTTGCACCAGCCCCCACATGCTCCCTGCTGCCATGGAATCCTCTGGAAGCATTTCCAGAGCACCTCTGTTCCGCCTGGCCCAGGAGAAGCTGCACCCAGATTGCACCCAGGCCTGCAGGCTGGGGGCAGGTGGGCAGCACCCACAGGGGCCTGAGCTCCCCCACACAGGCTGGAGCCCGCAGCTGCCTGCGGCTGCCCCGGTGCACTCCCCTACCCCTGCTGCACTCCCCTGCCCCTGCTGCCCTCCCCTGCTGCCCTCCCCTGCTGCCCTCTCCTGCCCTCCCCTGCCCCTCCTGCCCCTCCTGCTCTCCCCTGCCACCCTCCCCTGCCCCTCCTGCCCTCCCCTGCCCCTGCCGCCCTCCCCTGCTACCCTCCCCTGCCGCTCTCTCCTGCCCCTCCTGCCCTCCCCTGCTGCCCTCTCCTGCCCCTCCTGCCCTCCCCTGCTGCCCTCCCCTGCCCCTCCTGCCCTCCCCTGCCGCCCTCCCCTGCCCCTCCTGCCCTCACCTCCTGCCCTCCCCTGCCCCTGCCACCCTCCCCTGCTGCCCTCCCCTGCCCCTCCTGCCCCTCCTGCCCTCCCCTGCCCCTGCCGCCCTCCCCTGCTGCCCTCCCCTGCCGCTCTCTCCTGCCCCTCCTGCCCTCCCCTGCTGCCCTCTCCTGCCCCTCCTGCCCTCCCCTGCTGCCCTCCCCTGCCCCTCCTGCCCTCCCCTGCCGCCCTCCCCTGCCCCTCCTGCCCTCACCTCCTGCCCTCCCCTGCCCCTGCCACCCTCCCCTGCTGCCCTCCCCTGCCCCTCCTGCCCCTCCTGCCCTCCCCTGCCGCCCTCCCCTGCCCCTCCTGCCCTCCCCTGCCGCTCTCTCCTGCCCCTCCTGCCCTCCCCTGCCGCTCTCTCCTGCCCCTCCTGCCCTCCCCTCCTGCCCTCCCCTGCCCCTGCCGCCCTCCCCTGCTGCCCTCCCCTGCCGCTCTCTCCTGCCCCTCCTGCCCTCCCCTGCCGCCCTCCCCTGCCCCGGCTGCCCTCCCCTGCTGCCCTCCCCTGCTGCCCTCCCCTGCCCCTCCTGCCCTCCCCTACCCCTCCTGCCCTCCCCTGCCCCTCCTGCCCTCCCCTGCCGCTCTCTCCTGCCCCTCCTGCCCTCCCCTGCCGCCCTCCCCTGCCCCGGCTGCCCTCCCCTGCTGCCCACGGCTGCTGCCTGCTCCCGCTCGCTGCTGCCCTCCCCCGTCCCCGCTGCTGCCCACGGCTGCCCGCCACCGCACCCCGCTGCCGCCACCTGCTGCCCGCTCTGCCCGCTGCTGCTGTCCCCGGCTGCCCTCCCCTGCCCTCCCCTGCCCCTGCTGCCCTCCCCTGCCCCTGCTGCCTTCCCCTGCCCCTGCTGCCCTCCCCTGCCCTGCCCTGCCCTCCCCTGCCCCTGCTGCCCTGCCCTGCCCGCTGTGGGGCTCCCCGGGTACCAGGCCGGCGCACAGGTGGCTGCATCCCTGGAGCCAAGCGCCACGTGTGCAAAGAGTATTTCTCTGGTGATTTTGAAATGATTTCTTGTAACTTGAGGCTAAGGCAGGCTTCCTCATTTCTTTAGCTTAATACTCACCATAGGGAAGGAGAAGAGTGGTCGTGCTTCCCTTCAGGCTTCCATGTACTGACCTGCTGGTTTTTTATTATTTTTAAGTTGTCTCAAAATGTATTTAGAAATTCCAACAAATAACTCTTCCTCAAAAACAAATTCTGCCTAGTGCTGTGTGGGTTATTACACCATCGCCCCAGGCACTTCAAAGTAAGAAAATTAATAATTAACCATAAATGTGACTTGAGCACTAACTACACTGTACACACCGGCAAAATTTCATAAGGGACACTTTCCTCTAGCAGAAATCATCAATTTAAATTCTACCTGCTGTTTTAAGTGGGAAATTTCAATTTACCCTAAGAGATTTTAAAACACTAACGTAACCCTAACTTCGGCAATCTGTTTAAGAGTGTTTGAGTGTTTGTTTCCATGACAGAAAAGGCTTTTGGAGCTAAAAATCACACGAGTTCTGTAAGGAGTGAATTAGAGGAATACCAAAGAGAGAAATCCTGAAATATCGATCAGTTTGTGCACTGCTGCTCCAGGTCACTTGAAGGGCCATCCCGCCCCTACTTATCGCTGTTAATGAGGGGTCAAGGGCTTTTGTGTGGGACACGGGATGCGATGGGCTGCATGCTAGTGCCGGATTAGCATCACTAGGGCTTGTGTCCGGTGAGGCAGAGGGAAATGTCCCTTCCTGATGTGGCAGTTACCACAGAGGGACAAAGCTCGCCTACTGCCTGGCACTTGCAGCTGCCAACAAATCCTTAGCACAGGTTGTAGCCCGCATTTATTTTGCATCTTGTTTCAAACTGCAGCTTCTGCTTCTCGATTTCTAACACTCCACTCATCGGGACACTGGCTCATTCAGATGTGATGGCAGTGCCCTTTCTGTGAGATGGTGCCAAAGGACAACAGTTTTCCCAAATACCCAAATACCTCTTACCATCACACTCATTCTCAACGTGATGAAATGGACTGGCCTCCCACTGCCAACCTTTCGGGAGAGGTTTGCTTGGGAGGGCTCTGCCTGGCCCAGGAGCCCCGGGCAGGTCCCTGCAGGCAGGTCCCTGCAGAGGAGTTTGCCCAGACCCTGGCACACAGCACCAGATTCCCAACCTCCTTCCAGCCGAGCCGTGGCAGCGGTGGGGCTGCTGAGGGCCACAGTGTGCGGGGTGGCGAGCCCACGCCACTGGCACCAGGGGTGGCAGGCCCACATCTGCCCAGGAACGCCTCCAGGGAGAGGGAATACAAAACCCCAAAGAAACAGTGAGAGGTTTGTTGCTGGACCAGACTCTATGGTTGGCTGCTGTTGTGCGAAGTGGCTGCTGCGTTTGAAACGAGAGGTGTGCAGTGTACGGAAGCTTCTGGATGGGCAGATCTATCCCTGAAGTTCCCCTGGGATGCCTGTGCACATGGATGCTGGCTCCGCGCAGCTGGAGCGGTCCTTCCCCAGCTCAGCCTCCCCAGCACACCGCTTTGCAAGGGGAGCAGCAGATTCATTTTCCTGCTTTCAAACATGGTGCTGTGCTGTGTATGTCCGCTTCATCTATCCCTCAGCTTCCCTGGGCTGGTGGGCTCACCCCGAGAGCAGCTCCCCAGCTGAGCCCACCATGAGCAGGGCTTTGGCTGCAGTGCTGCCTCAAGTCACCTTCCCCTCCTCTGGGAGAGCAAGCTGCGGGTGAGAAAAACAACGATGCGAAATCTGGCCTGAAATTCTCACATATTGACAAAATTTCAGCATGTGGTGCTTAAAATAAGTAATAAAAAAATCAACACATGCACACACACACACCCCCAAGCACACAAAATATCGTGACAGGCCTCCCAGGGTAATTAAGGATTGGCTGCACTGCGGGAGCTTGTGCACCTGAAGGGCGCCAGCCCCCTCAGGTACAAATGGCTGGTTGTTACTGCCATTGAGATGGGGAGATAAGGGGGAGCTGGCTGAGCCCAGGAATGCGGGCTGTTAAACAGACATCTCCTGCCCATCCCTGCTCCCGGGCTGCCCACTCCCCCCGGCTACCTCCCCCATCAGGGGCACCACAGAGTCACCTTTTCATTACAGGAGCTCCCCTTCCGACATAAGGCTTATTTACTGCTTCAGCTCTGCAGATCCCAACATGCACTACTTTTAGCTTCTGCAAAGACGGACCATGGTTCACTTTGCCCCTGAGGTTGATGTCCTTGTGCCTGGCCGCAGAGTGCAGCGTCCTGCCACCTCCTGCTCCCACTGGCAACATTCACTCACTTGACATAAAGCGACCTTTTTTTGGCTGGAATTCTTGTGTAGCAAAAGGGACTCGCTGGTACGGGCTTCTTGCCCTGCTATATAATATACAATACCTGGTACAGGCTCCTTGCAGGCTGACTTTTTTAATTGCCAGCAATTCTTGTTAAGACAAGACTGCAAAGGTTTCAACACAATCTTCTGTCCTTCTCAGTTCCTGCTGAGCACTCAGATGTGTTTAAATTGCTCTTGGTGATTCTTGAAGTATGAGTGTGCTAAGATGCACAGTATTTGTCATTGTGCACACTAGACGTTTGTATTGGTGCCATCGCCTGTGGCCAAAACAATGAAACTTTCTTCTCTCCAGAAGTGGGAGCAGAGATGGCCCTTACAAAGCCTGGCTCTGTTTAACATCAAAGCGGGTTTGGCAAATTTAAGATGAATTCAGCAGCTCTGAGGATGTCCCCCTTCCTGCATCACTGGTCTCACCTTGGGAAAACCTTGTGCAGAGTTAAAGGCTTTCAGATAGCAATTCAGCTAGGGGGGATCTGAGGAGCGTGGCCATGGCAGCCAGCACTAGCATCACTTTGGAGGGCAGGAGGGAGCTGGTCCTCTCCCAGACCTGTCAAATGAAGGGGAAGAGAGCAGCAGACTGGCATTGGGGACCAAACCATGTTAAGGTGGCTGTATCCCGTATGCCGTGTGCTTTGTGGGAGCAGGGGAGTGCAGAGGCTATCCATCATCATACCACTATGCTGTTGCCCAGCATTAATTAAGAGCAGGTTTAAGGTAACAGAGTTATTGTGATGTTTTGATGAAAACTGTTTCCTCATGGTCACAGCACCCCAGAAAATCCCTTTGCACCAGTGATGTTGGGTGTCAACGAGGTACATGAGTGGCAGACCATGGCGGGCAGTGGAGAACCAGGTCTGTCCCAGGGACAGCTGCTGCAGTGGGCTGCACGGCTCCTCCGCCAGCTGCACCGGGAGCTGCAGCAGGAGCTGCAGCAGGAGCTGCACAGGCAGCCTGGGCGAGGCCAAGCACAGGGCTGGGTGGTTACAACAGACAATATCCCTTGTCCTTTAAAGAAATCTGAAAGGTCTCCACAATGGGCACTTCCTCACCAGAAATGTTTCTCTCCAGTTTGTGAGCCTTTAGGTGATGTGCAATCCTTGGCTCAGGATCTTAGTGCCTCATCCTGACACAGCGTATCTAGAGCTATAGTCAAAAGCCAAGTGAAGCAGCTTATGTTCTTAAATTGGGATCGATCGTTTTTAATTAATTTATTTTACTTCGTTTACAACTATATCTTTCTAATGAAATAAGAAAACCAAGCTGTGATCCGGAATGACTAATGCCACCGAAAAGGCTTCTGAAGCAGATGTTCCTGGGATAACCAGTGGATGAGTTATGCTTTCTGGGAAGAAATAATTTTCACAGACCTTAATGCTGATCTTTCGTATAAAACCGTACTCTACTTGGAGGGAGCAGAATCTCTTTCAATTACACGCAATTTTTTCCCATTACATCCATTTCAATTACACTTAACCCGCTGATCTCCCGTACCCTTAGGCTGAAACGAATTACAGAGTCTTGTCACACGGTAAAACTCCGCGTTTCATCCGTGAACAGCGGTTCCGGCACCGCGCGGCGCCGCTGCGGGCAGAGACCACCCCCAGCCCCCCGAGGCGGGGGCTGCCCTCCGCTGCGCCCCTCCACCGGGCACCGGGCACCGGGCACCGGGGCTGAGCCGGGCTGTCTGCTGCTCCTTGCAGTGCCCCAGCCCGGCCTCCCCCCCGAACACAGCCTGCCCTCCCGCACCGCTGCAGGGACCGTGCCATCAGTAGCCGGGGGAACGAATGTAAAGCGCAGCGTGTGTGGTTAAGGCAGAAAAGAGGCTGAAAAGGTATGCACAGAACGCTGAGTGCCGGGGCGATCAGGGCCATTAAGTCAGATTATCATTGAACTGCCGCCGGGAGCACAGCGCGGGGGTCACAGATGGACTCGGAAGACACCCGAGCCGCGCCGGGCTCCCCTCCCCCGAACGGTCCGACCCCCGCCCGAGGCCGGGCTGCCGAGCTCCCCCTGCCCAGCAGAGGCTCCCCCCGGCCAGGACCGCGCTCCCCGGGCTCCCCCGGGGCCGCAGCACACCCACCCAGCGCCCCGCTCAGCTGCCCGTTCAGGTGCTGAGCCTTCACCAACGGAGTAAGGGAACACCCCTGGGTCACCGGGAGCGGAGACACGAGACGTGACGTGGAGCAGCTCGCAATGGACATGGATCTTTTGTTGGCATTTATAGAAAATTACAGCCGCCACGGGAGAGTAGCATCTCTCATCAATTTCCTAATTCGTGGAAGTCAGCGCCGCGCTGAACGGCCGGGCTGGCCAGGTGAGAAGCCAACTTACACGGAACGGCACCGCCGTCCTGCGCGTCACCCCGTCACAAGGCTTAAAATACAACACAAAAATACCACTAAACCAACACGAGTCACTTATACCCACTACATCTCAGGGACCTCCAGGGGTCCTGTACCCTTCCTTTTCAGGTATTTCACATGCTGCATCAGATGCCCCTAACCTTTTGCAGAAGCCCACCACCTAGGTGGGGTGGGGGCACGAGGGCATTGGGTGCCTCCCCTCGGGTAGCTGGGGGGGGTGAGCACCCCATCTGTAAGCTTCCCCCTGGGATGAACTCCTAAGCTGTTGCAGAAGACTACCACCCAGGTGGGGTGGGGGCACGGGGGCGTGGGGTGCCTCCCCTTGGGTGGCTGAGGGGGGGTGAGCACCCCATCTGTAAGCTTCCCCCTTGGATGAATACTTGGGAAGAGCAGAGGGGGCTCCCCCGGGAGCACTGTGGCAGACCCCAGAGGGGGCGGGGGGCTGCTGGGGAGGCAACAGAAGTCCCTGGGTGGTGGGCTGTGGGCAGGCAGCAGCAGGGGCCCAGCTGGGCACTTAGGGGCACAGTTGGCCATCCCGGAGCGCGTGCCTTGCCCAGTACCAGCCACGGACGGCCTTCCGGAGATGTGGGGTGAGGTGACCCGGCCGGGCACCCTGGCGAACCTCAGGAGTTACCCAGTGCCCAAGCACTGCCTGGGAGCTGCAGCGCGTGGACTGTCTCATTCTGGCTTTTGAGAAGTCAGTTCTCCAGAGTCCAGAATGACTACCCTCCATGGGAAGGGAAACAGCGAAAGAAATTAATCATCCCAGAGGCAAGCAAATGTTCCAATCATATTCGTCATTTAGTCAAATAACTGCCATGGAAGCGATACTTGCTGAACCTCGGGAGGTGTTTTGCTTGAAGCACAGACCTGACTGACAATTAGGAGACCTGTGACTGATGTAATGGAGACCCCAAGGGGTAACAGAGTCCCCAAGGAATTCAGGTTCATGACAGAAATAACAGTGATACCACCAGGACCAGGATCCCCATGAAACCGAGATGATTTTATCAGGCATCAGTAGTTTTCTGCAGTAATTCCATTGCGGTCCTGCTACATTAACACTATCAGTTTTGGAAGTGAGAATGACTCAGTAGCTCCAGCCAAAGTGCATGAGAATTTTTTTCTGTTGGATAAGATATCAGAAATTGTCAGTGTTCCCTTGTTGATTCTTAATATCGAGATGTTTTTGCACTGAATCTTGAGTGTTGACCACTGGGGACCAGCGGGTCTTTGCACTTCCCAGTTCACATCTGATTTATACAGGAAAGGCGACTGAGGGCAAGGATGGCGTGTGCCTCCTACCTTGTGTCAAAGCTCTATATGCTGGTACAGGCAGCAGAAAAACATTTAACTTCATGCTATAGCTATCGGAGACACAAGTAGCTTCACTTAAGAAAATTGGAAAAGTGCCTCCTTGGGAACAGGGTTGTGTTAGCAGGGTATTTTGGCTGACTAAGTGAATTTGCATGCAGATTTTCCTGCCTCAACCAAGCAAAAGAAAAGATTTTTCATCCTTTCTGGCTGTTAATTTTTCCAGAATTTGCCTGCCAGGGTAATTGTCTCGGATGGCGAGCGATAGAGATCTGTTTTGCAAACAGAAGTATAATGAGGTTTTAATATCTGGCATTTCCACAGCAATACCCTAGAATCCCCATAAGATAAAATACACAGTCAGGAAGAACAACAGACATCTCCTGGGTTGTCACCAAGGAGTCTCTGGCTTCAGTGCCTTTGTGTGGTTTTTTAAAAAAATATGCATTGAGATGTAAGATTATAATTATCCATGATGGCAACACAATGCTCATAATGAGAAAACAATGCTCTTTGGACTTCAACCCAGGGCAGCACCCGCCTCTTCCTCTCTCCGTCCTTCTGACTAGCTAAATTAAAAATAAAATATGACCTGGTGGAGCCGGCAGGATGCCCATCGGCAGAGGGAGTGCTCCCAGCCCCCTGTGCCGCCCCCCGGCCTGGCTCTGGCCAGAGCCCCCCACGCTGTCACAAAGTGCGTTTTGGGGCCATGCCAGCCCCTGTGCGGGAGGAGGTTGGATTATTTTTTGACAACAGGAAGCCTGAGACAAGACGTTTCCCATTCTTGTTCCAGCATTATATGAATGGCCTTTAAAAGTGTTGTGGAGAAGTAAACACAAAGGAATGTCCCGCGAAGGAATGGTTTCTAACAATGGCCTGGTTTTCTCTGCGATCAGCTGCACAGCTGAGCACACTCCCTTGCAAATTAGTGCGGTTCTGCTCACATCACGGCGTGATGAACCTCTTCCTCGGTCCCCTCTTCTTGATGTCACTAGCCATGAGGCCACTTGCACTCTGAAAACGGCTCTTCATCCGGGGCTCTAAGACTAATGATTCCACTCGGGGGCACATTTCCAACAGTATGTGGGGGTGTAGTCCCAGCCCTGTTTTTCCAGGTGCTGCCCAGCTCAAATGTTTAACACTTGCTTCAGTCATGGAGGGAGCATCCCAGCCATGCTCAGGTCTCACTGCTGGGGTCCCACCACCTCTTAGGCATGGCTGAACAGGTTTCCACCATCCTTGATGTCTAGGGAGAGCCTCTCCCAACTCTGATCCTGCTGTCTGACCCTTCCTGGCACCTTTCCCCATCCACAATCCCTCTTTGCCTCACCTTACCCTCTTTTGCAAACCCCTTTTCTTCCCATATCTCTCTCCCCACCTTAACCCCTTCCACTGTGCCTCTAAAATAAGATCGTGTTCAGTACCACAATTTACAGCATAGCTTAGACTCATCCCAATTGTGTCAATTGCTGGACCTGCAAGAGTATAATTGATGCCTTCACCATGGCCCATTCCCTCCTCTTCCTCACCCATCAGCTACTGAGCAGGAGAGATGTTGCCTCTGCATCTCAAGAAAGGACAATGTGTTCAGAGACCGACCCAAGGAGGGAGGACAGGGTTTGCATGGGCAAGCCCTGGACGGGCTTATGGATAGAAGTCTGCCCTTGAAGCAGCTGCTGAGGCTGTTTTCAGCTGGAGTCCTCTCATGAGCAGGTCTGAGGTCTCCCAAGTCCTGTCCTGAGCAGACAGGTTGAAAGTCCCATCTTTCCAAATATTCTTAAAATAAGAACAAAATCCCTGCCAAAAACAGTAAGTGGTAACTTCTTTGGGGTTTTGTTTGTTGTTTTGTTTGTGATTTCTTTTTTTATTTAATGATGTCTAATGATAAATCTCAAAGTTTTCAGCTAATTCTTGATTACAGTCCTGATTATGGCTTGTGGTGTATGTTAGACACCCCTGTTCACACTTGTCACTACAAATCTGTTGCTGACCATGTGTTAGAGAGAATTCAAAGTGGTGGATTTTGAGGTGGAAAACAAGCTCCCTTTCCTACAGATACTAAGCCTCCAAGTTGCACTGCTCTCAGCTCAGCAGCCATTGCCACTGTCTGGGAGGTGTATCTCCAAAATGTCATGTTGAAGGCTGGTGCAGGGAAATGGCAAGCACTGGGATGACTGGTGGACCTGCTGGATGGCCTGCTGATAGTTTGCTTCTTTTTATTATTTTGATTATTGTTCATGATGTTTCTGCACTTTTACAGTGTAAAAATAGTAGACATGCCTCCTGGATGCCTCTGTACATGGTCCATTAATCAATGCTTAGCTAATTCATAAATGAGCCCTTTAAACTCTTACTGTAAGTCTTCCAACCTTTGGGCTACTCTGTAAACTTTGTTACAGTCCATTTTGGAAAAAGCCTTTAAATGACTCAAATATTGCCCTAATTTTTCATGGGCAGAGAGGTGCAGAGAGGTGAGATTCATCTGAACAATTATCTTTAGTTTGCACCACATGGGAAACAGGACAAAGCAAAGTTAAACTCTCCTGAGGGTGATGCAGCTGTCTAGCTAGCAAAGTAGGTTCTTGACCCTAGTCCCAGATCCAGCCTCAAACCATGTGGCAGGTAGATATCTATCTCTTTAGAAGGATTGTCATACTGATCTCATCACTGGCATCTCACTCGGCCTCTTTTTTATCTCTAATTATGTACTGGCATAATTATCCTTCATTACATGGAGAGCATGCTGTGCACATAGAGACGGGAAAATAAACTCTGGTGCAGCTGGGGCATGCTGTATTCTGGCCAGAGGTAAAATTTACCCACCATCATCAGTATTTAACTAGAGTGTAACAGAAACCAGTTAGGGGGGTGGCTTTTCTTCTTCAGGACAGAACTGCCCTGGTGTCATGGTTTACAGTTCATCCATAAAGATACAAATTGTTTTCATTTCTTCTCGTTTCTGTTCTACCATTTTCTCCAATATGAAAGCATCTTCTGGGATAGATATGATAAAACCACTATCGCTAAAGCTTTCTGCTTGGTTCAGGGTGCTTTCTCGTGTCATCTACCTGTATTTATTTCTCCTTTGCAAGGATATAAATAGACAAAATATACTGCCTGAGGCAAACTGAGTGTAGTAACTAAACTGCAATGTCCAATGCCAGTGGTCTTTCATTGCCACATGGCACCTTCAGATAACGAAACTGTTGATGACAGGGGTTTATTTGTCCAAATCAGTCATAGGTCAGTGCTATAAATATTAACTTCTTTAATATCTTGGTTCCTCCTTAATGTTTTGCCCTTTCGTCTTCCCTATTGGAGTCACTCTAAGAAAGCTGTAGTATAATTTTCCATTTTAACAGCTGAGGATGTGAACCTGTATGCCTGATACCACCTAGGAAAGGGACTTCTCTGCTGTCAAGAGCTGGCTTTCCCATTTAATTCAGTCCTCCGTACTGCTGCCAAGGGAATGAGTGTCAAATTCCGCTGAATTTTCCTGGACGAATGGTTAGACCACGCTGGTTTTCAAACTTACTAAAAAAAGGAGGCAGGGCTGTGTTTTCATTTGCTTGTATTGTTTTAGGCAAGTTAATACGTTCCACAAATAAAAATGTTCTTTGTTTTATGCATAACAGTAAAAGAGGTTGGGAGGCTGAGACTCTTCAGAAAATCCGTCAGGAGTTCCCCAGTCTGGTTTTTAACCTGTGTCACCTCACCAGGAGTGAGGTGCTTTGTGACTCATTCAAATTTTGATAGTGCTGTATTTTATGTGCTATATATCAGGTTTTGGCACTATCAGAAAAGTTCTAATGAAATATTTTTGTGAGAGGCAGAATGGGAGGCAGACAGGAAGATGGCTTTCCCCTGTCTTGGTGAAAGGAATGAAAAATATCTCCTGTAAAAAAAGAGTAACTGCTAGTTCACAGGAATGTAATGCAGTCTGCTTCTGGCTCTGCCATGTACTGTGCCCAGAAACTCTAAAACCTTTTCTTTTAGAATTGAGACAAGCTGTATAATGTTTATGTCCTTTTTTAACAAACTGAAGGAGTGAGTCATCATGCTTATCTCACACCATGGTCCCTGACAGCATCATCTGAGGCACTGTGCAGCATCATGTTATTCAGAGGAGGACGGGAGAGTCAGCACAAGGGCTGGCACTGGAGGACCAGATCCATGTGTGGCTGCTGAGCAGCAATGATAGACACACAAAAAATCCTGCCATAGAAAAGCCTGCATCTCTGGGCTGTACTCTTTCTTACATTGGACCATATTATTAAAGATTTGGGGACTCTTGGAGCAGTTTTTGTTTTTCAAGAAAGTTTTGGGCAAAAAGCAATCAGCTTCAACTTGATGAGTCAATGTTTCTTTCAAGCTTTTTATCCCACTTGTAATCTGATTAGTAGCAAATTGAAGGACTACTTTCTTGTCATCCTTTATACTATTGCACCACCCAGAGCAGGACAAGCTGAAATATGGCACTGAAACTGTGCATGGCTCTTGTCTGGAGTACTCCTCAGACAGCTCAGCATCCAGTGCTGTCAATGCACTTTAAATTGATCTTTTTTTCCTAATCCTGCCTTCTCTGGAGATAATATCCAGTGAGATTACTGTAACTTTATTTGGAGAGGTCTAATGTTGACCAAAGAACAGGTTATTTTCGCATACAGAACATTATGTGGTAAATGCCAGTCTTAGAGAGGATGCAGAGCCATGTCCTTTCATAACGAGCTGTGACAGGGAAATAAAATTACTTATCTAATACTTCTGAATTTGGGAGGACTGAAGAGAGGTTTCCAGTAGGTCCTTGTGTTACTTTGCTCAACAACAATTCCATTATTTTATCACGGTTTTATACTAACAGATTTTTTATATGCTTTTGTATACTAATAGCGACATTTCTACTTCAGCATTCGCAACCTTTTATCTTTCCTACCACTGTGCTCCAAATATCCATCTCTCCACTGACAGCCTGCCAAGGCTGAGCCACATTATCACTGCCAACCAACCACCTTAACATTTGAGTATTGTATTATAGCTGCCTGTAACATGAACGGTGAGCTTCTTGGGACAAAGACTGCAACCACGTTTAGAGAGTGATAGGGCTAAAACTGCAGAGAGGAGGTGAAAGTCGGGCTCCTTGCTATAGAGACTTCCTACAGCCTCCTGCAAGCCCTTTAACCCCCCGCTGCGGAGCTTTGCCTCTTACTTTTTCACTAGACCACTGTAGATCCTGAAAGTCCTTTAATAAAGCAGGGCAGTGCATTTTGCTCTTTCCCCTGAAAGCTGTCTTAGGCTTTGTGATTTAGGAGTTGAGGCAGGAGGCAAGCCAGTTGTTCTTGAAGGCCTCACACTCTGATACTATGCCACAGCTAATGGAGGTTTCAACCAAAATGAAAACCCTAACAACATTAAGCAAACTGGAGGTGATGATAGGAGGGGAAATGAGCACTTTTGGAACTGCCAAATGTTTTTTGAGCCACTGTCAACCTACAGGTTTTGCTTTCCATTGACTTACCACTTTATTATTCTTAGTATCAGAATGACACAGATTTTCTCAGGCACCTGATAACCAGGGAGAATCCTTCTCTTATGTGGCCTCGCATGCACGGCATACCTCACATTGGTGGCCTTGCAAGCTGTGATAATGTCCTTCCTGCAATATATCTCAAGATAGAAATAACAACTGAATGTTGCACAGAAACTTTGGCTACATTTATGTGCATTGCTTAGAAGTTTGTGACAGTTAGCATGTTAGGCACTTGCCACCACGATACTCTGGGCTTTACACTGGGCTCCAATTCTGGATCTATGACAAGTTTTTTTGCCCTGGACAGCACATCTCTGAGCTTGACTTTACATTCCCCACCTTGCTCCTGACTTGTAGTGTGGTGCGCTTAACGATGGAGACCACATGGGAGAACCTACCTTGCAGACAATCATTAAGACCAACTTATATCTTCAAAGGCAAGTTAAAATCTGACACATGAGAATCCCTCAGTACAGGTTCACCCTTGCTGCTCTTTCTGGCCTCTGCAAGCCAATACTAATGGTAGTCTAGTATGACTCCTGCTGGGAAACATTCACCAACATCTCCCCACTTTGATATGCATCTTAAAAAAAAGCACAAATTTAATATTGGAAGCAGGACAGAAGCCTTTTTCTCAAGGAACAAGGTAATGCATTGGAGACTCTGGTTCTCAGGTTTGGCCTTTACCTGGCATCCACATTTGCTCTGGTGTACCAGAGTTTCTGAGTGTATTCCTCTGATGCGAAGGGTCATATGTTAAGAAATACGCACCCAGAATCCTTTAATTAATCAAATTCAAGCTGTAGAATTGAGTGGCTTTTCCACGAGGCATCGTTAACGTCTACCCAAGAGCAGAACCGCAGATGCCTGGAAGCTGGCTGTCAAGAAGGTTCTCACCTTCACTCTGGCAGGAGTTCGGCTAAGTAGTTAATACTAAAGTTCCTTTTATCTTACATTTGCTTCCAGCCTATCTCTTTGCAGCCCATTAGGAAATAAGGTCAGAATCACCGCAGCGCGTACCTTCCATGCTGTTTTGCTGTCTCCTGTTTCTTTGTGTTCACCAAAAGCAACCCTAATGTAGTCTCAACTTTGATTCAGCCCTCATGACTGGAGGGTCAATGTAGCGAGGAGCCAAGAAGACTGAATAAACAAAAAGCCACATTCACAAAACAGGAAAGGTTATTCTCCTTAAAATTCTTACTGTTACTTTATTTTCAGTAAAGACTTGAAAATTCTCCCTACAAGAAAGACCCAGAGCTTTCCCTGGCTGTGAGGCAATGAAGTATTTTCACATCTCATAAGGATGCCAAGCTCTCATAGGACGTAGAGTGCTTGAGTCCTTCTCCTGTGATGGCTCCATCTTCAGGGATGCTATCAGTGAGCTTTCCAGGTACGATATCAGTTTGATGCCTCCTAATTCTCACCTGTCCCTAAGCCGTACAAGCTTGGTAAGAAATGTCCAGTGAAAAGTCTTCTAACCTACTGAGCCTGCTCTCCGGTGGAAACTTATCAGTCTTGCTGCCTCTCTAGTATCAAGTCCAGACTTGTCAGCAAATGATTCTTCTTTCAGGAGTCCTACCTGCTGGAAAGCAGGTTTAGTTTCATTATCGCCTCATACGGAAGCAGGATGACTCTTAGTCCTGGGAAGAAGTATGCCATATTGGGGAGGCTATCAGGACTATGACCTGCTCGGTAGGACACTCAGAAGGCCACAGATGTCTCCCGTGCTGCAGCTGACAAGCACCATGCAGCACATCTGAGAGTGCTGAACCTCCTTGACAACGGAAAGACTTAAATTCTTGTACCTTGTGTACACATCTACTTCTACTTTGAATAAAGAAATAATGGACAGTCTCATAACAGGATCCAGGGAGCCATTGGAAAGGCGATGTAAAATGATTCCCATTTTACTCTTGATACATCTCTGTTCTTTAATCTTTGAGATTCACACCATCAGAGCGGGAGCTGTGAGTATGTGCAGGATGCCGGGCTGGGCACAGACTGTAGTCCCTGCTCTAAATTTCCATCAGCTGTCATAACAACAGCAATTATATCCTCTCCACTGCCTCTAGAGGGTAGAGCAATCATGAGTCTCTAACAGGGTGGGCAGGTTGAACAGTGCCATTTCAGTCTCCGAAAAGCTTTCAAATTTCCTTTGCAACCCTGCACCAAAAGTGCCGGTCAGTGCAGCCAGCCGGCAGACCTGAGACTGGTGATACAGCAGTTTCACAGCGCTCTGCCAGATTCATCCCGCTCCAAACATATTCATAGCAGTCTCATGGAAGTCCCAGGACTGCTTTGGCAGCAATTGTGCAGGATAAATAAAGCTCCCATTGTTGCAGATGACTGCTTTCAATTGCACGGGAATCCAGGACAGCAGGGACTTCTGGCTGATAAAGGTTAGCACATTTGTACTACTTTTCTAGCAATGCAGGGCTTGAACTGCTGTCCTAAGTTGCATCTTTTGGAGTTTATTTCTGGGCAGCTGTTTCCTACTTGCTTGCAGCATTTTTCTAAGCAGCTAAGCCTCCGCTAGGATGTTTCGTTCTTGTGTCCCCAGCCTTGTTGCACTGCCATTTGAACAGGCACGAGGTAATATATTCTCAGCCATAGGTATGGCTGGCTCTGCACATGAATATGGAGGGAGTCTTTGCCTCAAAAATCTTTGTGGAAGGAGGAGTTTATATCATGGGGGCAGAACATGAGTCTATAATCAAGGGCTTGTGTGATTTCTGAATTGTTGAGTAGAAGAAATAGTGCTCTTTTTATGATATGCTTTGATAGAAAGTCTTTTTATAGTGAAGTATGAGCCGTGCAGGTTCACTTAAAGTAGCCCTGATCATGATCTTTGAACATATTCCTGAAAACTCTTTGGATTTTACTAGCCATAAATATTCCTTCCACAGAATAAATTAAAAAGACCCAATGCAGCTGCTTGCACGCTACCTTAACATTACATTTATTTTTCCCTCCAGCAATTTACTGAACTGAAGTTACTGCTCCTGAATATACAGCATGTATAGAATAGAGATACCTCTTCAAAGATAAAAAGCAGTCCGTCTTCATTTGCTTAACTACCTTCCTGTGAACCACTTAAGAAACTGCATGCAACTTCCCTGAGACAGAAATCTCCCACTAGTAGGCACCTGAATAATTAGAAGTGGTTTTGAAAAGTTTATTCCAGCAATCTGGTCTGCCTATACAGCATATGTTTTTTGAGTCTAATCAGAGCTCAGAAGGCAGTTTATATAAATCAGCCTCAGGATGGTAACATGATAGCAGCCGTGCTTGTTTGTAAGGCAGCCTTCTACATGGTGCAAAGTCTGAGTTTGATTGTTTATAGCAGGCAATGAAAAGGCATGCCTCTGCCTTGCCCTTTGATTGCTCGCCTGATCTGAAGCATTGAAATCTGCAAAAAATGTTGGCAGCCTTTTTTTCTGGATGTTTAATTCACTGTGTTGCAGCCTGTAGAATAGGGGGAAATTACATATGATAAAGTTACAGCAGACATTTTTTCAGCAGTCTAACCTCTCTCACATGGGCCAGAGGGAGAGTGCAAAGGCACATGTCTCTCCAAACCAGCCCAGGGACAAAATTCACTGTGGCACGCTGAAGTGATGGCCCTGCATATCCCAGCCCAGCAGTGCAACAGCTCGCTGCCTATGTACTGGCAGCCAGCACACTCAGCCAAGCTGGTCTCAGAGGAGGCAAAAAGTGGATTTGGGGCTGTGAGAGAGTTGTTTGTTTTCCCACTTCTCTGGATGCCAGACGTCTCAATCTGCCTGCAATTTGGGGAGGGAGCAATCCCCAGGGGAGAAGGAGGGAAGGGAATGGAGGAAGCTGCTTCCTTTGCTCTCTCAGCATGGCAATCCATTGAGAAATAAGGGAAGACAGAGAAGAATCTTGTTAAAATATAGTCAATTAGGGCTAAGGACCCTACAAAAGGGAGAAATGTTGCTTATAAACAATGGTCTACAAATAGCAGAAATAATGAGGCAATTTCTGCACGTTGTCCCATACAGATTCTTTGATGTCTGATAGCAGTTGTGCTCTCCTTGCAGCTTTTATACCTGATGGGTTTCTCCCCTGTGCAACACATTATTAGAGTGACACAGGGAGCACTCTAGATTCATTCATTTGGGAGACAATCTCCTTGTTTCTCTTGTGAAAAATGTGTAGGGCACAGCCTGACCCCAACACAGACATGCCAGGGACCAGCGCAGAGGGCACTTCCTCGCTGTTAAAAGCAAGTTGGCATGCCTGGGCTTTGTCCCAGGCTATCACAAGCAACACCATGTGCCTGACTCGGGGATCATCTTTGCTTTTATAAGGTAAATGATGATCTTTTTTCCTAATGCTATGGCCTTTGTGCAGCCATGCAGAGCATGTGTGGCTAGCTGGAGAAGGTGGAGAGCCCTCCCTGGCACTCCTGGCTCGTCCCAAGCACTGCACACACTGGCAGCCCCTGTTCTCAAATCACCAAAATAATATCACCAATGGTTGGGTCTCCATCAGCCCTAGCATAACTTGTCCTTTTAAAGCTCTCAATGAACAGATCATTTGTGAGTATATGAAATGTAATGAAAATACGGGTGGCCAGGGCTTCCTGTGCAGTAAAGACGTCTGTGTTCCTTCTGAGCGCACGGCATGGGCGGGCGATGCGGGCCTGGTTTATGGCTGTCGTAAAGACTATGTGGAAAGTCACGGGATGCTGGTGGCTTAACACAACCGTGGTTTATGGCACATTGTTTTCCCCTTTATTATGCTTCTCCAGGAACACGGTGCCACCTGAGATTTGCAAGATGCATACTGCACAGTGCGTACAGCCCCACTCCTCCCGTGGACTGAACTGCCACACATGTATTGACTGCATTGAACTGTTCAGTTTTACAGCAGTTAAGGAATTAGCTTGCAAAGCCCACAGCATGTTAACTACATTATCTTTGCAGTGTTGTTATCGGACTATCCTGTAGCTGCCTGGGAGGGGGTGCGTGTTCACCCATTGCTGTCCTGTGCTCTCCCTGCAGGATGAGCTGCTGTTGGCAATGAGCTGATGTGTGCTTCTTTTTGGGGAGCTGTTCCAGGCTACACTCTCCGTGAAAGACCAGTACATTCAGAGGACACCCTCAAGTAATTTCTTCCGTTCCCTTTATCAGTTTTCAGTTTCTTCACTGAACTTTAACTTTATATTTATACTTTTGGTGACTATAACGACTGCCTTTCCTTCTCTCTCTTAAGATTGCTGACAGTAACAGTGTAGCTATACAGGTGTATTGTCCTAGTTGGTATAAAACAATGACTTTAAATCCATAAACAAAAATTAGACTTAGAATTGTTACTTTGGTGCTGACCTTCTTCATTAGAGTGGGATACAAATCACAAACTGTTAATTTTCTTTACCTTGCTGCCCAGTCCCCTCTGTTGTTGAATTTGCTGACATTTCTTCCAGCTTATTATCAATGTGCCAAGATGGCGATAAACCTTACCGCAAATTATTTTGGGAGTGGGAGTAGGTAGCCTGAATTTGTGAATTTTTAATGCCAGATATATTGCAGAACCATTTTGCCTTTCTGTTACAAAATTCCTCTGGGACAAACTGAGGTTGCCTGCAGGTTACTTTTATCGTCTTGTGCTTCTTTCACTTAACCTATTTTTCTGCTTCCTGAATTCAATCAGTAAGGCTATCCAGTCCTTCAAGGAAAGATTCAATTTTCCTGACAGGGAAGCCATTGATATTTGAAGCCTCTTGTTTCTTGGGAGAAGTTCCTACAGGACCTCTGCAGTAGCTAAACATTTATTATTTTTTTTCCAGTGCTAAGGGTTAAGGAACTGTCCCAAGCAGCAGAGGCAACACCAGGCTGCTGGCTGCCAAACACCACACAATCCCCTTCCATATGTAACATTCACGTGTCTTTTGCATAGCAAAAACATTTAGCAACAAATACAGGCCACAAGGAGTTTGTTCATGCCCTTGTCTGATACAATGAATGCCATACCTGAGCATCTAGTAAACTGGGAATTTTTTTAAAATGTCACAAAAAGTGTTTGTTGGAAAAGAATCTCTGTCTGCTAATGCAGATCTATACGGGCAGACATGGTCTACCCTCTTCCTGCTCTAATAGCCGGTCTTCCTCTGTCTTCCTCTGTTTCACTGAGATGAGCCCATTTCATATAATTTCTATGGTAATTTTTCTGTACACAAACTCCCAATTACTACAATACGCATGTAATTGGTTGTTGTGTTAGTTAATCATGCGGCCAAATAATCTCTCCATAAATAAAGCAGGAAGAATCACACACCATCAGCCTAGGAAAACAAACAAAATTACAATTTTCTACATAAAGATTTGTAAAAAGACTTAGTTCCCTTAGTCATAAGAAACAAGAGGCCGTGGCCCACCGGCCTTGCTGCTGCTGGGCCTGGCTGCCTCCTGCTGCCCCCAGCCACCCGCTGCCCTGGGGGCGGCCAGGGCTCGGGGAGCCTTTGCTAGCGTTAGGAAACACAGGATTTGGTATTTCGTTGATTGATCCGCTTTACATTCTGCTCTGTCTTCTGGAAATGGAAGGGGTGGATTCAGAAGTAGCAGGGGAAGAAGGAGGAAGCTGCTGAGGGCAGGAGCCAGCAGGGAGCTGAGGGAGCCAGAAGAACAGGAAGAACAACCCCATGAGGGACCACAGGCCTTTCTCCTTCACCCAGCTTGCTGCTGTTTTGACTTCCTCAAAGTCTTCTGTCCCAAGAAATGTCTCCTGAACCAGCCCTGGCTCCCTCCAGTTTCCTCATATGATGTTTTCTGGTGGGAATTTTCAAAGTGCTCTACTCCCTGACAATTATAAAATGACTTTATTTTTTTCCCCAAATACCAGTTATTTTTTTCCCAAATAACGGGGAAGGAAAAGTAATGAACCTGAGCTGTATGTGACAAAGAAAGAAGAGAGGGTGAGTGTGGGAGCATAAGCGTTGCAGAGGGAGTGTGTGCCTGCACAGGTCTCCCTCAGGAACAGCAGTGTCCTTGCAGTGCTTCCGCCCGCAGCGGCTCTCGGGCACAAACCCACGAGCAGGTATGCACTGTCGTACTGCAGAATGGCGTGTGTGGCAAATGACCGTGTCCCTCTTCAGCTGCATGCTGTCATGGGATCTGGGTGCATGCCTCAGCTTCCCCGCTCTCAGGAGCCCCCACCTGTGGTATTTCACCCCTCCTGGCCAGGACTTCTGCCCATTCTTGGAAATTCCCTTCCCTTCAGGCAGCAGGTAAGCCTGGGCTTCCACTGCCGCTTCCTCCCACCAGCACACTCAGCTGTAGCTCCCTCCGCTCAGCCATCAATTCCCAAAATCAGTGGCTGTCCTTAAAAGTCAACTAGGGTCCTTCCAGCTGGGAGCCCCCCATGTTTCCCTGCTGTCCTGCTGCCGTATGTGTAGGATAACTGCTTCACTTTTCTGTCTCCTCCATTGGGGCAGAAAACGACTGAGGATGTCCCATGAATTTCTAGTAGCCAGTCCTCAAGCTGGCAGAATTCAAAAATAGCTTATCAGTACGTCCAAGCTCTCCACAGCCAGCAAAATCAGACCAACAATATTCCTGGCCTCTAGTACCTGTCACGTAGCCCAGAACCTCTCCATCACTGCTGCTATCTGATGCTTAACCAAGCTCCAGCACAGCTGGGACAGCAGATTAAAATCAGCAGTCTGAGGTTATGCTGCCTTCAGCCTTACTCCCCTCTTAGGCAGAGACATCTCATCCTCTGGGGAATCAGGTCCTAGGTTGCCACTCTCAGGCCAATGCGCTGAAGGGAAATAGCTCTGGCCTGGGTCGGCCCGAATACAGAACTGCAGTGGTCCCTGCACTAATTCACAGAAAGTTGTCCCTGCTTTTGAGGGCAGTGACACCCAGCAAGAAGATGGGAGAGGTGACTAACAGTAGTGACAGCTTTAAGCATGCTGACCTTTGCAACATCATATTTCTGGGACGGTGTGACATTGCTATACATTATTATTCAAGAACATAGGAAATGAGGACATTGGACTGGATTGGAAAAAGTTTCTTACTTCCTTGTAGGTAGTGTTGTACCTGGCTGTTGTATTGAGAAAATCAGTAACAAGTTGGAAGTATCCTTCAAAAACAACCTATTTGAACATCAGGTTTTTCTCATGTTTAAACAACACTCCCTCTACTATAAATTTTTTTCAGCTCTCAAATTATAGGATACAGAGAGGAAGAAATCAATTGCATTAGATTTGCAGGTCTGCAAATGTGTTTGTGTCAAGTTATGCATAGGAGTATCCCCATTGAAAAGCTGTGTGTGAGCCTGCAGGTGTCATGACTCATCCTCTTCCAGCTGTAGCTGCGCTGGCTAAGGCAATTATTGCCTTCCTCCAGTCCTAAGTGCCTGTGTAACCAGTACTTCAGTCCATCCTACCTGCTAATGTAGGATTGTTTCCTACTCCTTTAAACCCCTTAAGGGACAGGCTTCCACCTATTTCCTTGAAAGGTATGCCCACAAAGTAGCACTAATAAGACATTTTTCACATACTCAGCCTAAAGTTATTGAAAAATATTCTCTCTTCTCTCTTACCTTTACTCAAATTCCCAGAACAAATAATGGCTCTTTTTCTTTGTACCTGTGTAAATCTGAAATACCGCATAAAATAATTTCTGCATGAATGTATGCATGGTTTTGCCTAGTTGTTGGTTTGTTCTCTAGTTTTGGTTAAGCTTTAATGCTGTGAATGCTTAATGAGATCTTATGCTATACTAGTAACACCCCAAACAGTATAGATTGTGAAATATCAACTGCCTAAAAAAAAATTACTGACCTATAATTTTTGTGTTTGATGAGAACATTCAAATTCTCATTTCAGTGAAGATTCTATCTTACATCTTGACTACTCAGAATGAGATAAATGCAAGCCTTTATAACCCTGAGAGGTTTGGGTCCATACAGCAGTGGCTTGGTACTAGTGCCAAGCACAAACTGGTGGTCTCCACAGCTGGATCAGCTGCTCTGTGCAGCTCCCAGTTTGAGCAGGAGTTAATGTTTTACCAGAGAAATAAATCAGTCAAGAAGGGCAAAAAATAAAAGAGGATGGGAATGGGAAGAAAATCTGACAGAGCAATACAGAAGTTACAAAATCAGTATATTATCAGAGACTCTCCAACAATAGGACAGAGAACAGTCTCTTCAGCAAAGTCAGTTCTAGTGAGTGGCTGGCCCTCTTCAGAGGTCTGTCTGGATTCTTACCCCCTGGAGTGTCAAAAGGTAACAAAAAAGAAGCTACAACAATGAGAAAAGCCATGTAGATGGACTTGGTAGGAGAAAGAGGTGGATACAGAAGCCAAGCCATATTTTAAACAAAAGGTAAGGCAACTTGGAGCAATCTCCAGCACAGCATTGCATACTCTGAAAGATGCATGTGAGACAACAGCAAAAGAATGTAATGTTATCCTGCAACAGATGAAGTTTCTACTGGGTTGAACAGCTTGATCCCTATAATATCGGAAACAATTTCCACAGCACAGGATGACTAAAATAGGTTTTCTTGCTGTAGACCAAATCTAAATCACCGGTTTTGTAAATGCATGGAGAAGGTCCACATAGCTAGCTTGCAGTTGCCTTTGATTACCTCTGATAGAAATATCCCTGAGACAAACAGCAGATACTGCAAATGCAGTCTGACATAATTTAAAGCTTCAGGCCAGGTAGGTTATGAAACCAAAATGTGCTTGAGTAGCTTAACCGTTAGACAAGGTATTGGTAACAGAGTTGCCAGTTGTGTTGATACCAAGTGAGACAATAAATTAGATGGGCCTTCCAAGGGAATTAGTTTGCTGAAGTAGCACTTTACAACTGGTTTCTATCAAAAATTTAGAACAGGGCTTCACTATAAGATGCAGAGTAGAAACAGCAAAGTAGCTGAAGTCTCCTCTTTGCAGCAACTCTCAGATGAGCTCTCTGTAGCATTCTACCATATGAAATCTAAGAGAAGATGAATGATTGATGCATGAAACTCACTCGATGTCACCAAGAAGGTGTTTAAGAATCCAGACAATGAGTGGTTCCAAGGAAGTCAGCAATGGCAGACCCCAAAAAGACCTACAAAAAAAGCTTTTGTAGGAGGTTTCAAAAATACCCTTTGCTGTATGAACTCGTAACGAAGTCTTAAGGGTCTACCTTGGAGTAATTCAGTTTAGGTAAAACTTGTTGGCGTTTTTACATCAAGGAGCCTGACTACTTGGATGTACTGCTTCCCATGTGTATTGGGGAAGGTCAGTGCTTTAAGCTTTGGGTTCTGACTGACTAAATCACCGAAGAATTATGAAATAAAAGTGTCAGTTCTTCTTCACTTACAGATACAGTTCTTCCCAAATTTGAAACCCAGCTGAACATCATTCAAAATCTTCTGCTTGTTCTGATCTAAGGCCAGAGGTAAAAGATTTACCTTTGTTAGAAAGCTCCTGACAATATCTTTAAATATTCCAACCTCCTGGGGCTGGAGCTGTGTTGAAAGATGGCTTTTGCTCCTTCAGCTTCTGTTATGGAGGACCTCTGGGACGGATTTCCTTAAAGCTACTCAGAAGCATGAAATACTATTAATAAAGAAGAATCCCTCTCCCTTGCCGTGACCGAAGCATTCAGATGAGTCCAAGAGCTAACTTGTGGCAGAGTCCTCCATTTTGATGGCGATAGTTTATTGGGCCTATGGATAGAAATATGAAAAAGCCATCCCCTTGAGTGTGTGGAAGCACCAAATTAATGCTTTTGTAGAAGATACTGCATGTCAAGCTATTAAAGAAAAACTTCTTGAAAGTATCAATGGACCTTGAACACTGAGGCAAGAAGTATAATGGGTACCAGCAGCAGCAGTCTGCCAAAACGCTGAAGTAGCCTCCAGAGAAGCCAGGGAAACCAAGTGTCAGAGTGGGTTCCTACATGCATCAGTTCACTCCAGGCAACAGCCTTCAACACTGGCAAGGCAGTGATGATTCTGCAAGGACTTCCTTTGTCAGGTACAGTCAGGAAGAAATGATGGAGGATATTAACTATACATAGACATGTACTTTGTGGAAAGGGTAAATGATGACCATAGGAATCCTGCTTTTTGCTTAATGCAGCAACTGCAGACATCAAGGATCAAAGCAAAAAGTTATTGAAAATTACCATATCCTAAGGTTTGCGGACTAAGAAGTGAATTCTGACCAGAGGTTATCTTTATGACTGAGCAGTTCAAGGGTTTTCCATGCATAGCATGTCTGAAAAATCAAACTGATAATTCTCTTTAATCCCCATGCCCTACTACTACTGAACACACCATGCATCAGAAGTATTTAAAATACAATATACCTAAAACTGCCCAAAATATCTCCCCCCCCCCCCCCCCCCCAGTTTTCTCAAAGGAATTAAATGGTTTATTCTTGCTAAAAACCAAGCTCAGCCAAAATGTACCCTGGGTGAAAGGCCACTTCCACTACAGTGGACATAGGAAGGCTTGCCTAGAAAGCAAAGCATGCTGAAATAATGACAGCCTGCTTTAAGCTGTAATGTTAGCACCAACTGAGTGTTTAAGTAAGTTTCATATTCAAATAACAGAACAGCTTGTATTAAATATAATTCATATTCATTGCTAAATATTGAGAACAAATAAAGGTGGTCAGATGCCTCATTTGGCTTTGGCTCCACCCCTGTGGAAATGTTAATTCATGCTCTCATCTGGCCTCCCACACTTTATTGTCAGTTCTCCTTCTATGTTCTTTAAAAGTCCAGCTTCCTAAACTCCTCTGAATGTAAACTACCGCTGCTAATAGGAAGAAGTGCAATTATGTGATTCCACCGGCAAACAACTCCACCAGTTTCAGTTCCATTTCAGGATCCCAGTTAAAGTCATCCTTCCTATTTTAAAGTCTGCAAATGCAATGGCCCCAGGGAGCCTTCCAGATGTTTATCTCTGCCTCCCAGCCCTGCTCCTTCCATTAGTCTAATTGGTATCTTCCTCCCCTCTGCAACATTCTGCACAATTCTGGCATGCTGTGGTGACAAACTCCTCCTCCTCAGACCCCACATATAGGAGCAGTTTTCTAGCAATTAATTCTGTCTGCTCAAGTATCTGTAGCAATCATTCCTGCTCACATATGCCTCTGAAAATTATGTTAAAAAGGAGAAGAAAAAAAAAGCATCTTATTTTCTTCTTATGGCTTTTAGGAGAAAAGGCTGAAGATGTATTTTTTTATTCTGTCTTGGGGTTTTGGCTTTCTTGTACTTGGACCTGTCCAGCTTTGCTAGCAGGCAGATAGCACAGGTGAACCAGGAGGATGACAATGACCACAGGGCTGACATCTGAACAACCAGAGGGCAGGCATTTCCCGTTAAACTACTTCTTCCTCCTACTGAGCTTAAATTCCTAATAATGCTTAGGAGACAACTTACTCTGGGAAAGATTCAGCAGTCACATCTTTATTAAAAGCCAAAGGGGTTTCACTTCAGCAGTTTCTCATAGGAAAAATGAAGCTTCACAATTCTGATATTCCTTTCACACACACAAAAGGGGAAAAATACTTTTGTTCATTTTACGGGGTATTTCTGACCTGAAATCAAAACTCAAGACACTGCATTGGTTCTTGGATCTGCCTGCACAGAGCTCCCTGCAGGATCAGGGCTCTCATTTGAAAGTGCTAGAGTCAGGTCTTCTAGGACCTATTTTTATTCACTTCAAAGCAAAAGGTGTATCTTCCAAAGCTTATCTTTCAAAAGTTTCTTTATTAGTTTCACTTCTTTTAATTTATTCCCTCTCCAGGATATTTTCTCTGCCACTTAAAACAAATGGATTAATTCAGCCAATGCTGTAAAATTCATTTTAAGTAAAAATACCAACTGCAGGTCTCAGTTGCCTTGTTTTATTTGGTCACTTTATGACTACAGAATTTGTGAGGTTTGCATGTTGGACAGTTTACAAGAATAATCTCCAATACTGGAATCCGATCCATCTGTGCAGACTCCACTGACTTCATTGGGTTTACCTGAGCTGATCAAATTGCAGGATCAGTTCCTACATTTGTACTGAACTCTGCCAGATTGTAAATAACACATTGAAAAGAAATCAAATCTACCCCTTAATATAAGACAGGTCATTCTAATATGATAGATGAAGATTCAGTGTAGCCGTAGCATCACTATGCTTATGCTGCCTCTGCCCCATTTGCATGGCTTGTTAAATTGTCAGGATAAAGTGAAGACCAGGGCGGAGAAGAATCAGTGGCAGAGAAGAGGTAATCTTGTATGAACTCTTGAAAGAGGGAAAGGATTTGTGGAGGCAGGTTTGTCTCCTGAGGAAGAAGGTAGAGGAGGGAGATAAGGAAATTGCAGTGGATGGATGCCACTGCAGGTCTCAGGCTGATGCCTGGGCTGCCACCAGCTTCATGGTACACAAAAGCTGAACTCGGTGTCGAGGGATGGGGATTTGATTTGCAGCCAGGCAAAAGGAGGTGACCTTAGGGAGGAGAAACATCTCAAATGTTGAAGTACTCAAATTTTTCATGTTACATTCTATATTTATGTTGACTTGAACACAATAATTTGCATAGCAGTTTGTTTGCTTAGCTGCACTAGCACCTGGCAGACCTAGTCAACATCAGGAAACATGTTATTTAGCAGAGACAGCACCTGCCCATCTCTGTGACCCTTTCCTGTGAACAGACAAGCAGGGAACTACATTTGTGGCTACACAACTAACTCCTCTAGTTAGCAAGACCCAACTTAGATGTGTGTTGCAGTCTTCTGGATCAGCCATCTGGCGCTTTGCAGAGGAGGTGTCACAGAGGAGGACTGTAACAAAGCCAAGAAGTCCACCCCCTAATCTCAGTCCCACCTACCCATCTCAGCCTGGTACCTTAACTGGAAGGTTTCTGTCCTTGTTGTCCTCAAGAACTCTCGGGGCAAAGGGCACAGAAATTCTCTGGTATCCTCCACAGTTGGATAGACAAGTGGCCAAATGCCATTACAGGTGATACTTGCTTTTGATGTCAAAAGTCAAGAAACTTAAAACAATAGAAAATTTGCAGCAGGGTGATCCATAGCTATGCCACATCTGATGAATGCACCTAATTTTCATCCCACTACTCTGTGCCACCTTTCCTTGGATGTGTGATACAGGGATGGCCAGAACACACAAACCATCATCTTTTTTAAAAAAGACCACATAACTCACTTCTTTAATATATACACAGCTCACATGCTGGTGCTGACAGTGAGTTAGCTGCTGTATGACCTGTGGTGCATGACAAGTCACTCCATCTTTTGTTGCCTGTTTGTAAATATGGTGATCTCAAACACCTCACCTCCCCTACAAAGGAGGAGATGTACAGATTATTCAAACACCACATTACAGATATTTTGAGAACCTCTGCAGGTCAAAGCACTTTGGCAGAACAGCGCATGCTGCACGGGAGGCATCGGTTTTCTTACTGGCAATCCTTATATTCCACTAAAAAGACATTTTCTTTAAAAAGGGCTGTTGCAAGTATACATAATTGCACAGATACTTTTCAGCTTCACCTCCTGCTTTCTACTCAGAGTGAGACACCACTTTTACAGCTTCCCTTAGTTGATTGGTTACAGTTGTATAGCAAAAGATGGGCCAGTAAAGCACCTTCCATTCCCTTTTTACTTTACATGTATATCACTGTAACACTTGACTTCGTAGTTTACTGTGTCCAACAAAACTTGATGAGAAAAAGGAATCATTGGACTTTTCAAAGATGGTAAACAGAGACTGAGCCACCACCTAGCAGCTCAGATGTAAACGTAAAACCTTTTAGCAAAACAGGCTTGGTTTTATCATGAAAATTAATCAATTCTTTTTAATAGCTATGACATTAGATGACTTGACTCTCTGTGAAAGTCATATGAAAGATGTGGCTTTGGAAAATTGCTCAAAAATATCCTTTAAATCATGTAAAGCCTGGAACTATGGGGTGCATTCTGTTGTAATGTGTTTACCACCTTGTATTATTAAGGAATGATGATTTGTAGCTCTCCTTAAAAGAAAACGTTTGTTCAATTAAAGACAAACCATCAAACCAAAGATCTCTGAACTGAAAATACCCCTGAACATTTTATAATTTTGTATTATACCCTACTTTCCTGAGGAAACAGACCTTAGGTTGCTGCACTGTCTGCTTGTCTGTCACTCTTAACAAAAAAAACAATAAAGGAGTAGAAGACTGAACTAATAAATACCTGCAAACGTTGTGGTGATTGCTGGCTGATTAAAGAACCATAGAATTACTTCAATTGGGAGGGGCTTTCAGAGGTGACTGGGTCCAGCCCCTGCTCAGAGAAAGATTGGGGTTATTCGGAACTATTTGTCACCTTGTGGCAAGAAAAGCCATGAAAGTCTGTTTTTTGCAGGATGTTGAGGGTTAGAAAATGTGGAAAATACATTTACAGGACATGAAACTCCATCCAAACCACTACTTGTGCAACAAGTTGTTACAGCTAAATACATACATTGCAGCCAAACAAATTATCTATTTTTTTCCATCTAATTTTGTGCCTTTAACAACATTTTCTGTCTTTTGCCTGTTGCCTGCTTGTCTCACGGGCTGCAGGAGGCTCACAATTATTTTCTTCCCCACACTCAGCTTAAAGGTGTTCACAGTAGCTACTGATCACCTGGTTCAGCTGGGAGGTCTCTGATTTGTGATCGCATGAATCTAGAGTGCTTGGGACAACAGATCCAATTCTTTGGCTCCCTAGATAGGTCTCCTGGGATTCACCTTTCACTCCTTTAGGTACAAAGCAAGCCAGGCAGCACTAGCAATGGGGTGAAGCATCAGGTGGATCGTGAACAAGGGAACAGAGAGCTTCTGGCAACAATGAGAACATTTTAACTACTTTTATCACTGTGGTAACAAGCATCTCTCATCATGGGTATGAGGACAAAGCAGAAAAACTGAGAGAGACCAGAAGAGGCTGCCTGAGTGGGGAAAGCAGCCTGGTATAACTGTGGGTATGATCCCACGAGTGCAAACACGACGTCTTGAGAAAGCATGGTGCTGGCACTGAAGCACGTTTGCATTAATGTATATTCATCCAGAAGCACAGCAGATTAAGCTGCACAAGCAGCAACCCCAGTTTTGCTGGTTTAGCGCATCTACATCAAGGGTGTGTGCTGGTGTAATTGCTCTTCTGTCATTAAATGGCTATAAATTTTCTTAATTATAGACACGGCCACTTGCACGTGTTATGGAGCACCATAAGTGGTGCTGGAAGTGTAGAGACTGGCCAGGAGAGGACATCTTGGAAGCTGAATCCAGGGCAGCGAATAGAGCCAAGCGAGAAGCAAGATTTCCTGAAGCAGCTGAGGGGCAGGGAGGGAACAAGCAGAGGCAGAGGCAGCCCTGGTCTAGCTGATTCGGCCATGGGGCAGAGGAAGGGCTAAGCGTCCTCCTCCGCTCCTTCCGCCCAGTTTTCTGCGGTTCCCTCCTACAGTTTTCCCTGCAGTGTCCATCAGGCACTGCTGGAGCTGGGGGGTCCCAGTGAGGGGCAGCAGCAGGGTGAGCCTCCCCAGCTCTACCAAGGTCAGGACCTCACCTGGAGGGCAGAAACACAGCCGAGAGGCAGGGCTCGTCCCGGTGCCTAAAGGCTCGGCCTGGCACACAGGCAGATGAACACTGGCTTGCGAGTGTTTTAAAAATAAACAGCCTGAGTTGGATTTATTTTTAAATTTCAGGGAGGGTCGGGAGCAGGTCAGCCTCACAAAACGAAGCCCATTTCTTCAATGGCATTTTTAAAGATGATAGCACCTCTTTAACTTCATCTCTCGTTACGATGACTAATGTGGAGAGAATGCCGGGAGGCTGCAGCAAGTCCGACAACCCTGTTGACCCTGAGGAGCACACAGTAAGGGATCTCCTTTGCCTACTAATCTAGACCTGGAGGATGAAATCCTTTGCTCAGGTGCAGCTTCCCAGATTCCCCAGTGCTTGTGTGGGCACAAGGGCCAAGAGGGACTGGATTAGTTGACAGGATAGAAACCTAAATTTAGACGAGATTCAGTTAAGTGGGTGTAGGAAATGAAAGGAATGAGTGGAAAAGGAAGGGCAAGAATAAAAGCAATAGGAACAGATACATAGCCTGTATTCATCATGTCCCTGCTCATGTTCTTTTTTCTTTGTTATTTGTTTTAAGTATCAGTAACCCTTGCCAGGGATTTACCCAACTCTTCTGCATGAGGAAATTGCTGTCAGAACTGCAGTAGATGGGAATCACTTGTAGAGGGATATGGCTGTTGAGGATGGGGTGTGCAGCACAGGAACAGATTTATTAAGAAAATAATAAATTTATGGAACAGCTGCATAGGTAAGTGATGGGGTATCAGTGTTGGAGTAGAGGCTGAGTGAAATGCCAGCAGCAATGATGTGGCCAGGTGGTTGTACAAAAGGTGGCCGTCCTTTCTGTCAAAGGACAGAGCTTTTGTGCCTTGTACTAGAGAAAGGTGAACTGCAGAAAGTTTTAGGAGGGAGTGGCAATGGGCCAGAAATATTCAGCAGAAGTATTCTTTATGTAGTTGAAATAAAATGTTAGTACATGTTGAGGTCTGGACTTCACCTTAGGCTTGGCAATTAATAAGATTTCTGTTTCCTGTCTAGAAACAATCATATCACAATGCTACAACCACTGGCTGATAGTATAAAATACCTACTATTTAATTATTTCAGAAATGCATTTGAGATTTTTATATACACATACTTAAAATTTATTCCCTCTTAAATATAAGTACCTGAATCAATTCTCAGTGGATTTTTTTCTTTACTCACAGCTATTTTCACACAATATAAACGACACATTTTCACGTCTTTTCAAAACATTATAAGGTACTTTAGTCCACATTGTAGCTGGACTCTGAAAAGATAAAGTTCACTTAAATTAGCAATATACAATCAAGCACCTGATTGTGATATGCCCTCTTCACAAACTAATGATACATTGTTCCTGTGTTCAGTTACAGACAGGAAAACTGCCTCTCTCTTCCATACCACCCTTTCTACAGCAAAGGATGCATCATACTGATGCATTTTGCATGTCTTCTGCTCCTCTAGAACAGTAGGTGCACACTTTTGGAAAATTAGCTACCTTAACATTAACTGAAGCTCAGAGAAGTTTCTGTAGATAAAAGAACGTTTTTAACCCGTACAATAACATTGGCTTATGGTTAACTTTAGGACTTGTTCTCTGCAGTAGTGAAATTGTTTTCCTTAGCCATTCCTTGCACACAAACCCAGTGTCCGTGGCTGAAGACTCGCATAATAACCCGTAGCCACCTTCTTGAGACACACTGGTTCGTCCTGTATTGGGGATCACTTGTGGAGAGAGGATGGAGGGATGAGTTTAAACCTGTGTATGATTTAGGAGGTTGGAATGGAAGCTGTTAGGAAAGAGCAATTGTTCTGGGAGGTAATTATAGGGAAAGATTGGCGGTGGGGAATTCAACGTTTAATTCATTAAGAAACTGAAGATACGTGCATCAGTCTCTGTCTGAAGCTCTCTCCTAGCCTCCCTCTTTTGCCCAGGGATATTGTAAACCCAGATTTAGCAGATTTGTCATGTTTTTGCCTGGGTCAAGAGCAACAAACCATGTCCAGGTTTGTAAATAATTTTTCTTCAAACAGCTTTTGAAAACTCAGAGGAACAACGGGGAAAGTCAAAATGTATTTTTGGAAAGGAAACCATCAGACTAAGTGTTTTAAAAACCAACCTTCCCACTAATATCCTCAACTTTCCTTATTTTCCTTCTTTCTAGCCCTGCAGAATTATTTTCCTCTCCCGCTGACTCCCGTGTTGCTAAGAAGGGGCCAGCTGGAGCCCAGACAGGCTGGTCTTGTCCCCCAGATCTGTTTCGACTTGCTCATTTTATAAACGAGAAAAATAAATAAACCTTTAAGTCACTTATCCACTTGCAGCCAGGCCAGCACTGTCTGCTCGGGTACATTTTCAGTCCCCTCGAGAGGCCCAGGTCTGGGCGCCCGGAGCCTTTCCCGCCAGAGACCATCCCACTGCCCATCGCCCAGGACCGGGACGTAAATACGGGATGGTTTAACGTGCCCCTGCACAGCCTTCCAACCGTGCTCTCATCCCTAAGCAAAGTCGTTTCCTTCCTCGCTCCAAGCCCAGACCGGACCAGCCGGGCGCTATGTATGCCCCCGCAGCCCTGCCTTCTCCTTCCACCGCGGGGAACCGGGAAGCCTTTCCCCAGGAGGGGCTGCGTCCCCATGCCGGGCTCCTCAGCAGCGGCGGCGGCACCCAGGCGAGGGGCAGCCTGGTTCGCAGCAGGTTTCTCTCGCCTCTTTCCACACGCCCGACCAGCTGGCCCTTTATCTGCCTGCCGGTGCCCGGGCAGAGGCCGGGGCGAGCCACGGGCAGGGCCCACCTCGGGCGGGCCGGGCGTGTGTCCGGGCGCCGGGAAGGCCCCGCCATGAGCCCCGTGCCCGGGCGCACACGCGCTGGCCTCGCCGCCCGGCCAGGATCGTGCCCGCAGCGGGTGCGGAGGCCCCCGGGGCCCAGCCGGAGCCCGGCCGGTGCCCTGTGGGGCCCGGGGACCCGGGGCCAGGCCCCGCTGTGGGGCACGACGAGGGGCCTGCGCGGCGCGGCGCTCCCCGCTGAGGCGCGGCCGGGCGCGGGGCTCCCGTCAGGCGGCGGCCGGGGCCTCGGCGCTGGGCCGACAGCAGGAGCGGGCAACTGCGGCCGGGCGCGGACCGGCGGCGGCGGCGCTCCCCGGGCTGCGCGCAGGTGGCGGCGGCCTGCGGGGAGGCCGCGGCGGCAGCGCCCGGGCCCGGCCCCTGTGGCCCCGCCCCTTCGGCCTCCTGTGGCGGCGGCGGCGGCGGCTGCTGTTCCCGGGGCGGCCGCGGCGCTGCCTCCCCCTCCCCGGCTCGCTGGGCTGCCCCTCATGCGGATGTGACATTTCACGGCGTTTACCGCAGCCGCCATTTTGAGACAGAGAGCGCTGGCGGCAGCGGAGCGGCACCAGCGCGCCGGGGCACAGGCAACGGGGGCGGCCCTCGGGCCGGGAGCAGCGAGCCGGGCGTCGGCCAGCGGCTCTGCCGGGGCGCTGGGGGGGGCGGGAGGGCAGAGGAGGGGCCCCGCGGCGCCTCCCCGACTTCGCAGCGCCGGGGACACCTCGCCGGGGGAGCGGGAAGCGCCAGGCGCCGCCGCCGGGCCCTGACTCCTGGTCTCCCGTCCCCCCCTCCCCTCCTCCCGGTCCCCTCCCCTCCGGCCCCCGGGGAAGCCGCCACCCCCGGCCGGTTCCTACTCCCCACCCCCTTCCCCCGACCGGGTGCCGCCGCCGAGATTGGGCGAATAGCGAGCAAATACGTGCGCGTCTCGCTGCCTCCGCCGGCTACCCGCTCCCTGCCCGCCGGAGCCCAGCCGCAGCCCCCCGAGGCGGGCGCCCAGTCCCGGCCGCTGCCAAGGCCCCGGCGCTCCTCCGCCCCTTCCCCTCCCGACACAGGCCTGCAGCCCCCAGCGGGAAAGGCCCAGGCCGCCGCCGCCGCCGAGACCCAGCCCCAGCCCGACATGAACCACCATCAGCAGCAGCAGCAGCACCAGAAGCCCGGGGAGCAGCAGCTGAGCGAGCCCGAGGACATGGAGATGGAAGGTAAGGCCAGGGCCGGGGCAGGCCCCCGCGCCCTCAACTCTGAGGAGTTTCCCCCACCACCCTCCATCGCCCCTCAGCCGTGCTGCCGGCTCCCGGGGATCCACCGGCGCCGCGTCCCCCTCGGGGAGCGCCTGTCCTCCCGCCGCGGTGAACGCGCCCGGCCCTCCCTCCCGGCGGGCAGGGCCAGGGCCGGCCGCCGCTCCCCGTCCCGTGCCCGGCCGCCGCAGCCACCGTCCCCCCTCCCAGGGCGCGGGGAGCAGCGCCGGGCGGCAGCGGGGGGGACACCGGGGAAAGTTGGGGCGGTGTGGGGTCGGGGGAGGCGGCCCCGGGGGGGGGCTCTGCGGGGATTTATGTCGCGGGAGGGGGAGGGTGCGGGGGACGCGCTGCTACAAAAGCAGCCCCGCTCCCCGGGGCGCGGCGTGCGGCCGAGCGCCCCGCACCCTCGGCCTGGTGGGGGCCGCCGGGAGAGGAGCCGGGGGGGGCGTCGGGGCCGCGCCCCGAGGGGGGCCGCTCGGCCTGGGGGGATGGGGTCCGCCCGAAAGTAGTTGTGGTTCGGGGGGGAGGGCTTCAGCTCTGCCGCGGGGAGGGGGGGACGCGGTCGGCGCGGGGGCTGCCCGGGGGCGGTGGGGCCGGGCCCGGCCCGGTGTGCCCCGCTGCTGCGGCGGGGTGGGCGGTGGGCTGCAGCCCTGCCCTGCCCGGGGCCGTGCGGGGCGGCGCGGCGGCTCGGCCCGGCCGCGCATTGTATGCAGGCAGCCACGCTGCTCGCCATTTTTAATTAACCCTCCTCCGAGGGTTATTTACAGAACCCGCTGCCGGCCGGGCCTAGCGCGGGGTCGGCGGGCAGCGCTGGCCATGTGTAGCGCCTGCACAGCCCGCGGCCCGGATCCTGCACCGTCATGCAGTTGCGCTGCTTTCGTAAAGGAGGCACTACATTTCAGGCTTGTTCCCCGCTCCCGTCCGGTGCAGTCTCTGGCGGTGCCTTTAGCTTTTTTTTGGTGGTTTGTTGTTTTTTTTTTTTTTTTGGCATTGTGTTGTTATTTTTACGCATCCTCCCCCCCACCCCCTGTGAACAACGCCTCCCGCCCGATTTCAGCGATGGAAAATTATTTTGGGCGAGTGTACGGCGGGATTTTGTTCCCTGAGGAAGGGCAGCCACACTCTGCTGCTCGTACCGATGGTATTTGACTTGGAGGTCAAAACCAACAACTACCCGAATATCATTGAAAATGCCTGGCCGTGAGGATGCCGATTTTGTTACTGCCGTTTTAATCAGCAGTGACATAAATATTCACCACCACGAGAGATTTTGCTCGGAAACGTGGCAATCGACTTAGCAAATGCACCTTTCAGCTAAATAATGGCCATTGGAATCGGGAGGAGCAAAGGTGTTTTAGTGGAAGTTTGTCACAGCGGCTGTGAGATTACACTTCAAGATTAGAAGGTCATTACATAAAGCCTTGCTTTCTTAAACGTAAATCTCCATTTCGTCAGATAATAGCTAAAACTTGTTTACTATTGGAGTGACTCGTTTTAGTTTTTAGAAAAATCTCCAATGTGGTGTTAATATACACTGTGGGACAAATACATAAAAGGAGCCGATTTAAAATATACCTCTTAACTTGTATGTGTACAAATACTAACATCTTGTGGATTATATTTTCCAGCAGTTTGTTTGATAGCCTGTAGAAATCTGCTTTTTTGCAATATCCTTTTCAAGTCCTTTAGAATATTGATTGTATTTAACGTTCTTGTTTTGATTTTTATGAGCTTGATGCTCTACCATGCTGGGAACGCTGTGAAATGCTGAACATTTTTATGCAGTTTAAAGTTGTTCTGAACTTCTCTGGACTGCATCCCCTCTGTCAGTGGGGATACAGGCATTCAGAAATCCATGTAGAAGTCCCTTTGATGGTTGTGGAAATCTTGCACTGGTGGGCTACCTCCATTGGAGGGGTGAGGAAAAAGTCTGTGTATATCAACATGGTGACACAGAGAATAGAGCGCTATCTCAGAAACCTCTCTCAGATCTGTTAGGCTGCATGCAGCTGATTCTGGGTCATACTACAAACTTGCTAATTTGTGAGAGTTTATAGAACTGTCCACTTATGCAAAAACAACCCCAAAAAAGTTCAGCTTTTGCAGGTTTTTTTGCAATACTTGATTTTTCTTGAGAAATGTTTCAAGTTTACAAGATCGCAGAGATCAGATTATTGCTAACTTTTAATAAAAGTTGACGTGTATATATTCACTTAGTGTATAAAACAGTGTTCACCCTCTTAATGTATGGGTGTTTGAGCTTTCTTGAGATGCTTTCATGCAGTATTGAAAATACTTAATAACATGTACTTAGCTTAATTTTAACATGTACAGAACATTGTCGGGTGCCATTCTTCTGTGAGTGATCATGTTAGATTTAGGAGGTATGTGAAGAATGCAGTGGAAAATTGCACATCTTGATTTCGAATCATGTGAAGGTTTGCTTATTCTGTGTACAGCTGTACTAGATGAACAATGTTTGAGTGAAATAACCATTTCAGATGTAGTAATGAAAGTGTGGAATTACACTAGGATTAAATCAGATGTGGTATTTTGAGTGTCTGCTCTCATGTCCCTGGTTTTTTCCCTTCTCTTATGACTAATTTACTCTTCCTTGATGACCTTATGGAGACTGTGTAAACGAAAGTAGTGCTAGACAAGGCTCTCAGACTTCAGGCGGGAGGAAGACATTCCCTTTGAAAAGAAAAATTAATCTCTGCATCACGAAGAAACAACGACAGCCTCGATAAGGGGTAGGTACCCACTTAGTGGGACCAGGTGTGATGCAGGCTCACCTACTTGCAGTACTTAGCTAGAATGCTGTGGTGTTACAAATCACCTCTTTGTGTACTTAGTCTTCTGTTACCTGTGGATGTTGTTTGTAGTCAGCTTTAGCCTTACTGAGGCTTTGCAGTAGTGATATGTGGACAGGGAAACTTAAATTTATGAGAACTGTTGCAGAGGTTGCATCCCCTGGACTGAAGGCAGCCTCTTCCCTAGCTGAGGGTGCACTTGGACAAACATGGTGTTGGCTGCTGCTCATGTTCATCTCGTGCGCCATGCCAGAGGTTGGGCTAGTGCACTCCCTGTGACTATGAAGTACTTGAAATTAAAAACAAAAAGTGGGGTTTTAAAATGTAGTTTAGGTTTTTAATTTGGTTCACCATGCAGCCTGATTTAGTGTTGTATGAATGTGGTGGAGGTTTGGCATTGGGGTGGGAAGGAACAAGAAGGGCTGCCTGAGGTGGCACAGATGCTGGCGGTTATCTGGCCAAATTCTGTCACTAGCTGTGGATTTTGTGTGCACCCCTCATCCATTGCCACATAAAAGCATGTGATTCTGGCTGCTGCCGTGGCTGCCTTTGGGCCAAAACAGAGTGGGAGTGTGCGGATAAGCTGTTGGTGCCCGAGTTTTAGATAAATTAACAGTTCGGGGTGATGATTAGTAAATTATCCTGTAGAAATTCTGAAGAGTTTATTTGTATGCTAAATAAATTTAGTGGAAGGAATAAATAGTAGTTTTTCCGTACTGTGTGAGTAGGGTATGTAGGTTGCTTTATCAGGCAAAGAATTACTGCTGTTTAGTTGCTAGTGAGTTGCTCTAAAAAGTGTAATTGAATCCAATTCCTGATACTTTATGTACGTTTCCTCTGTAACGTCTTTCCACAAAGGTGTTTGCACTTCAAAGAACTTGGCTTAATACAAATCTAGGTATTTCATAAAGCTCTTTCATGGAAAGCCTCATTTGCAGCTTAGTAACTGTAAGTTTCTCTTGTTTATAGTTTGAATCTGCTTTTTTGTAGGTTCAGCCTCTGCCCATAGTTACACACATATGTGTGCTTTGCATTATGGAAGTTTCTTTTCTGAAGTAGCCAGCACAAGCTTACTAAGACAGTGTCACAGTCTGTGAAGAGTGGTGACTGGTAGTTCAGAACTTGAGTTCTCCTTGTGTCAGCTCTGCAGCCTCTCAGGCAATGCTGTCTTTTAAGTTTTTCCCTTATTGTTGCAGTTTAAAGTTGAGATTTGAATTGCAGGTGAAATGATGCAAGATATTTACGAAGAACAGGAAGAAAAAACAATAACCTGCCTGTGTATGTATGTATGTGAGAAGTTTACAATTGCACTTTCCTGTAGTTTCCATGCAATTGAAAGTTTGTGGCTTGCTGTTCTTTCCTGTTTTGCTGACTGCTGATGGAATTTACTAGATTTCTGACCCACTGTGTGATGCTGGTGTCAAGTACATAACATTTTTTTGCTTGTCTTCTGAGTGCTTACTTCCCACTTCTGTTTTGTCCTCGTTATTAATTTGCCAGGACTTAAGAATACTATAATTTGCATACATAACACGGCATTAATTTTTTTTTGCCTGCTTCCATACCTTTCTTCTGAAGGCCCATATCCCTCTTTTTCCCTGAGCACCTTCACTGTCTTTTATATTACTTCTAGGCAGGTGGTGATAAGGTGAGGCTGTGTGTTTGAGAGGAGAATATGCAGACTAAATTCATCACACGACTCTGCCCCTTCCTCTCTCCAGCCTTGACATTTTTCTATGAAATAGATGATGCTCAAGTGAGGGGAGAGAAAAACGCTGATGCAGCAGACAACAAGCAAAATTAAGTTAATGCTGTGAGGTTATACCTAGAGTGAAGAACCAGGCCTGGTCTCTTATCCCAGTAATGATAACATTTAGTACCTCTGGAAACAGCATGCTTGGCCTTGGGAAAAGGTGTGGGTTGCATCTTTCTGAGATTGTTGCTTCATGGCAACTGAGCATCGGTGACTTTTGAAGAGTGCTGACTATGTCTGGCGTTTCTTCTGCGCATTCTTCATGAAGTGGGTGCTCAATAGGTTGTCAGTTCTAGTAAATTTTCTGTGAAGGAGAAGTGGAAATAGTGGAAAATGTGTGTAAAATTAAGAGGGAAGTGTACATAGTACGCTCTTCAGGTTGAACTATGTATATATCAGACTTCATTACTCCACTTCAGTTGTTCTGTGCTATTGACTGAATTTAGAGGTAAAATCTGCTACCTGTCATTACTAGGTACCTATGCTAAGTAAAGTATTGTTTTATGTGTTAAAGTAACATAATCCCAAACTTTAAAAAAGCAGATGGAGATAGTTGTTTGAGACTAATTGAATTGGTTTCATTGCTGCAGAATAATTTATCACAAGAAAATCTGAACAGTGCATCCAGTTTGTAGCAGTTAAACCAGTTTAGCCAGTACATCTTGCATGACATCATTTGATATTTGGGGTAAGGGTGAAAATGAACTGGTTTAGAGCTTCTGAAGCATCGAATTTTTCTTAAATGAGAATAAATTTAATTGTTTGCATTAGTTTGTGCTTTGAGGTGTTTCAGATCATTTGCTTTAGTTTAGCTTCCTATCTTGTGGCTGTAGAACGTTGATTGTGAAGGAGTAAAGTATTGGGTGGCCTGCAATACAAGGCACTAGTGTCCTTTTGCCCCTCAGATACGTATGTATATTAATATATATAAAATCTCTTCTGTGCTACTTTGACATTGGTAATCAGTGTAAAGTGTCTTGGCAAGTAGAATGGAGGCTGGAGACTGGCTATCTTACTTGTCAAGTTGTTATAGATGCAGTGTTATTTTCTTAAACATTTTTTTTATTGGTCACTTAAGATAATGTATTGTGCTCCCATGGTTTTAGCATTTTAATTTGATACACTAACAAAAAGAGTAAAAGTGCACCTAATCAGTGGCAACAGCTGTAGCGTAATGTATCTCTGCATATTGTTGCAGGTGTAGACTTTTAACACATTTTAATATTTCTGCTAAACTTTTTTTTTTGTCCCCGGCTTGGCTTCCTGATTGTAGTAAAATAAGCTCTGTAGGCTCAGAAACACTGAATGGAGTTCGACTTTTCAGCAAAATGAAGAATGGTCAGCTTGGAAATAATATTCTGACTTGTATTTGCATAGTTTCCTTAGAAGATTGAGATTTTGTTAACTAGAAATAATAAAGTTTCTGGAAATTAGTAGACAGATTTTTGAAAATACTGAAACTACTGAATATTTGCAGTTTGCGGAAGACAGTGTTAGTCTTTTACTGTGGTGTCTAGGAATCTTAGAGATTCTCTTCAGAATAGAAAAACATGTTTGAAGACTGTTTTATATTGGACTTAATATGCATCTAGAATAACACAGCTTGATTGTTCAGTGTAACAGCACGGGTATTTGTAAAGCAAAATCTCTTAAAAATATGGAGATTGAGACTAAAAGGTAAATTTGGATAAAACTAAAATTCTGTGATGTAATCAGTATAGTGTGTCTCGGTTTGTGTTTTTAATTGCTGTTTGGCAGCTGGTTTAAACATCACCAAAATAAGTCATTCCTGACCCATTTAATAGCGAGGATTTGAACAAAACCATCATGCTTTGTACCATGAAACATCTTAGGAGAACAGGACATTCAGCGTCTGCAAACCTGGAGTTCTCCCTAGCTGCAGCTGTAAAGCGAGCTCCAGAGTGATGCCACTCAGAGATGATGTGCCAAGAACATCCTGTTTAAATTGGGGAAGAGAAAACACTAGTACCTTATTCTTGTGTGTATGCTGGTACGTGGAGATAGATGGTCTTTGAGGCATCCTGAACATCTTGGGGTTTCCTGCATCGAAACTAGAGCCTCGACTAGAGCACTCCAAATCATATTACAAGCCAGAGGAAGATGTTGTTGGATAGTGAGCTGGAATGTCCTATGAGAGAAAGTTCAAAATAGATTTGTTTTGTTAGCAGTACCACACTGTTTTGCAGCCCAGGAGAGGAGGTGAGTTTTAATACAGTCACACCTCTTTGACATTAAACATTGTAGAAGTGCTGGAAAACAGGACTTGGGGGAGCTTTCTATTTTGTATGTTAAGGGATTGAATGCACTGCAATAAACTTGATTTAAATGCAGAAATCTGTGAAAATTCTTCAGGTAATGTTTCATAACTTCCCTTTTCCTAGCGTAAATAGGAAAGGATGTGTAGGAGTATTATGGGTGTTCACCATAGCTCTAAGCTTGATCATCTGGTGATTTCACAAGGTGCTACTGTATGGATGTTCTTAAAAATTGGCATCTCCAGTTGTGCATGTGTGTTTTTGTAAAGATTTAAGGAAAATTTTGGTTTATGGCTCTGAATGTGATGTTACACAACAATTGGGTGAATTCCTGTTGAGCTGTGTTTACAAAAAGGAATAGTTATGTGTTTCCACAACAGGAGAGTTTCCTTCCCATATGTTTCAGTGAGTTATTTTCTAACATCACTGATACATTTCAGCAGAACTTTGATGGTGATTTCGATAAAAGTATGAGGGTGCAAACACCTATTTGAACTTGGTGAAGGTTTTACATTCCAAATCCATTTCAGTAGATTAATATTCTTACTGTTACATAGATGAGGGATTAGTTGTGTAAATTTGTTTCATAAAATGGTTAATTTGTGAATGAAAAACATTGAGACTTTACATCTGTTGTAATTAAGTTAATAAATGAGTTGATATATATAAACATTATTTAAGCGAAGGAAAATTAAAGAAACAGACTTCCCAGCATAAGATCAGCACATTATTCTGTGACTAGGTAGGAAATTTTCAGTGTAAAACTTGCTTCTGAGCTGTGAAAGTACTGGATAAATTGTGGACTACAGTTTGAAGCCCAGGCCATGTGATGGGCTGCACTCTGGAGCACCTTGCATGTGGCTGCCCATGCCCACGGTCCCTCGGGCTCCGGCAGTGGCTTGGGGTGCTCTGCAGGCTGGGGGGCAATCTGCACCCCAGCTGAGGAAGAAGCTGCCCCTCCAGCGCTGGGGCAGGAGGGCCACCCCCTGCTGTTGCTCACCTGTGTGATTTGGCCCTCATGGTGAAATGGGTCATCCAGAGTAGGAGAAGGTAGGTGTGGGAGGGTAGGTAGGGGATGGCTTTCAGGTAGGCATTTTTAACTTGCAGTTGTTCCGCAGTTTTTCTGCTGTGCTCGACGTGGTGGTGGCAGCAGCGGGGGGTTGTGGCTTGTAGTGATACAAACATTCTGGTTTGCAGGTCTTAAGATCAGAAAGGTTGGCCACCCTGCGTCTGGGATCCTGTTCTCATATTTTACTGCTTTATTCATCAGCTGTGATGGGGACCGATACTGATGTGGTCTCCCTAGGCTGCCCCGGCCCCTGTGTGACTTGAGGAGTGTCTCTGTTGAATTGCACTTACTTAGCAATACAGTTTTTGGACAGTAACTTGTTGCATTTTTATGTCTTGATAGTCTCTGATTACTGGAAAAGAATCAAGAGATTAAAAAGTGTTTGAAAAGTGTTTGGGGAGTGGTCAGTTTCTTTTTTCTTGTTTTTTTTTCTTCTTTTTTTTTCCTTCCCCCTCCATCTAAAATTACATTTTGTTTTAGACAGTCAAGGAGGAGTTGGCAATCCTAGTGGTGGGGTATGGTGGCTTCTGCATCATCTTTGGTGTTTTTTCAAGAACAGAGGTCACTTCACTTGGTGGTGGGGAAGACCTTAGCATTCCCCTTTCTGCTTGTAAAGCTGGGCAGCTCTTGTGATGCAGCTGACACTCTGCTGTTGCTGTTCAGTAGTCATGAAATATGCCTCAGTTACCTATGACCAGAATATTTCTGGTAACCATAATCAGGTAACAATGTTTAGGCACAAGTTTGCGTTCACAGCCTGTCTTAATTATTCTGTTTAGATAAATGCTTGGTTTACTTCTGTTATAGATGTTAGAGCTGACTAGACTAGCAACCCGGATGCTGTTGCATGGGTTTACGGGCTTCAAGTGCTAAGACAGGATGAGATATACTTTTCTTTAAAGGAAATCTGCTTAAGCAGAGGCTGCATTGAACCCTTTTTTTATTGTTCATTAAATCAGACTAAAGGCAGTTAGATTTCCTTCTTCATTGGGAGCAGTGAGGAAGTGACCTGTTCTAAAGAATTTTTCACCTGGTTAAATGTTAGTCGCTTAATAGTATTGAGGGGTGAACCTAATTTTTGAAGAACAGTAGATACTAGTAGAAGTTTGAACACAGAGATTACTGAAACGTGTCTATAAATTATGTAAATTATATGAATTAAATAGTGGGTCAGAAGCCATGCACAAAACCTTCCTTGCTAGTAGCAATTTATAGTAGAGATGTTTCACAATTTTCTTCTGCTTTCCTTTCCCTCTTCTCATTCTTCCTGTGTGGTTTTTGTCTCCGCTGTTTCAGTCTGTTTCAGATACTTCTTGGACTTCAACCCTGCACCAAAAAACCAGTCCCCTTGAAAAGTAGTATAATGCTTTGCAATATTTCTGCCATGCCACAAAGGTAGTAGCCGTAAGTTTGGAGGGTTTTTTTTTTTTTTTTGGGGGGGGGGGGGGGGGTTCCCCTTTCTCAAAGTATCCTTACAATTGAGGAATTAAAATTAAGCAGCAGTAAAATCAAATTAAACTGTGCTAGAAATGGAAACTTATTAATAATTTTAAATAGTTTATTCTAAAAGTATAACAATTATTACCTAATCCTGGTTTCTTCAAATGTATGGCTTCAGTTACATATTGATTTTAAGATATTTTCTTGTTCTCAGCAGATTTGTCTTATTTTTTTAACCTGTTTTGTTCAGGAGACTCGTGCTTTGGTTTGCAACCTGTGCCCTGAAGTGTGTGCTTCAAAGTAGGAGAGGGTTGGTGTGGGAGGGATAAGGGGTCCTTACTGGAAAGGATTCTTGGTGTTTCCTCCTGAAGGAGGGAAAGCTATGCCGCTCCTTTGCTTACCCCAGCGGAGCTCTGCTGGGGAAGCCCTATCTTCATCTTGATAATAGCACAGATTAAGGGGAAAAATAATTAGAAAGTTGCACAAAAATGAATCTCGTTTCACTTGTGTCAGTTGTCTTTCACAAGCAGCCCCATTCACCGTGACTTTGTTCTGTCCCCTCTGCTTTGCTGGAGATACGTAGTGAAACCGGTGGGTTCTGCAGCCCCTGCAGCTGCAGGAAGAGCTGAGCTGGCTCTGGCGAAGGACGGGGTGTAGGGCTGGGAGTGAGCCTGGGGACTGGGCATGTTGGTGTTGCCACTGAAGGAGTGTGTGTGGAACCGCAACATCTGTCTTCAGACTGTTAAACTTGGGATAAAACCACTTCAGCTTTATTGGTCAGTGACCTCTCTTGCTGGATTAAGAAAACATTCTAACTAATTATTTAAGACCTTTCAGTAGCCTTCAGTATAATGAACTGAGAGGTGTTAACATTAATGCAGTGAGAGACCATGGCTCAAGCGGTTCTTTTCAGTACGTTTATCTGTTGGTTGCCTTAAAAATTATGCATGCCCCACAAGTGTTTGTGTAAATCCATATTGCAAACTAATAAGGAAGATTAATCAAAATTTAGGTACTTTGTGGCACCTTTGAAGAGCAAAACTGAAGTCAGATCCAAGAAAAGTAATCGGTTGCTTCAAGTGCAGCATAGTCAAGGTCTGAACGTGAGCCATGGGAGCCTTCTTAGTGCCTCATGTGTCCAAGTGTGTAAACATACACTTTTGCTAGTAAAGTTATTCTGGTAGCACTGAATCAACACGGAACACATCTTCAAGGCTCCTTTTATTCAAGAATATTATTGTTGTTACCTAGCTTTTCTTAAATTAGTACAGTGAAAGCCCACTCGCAGTTAGCAGGTGTGTGTGCTAGACCTCTCTGGCATCAGAGGCATCAAACATTGCCCACATCCAAGAAGTGTCTCTGAACTGGTACAGTGTGAGGGGGGGGCTGTGCTGTGCAGCCGTGCAGCTGAGGGTAGTGCCCGCAAGAAAGAGGAGTCTAACCAAAAACTGAGCACACGCTGCACGGAAGGTCCTGGATTTTGGTCTGGGTACCGTACTTCATTATAGCGGATCACTTCTATATGCTGCTGGGAACCAGAAGAGTTTGTGTCTAGTTCACTCTTAACAACACTGCTACAGAGAAGAGAAGAGTTATCTTCTAGAGCTGGCTGTTTGGGGTTTTTAGACCTCTGTGCCTCCCTTTTGCCTCCTCACTTGCACTGACATAACTGTGTGAGAGCACATGGTATATAAGATGAATGAAGGGATCTGAATTTAAAATAACTTCCTTATTTTGGGTTTATTTTTAACCTAGCTTAGTTCACATTCTCCTTTACTGTTTGACCCCTCAAACAGGTGGGTCAGCTAGACTGAGGAGGCAGGAGGGAGAGAGAACTCTTAAGCTGTTAATAACTTCTATAACTTTTGGGATTTTTAAACTTTCCCAAGACCCTTTGTTTGAAACCTGGGCCTGTCTCCCCCAGGACATGCATTAGGGGACAGGGCTGTAGCAAAGTTCCAAGAGTGAGTGTCAGATCCAGCCTTATGGAGCTCTTAGTACCAGACACATGGTTTTATAATTACAGAAATTGAATGTTGCTCAAATGCAAACCATTTGTGGGGGTGAAACTGTTCCCATTGCAGGTCTGCTTCTGAATGTTTTCACTTGGTTGGGTGTTTGTGTTTTTGGTTTTTTTTTCTTTTTTTTTTTCCACAAGGGTATTCCTTGTAGCTAAAAATAGTCCTGCATTTTTGAACTTGAAGATACATCTGAAGGATCTTCAGCTTTCTCACCTATACTAGTAGTGGGTTACTATTTTCTGATTTAAGTACCTATTAAAATCTCCCAACAGTTACCTTGAATCATAATCTAAATGTATTTGGGGGGGGGGGGGTGTTTAACCTCCTGTCCAAACTAGCTTTTCTTCTGATATTTTCAGTACAGTGATGAATATTTCCAGTGCACATTCAGACCTGGAGCTGGTGCTTACTGCAGCTGTTCGATCAGCCGAGCTCTCTGGCGAGTGTAATGGTCCTAATTTAAACAGGAGCCACTGGTTTCTGGAATGTAGTTGGATTGTACAAGTTTTTAGCAGGTCTGTAAAAGAAATTTCAGAGTTAATCTGCTTCCTAATCTGGGAAGTTTACAGAAGATACCTGAAATTTCAGTCATTTTAAATTCAGCTTGAAGTATACCCATTGCTATTAGCATCATGTCCACAGGTTAGACTTAAGAATACAAAACTTAGTACCGACTGGCTTAATGCTAGACAGGGTCTAGTTAGTGTAGCTGGAGCGAAATACTGGCAGAGATTAACTGGGCTAATGTTAATTTATGATCTTTCATTTTTAATATACCCTGAAATGCACATTAACCACCTCAAATGCATGCTTTGTTAAATCAAAGGATAGGTGTACAGACAAAGTATTTGAATTTTTGGCAGGATGCAGCTTTGTAAATAGATACTTGTGTTTGTAAAGTAAGAATTTTTTTAAGTGAGTGAAATTGTTGAGTAATTTATAGGTCATTTCTACCCTAAGTACAGACAGTTGCATACTACAAAAGGCCAGTTAAACTCTCAGTGTTACAAACCCATTCTTGGTCTTAGTGTTGCACTTTTGTTTCCACATAATGCTCAGAAATTTGGGGAGGCGTTGTTAATTTGGTAACTTGCTTCTCCAGCGGGGATGCATCGCACCCCCATAGCCGTGTGGTGTGCCAGGCCAGTTAATCTGGCCACTGGCCTGTTACTGGCAGCACGATTTTCTTGGGAGCAATCTCCCAGCTGGGTGACCTGTTGCAGGGATGGCAGAAGCCTACTTTATGCCCCTGTGTTTCCTAGGTGAGGGTGCACCAAAGGCAGAGGAAAAGGTGCCTTGGGAGAACAAACTTTGAAAATAGGTCAGTATTTACAAAAGAATAATATTGCCATAGCTACTGTTCCAGTTCAGAAGAGCACCTGGAGAAGCGGGCAGCTGAGTGCCTTGTTCTTGGTTGCAGCCTTGTCTAGATGGACCTGAGTAGAGGAGAGACTGGAGTGGTATCTGCTCCTTTTCCCCTGCTGCCACTGAGAAGATGGTATGTTAACTGCCTGCCAGGCAAGGAGCAGTGCCAGTGCTCAGAATTTCTAGTGGTACACATTAACTTCAGAAGTTCAGCTTACATTCAAAACATAGCTTGTATACTTGATTACGTTGAGGTGGGCGTGCATTTTCTGGGAGCTAGAACACTTTCCTCACCCTACTATATTTCTCTCCTGTGTAAATTCACTCAGATGTGTAACCATAGGTCATGTGTCTTGGTTGAATGTATGCAGCTGCCTCCTGGATTTACAGAGAAATTTGGGATTGTCCCTGTGATACTCATCAGCAGCAAAAGCTATTTTAAGATGCTATTTTAACGGTAGCTCAGTACCTGGACATACCTGAATAATGTGGTTTATTGCCTACCCAGATTGTTTAACGACTTGCTGTATTGTAAGATTTAGGAGAAAATACAATTTGCTGTAACTATGCCACTTGTAGTGGTGAGAAGTACCTTCTCCTTTTAAGCAACGATAATCAAATATAAGGACTAGAGTCAAGTTGTTGAAGCTGTACTGAAATGCATGTTACTGTTGTAAAAAGTTAAAGAAGCACTAGTGCAGACAGCAGTACCCAGCCTGGCAGTAACTGCTCTTCTGTGTACATCGTGTGTGTGCCGTGGTTTCCACGGATCCTTTGCATTTCTAAACAAAACTGAAAAATGCAGTTTAGTCTTGAAAATCCTTAATGACCTGGAACTCATGCTTTTGCCTGCTGTTTTCTGTTTCTACCTTAAGATAAAGCATCTTGAGGGTTATGAACCTGCATAAGCAGAGATTCTGACTGTTGGGTGTTGAGAAACTGTATGGCTGGCACTTGGATTGTTGCTGGATAGATCTTGGTCTGAGATCTGGCCAAACCAAGTACACTAGTGTATGAATTAAAGTGTAGGGGTCATTTCTTTGATCCAAGATAAAATATTCATGTAAACTATTACAATAATATCAGTAATAATAAAATAATATTAAATACTGCAAATAATACCAATACTGTAATTTCTGATTTTATTCCTTGTAGAATGGAAAGTGAGAAAGCTCTATCTTGTTTGATCCTGTCTTTTGCCTGTTTGCATGCTTGTTAAAATTGACAACAGAAATCGCATGGATATTGTGCCTGTCCAGCAGGCTTTTTTATGTTCAAAACGCCATTCCTCTAAAATACTTCATATTTGTACATTAAAAAAAAAAATAAATGGGAAAATAAGGTATAAAACTACCCCTAGAACAGCAGTTGTTACACAGAGTTAATGCAGCACAGGCCATGCTGTCCTGTAGCAGGAGTTTGTCACTTAGTGCAGCTTCTTAACTTAACTGTAGAGGGATGCCAAATTCTGCTGGAGGACTTTGGACACCAGTGTCTTGAGGTTTAGTTTGCATGTTGTGCAGATAGATGTGGGGTGCATTTATCCTTTCCTTTTCCCCAGTAGCTGGAGCTCAACATTCAAGTGGGTGTTCCCTGGACAGCTCAGCAGGGTGAGTTCAGAATCCATGTGCCTGGGAAGGAAGGTTGCAGGAATTTGAAGCGTGCTTGGACTTCAAGAATGCTGTTTTGTATTAAGTGATAGGGAATAAGCACTGTTGGCATTGTTGAAGTCCAGCCTTTGCTTGTGAAATTCATGGAGTTGGTTGCTAATATAATTCGCAGAAATGAATGAAAAAATTAAAAATCCCTCTCCACCTTGGTCCTGCGACTTTAAAAACAAATTTGGCTGTGTACACTACATCTGTTAGGCAGGTATGATGGCAGAAGCAATAGTAAGAGGTAAACCCAGGTGCCTGTAAGATATGTTGAAAGGCATTTCTTTGTTCTGGGGTCATTTATTCCGTGTCAACATTTTGAAGCAAATATTTTATTTTCAAGGAACAGAGGGTTGCATTTGCAGTGGTTTGTACAAAGAAGGAACGTGTTTTGTTTTGTTTTTTTTTAAATCTGTGATTGTGCAACCCAACAGTAGTGGGTGTGATATTTCTCCTGTGTGTGCAATCTGGTCCTTGTGATGGATTTTCTCTCTCCTGCCATACAGCTGCATGTGGGTTAAGTCCCAGGGCCTTGCTTTGAGAAGGGAAGTATGGGGGGATCCTACACCTTGGTAGAAATTCTCTAATAAAATCCTGGAGATCTCTAGTATCCCACAGATTATAATCTGGATGTTCAGTGAAGTCTCTTGCTTACCCAGACTGTCCAAGCCAGTGAGACAGACATCTACTCACCCTATCCCTTGTCTGTGTGTGTGTCTCTTTTCTGGTCTTGTAGGGTTTCTTTGCTCTTAAAAAGTGGGCTGAAAGTGCATCAGTAGTAACACATCCACAGGGACATTGAAATACCTGAATGTGACCATATGAATGTGAGCAAATCAAAACGTGTGTGAATGTCTTTTTCTTTCTTTTAGCATTTTTATGGTCAAATGATCGGCTAGGTAAAAATCTAGACAATGTATTGTGTCTGATGGGGTTTGTGAACAAGCTTCAACAGATAAAAGACGCTCCTGTTAGATGTGCGCAGCTAAATTTCCTGTTGTGTAGCTTAACTGTTAGAAGTATGCCAGTGTTGTGTTACCACCCTGATAAACACAACATATTGCCACTTACTTGTAGGCACCTGCTCTTTGTAGGTGAAATAACTGAATATTGTATCAAAGGGTTGGTTTTGTTCTTTTGCTGGTCTGAGTGCTGTGTCCCCGAGTGCAGCTTCTCTTCCTTGATAACCTCCAGCAAAATAACCATTCTCTTTTCAGTCCCAGTCTATTTTGCCTTTGTTTTTCTTGGTTTTTATATCTCTTCTTACTCTTTATTGCAAAGGCACGGCTTGACATGTCACTCTTGTGTTTGTTTTTTTTTTTCTTCTTTTTTTTTTTTTTTCCTTCCAGGTTTCCTCTTTCGGAAAGGGAAAGGTATTCCTGCATGGATAACAGTTGCAGTTAAATTATTACTGTCTTTAATAGTTCTTAAATCCTGGTCTTATTCTGACTTTGACCAGTAACATGTGGAGCTTGTTTCAGGTTTGGGTCAGACCTGACTAATGAAGTTTACATTGGAGTGCTCTGTGTTAATTCTGTCAGTATGAGGTATTAAAAAAATAGTGACTTTTAGATGAGAAACCTTCAAATACTGCACACTAGTTGCAGACACGTTTTTTTATGTGTACTTCTGTTTAAGAAACAAGCAAGATCTCATGGCCTGTCTGCTTTTGAAAGAGGAAACACGGGTTCTTAATTGATTTTTTTTTGTGTGTGTGTGTGTGGTGTATGAAAGGTCCTGAGCTGAGAAAGTGCCAGAAGTTACATATTAGACCTCTATGTTTGGATTTATTTCTCCTCCCGTGTACTGTCCCATGCTCCCTCTCGCCCCAGGGAAAACTGCTAGCAGTCCTACAGTCACGGAACAGTAGTCCAGGAAAAAGAGAGGAATTAAGATGAGGATCACAGTATTGGGGAGGACTGACAAAAAAAGTATCTGCCTTTGCAGGCTCCAGGGGTACACTCAAAACACTGAGAACATTTGAGAGATAAAAGTTGTGGCAGGAAATGTAAATGGACTAGCTAGAGCAAAAGCAGTGTGTGTAGTAAGGGTTTCTGTCACAGCTGTGTGTGTGTTTGTAGTGGCTGATGATGACACAGGCCACAAATACTACATTATTGGAGAGAAAATTAAAGGGTGTGGAGAAAATTTAAGGGACTTACGGTTTTTCTGAAACAAAGGAAGAATCATTCATCATCAATAGAATAAGGGATTTGAGATACAGCGTAATTCCTTGGTGATGTTTATACCAGCTTCTAGCCAGAGGCAAAGCACGATAGCAGTCATTAATTTTGGAAGTCCTCAAAATTTGCTTCAGATGAGTGGCACTAGCAATGGAGCAAAAATAGAAGTAGTTGGGAAGATTTGCCAGAAAGAATAGAGTATTGAGATTGGGAGTGTATTTGTGGAATTAGGGCGTTTTGCAGAGTATAAGAAAGATGTAATTCATGGGGTGACACGCAGTAGTCAGCTGTTCTAAAACACATTTTGAAGTCTGTTTTGTTGCCTTTATGCTCTAAAAATAGTTGACCAGAGAGCTATTGAAATACTGTCTGAGGATTTGGTGTATGAAGCAAAAAAAAAAAAAAAAAGTAATATGTAATAAATACAAAAGTAAACACAAAACGAACATGTGAGCAGTGAAGTACAACTTCCTCTTCAGAATGTATTTTTGCTCAAATCTGTGTGGCTGACACATGTGAGGCAACTGGTTTTCCAAAGAAGAAGGAAAATAATTTTGACCAACTTGTTTCATCTCCCTTTTCAGGGAAAAACTAATTGGGGTGGTAATTTGGGATTGGTGACACATCAGGGCGTTAATGAGAGTGCTGAAATACACAAGAGCTGCAGCATATAAAATAATCTCCATCCGAAGCATCATCCCTCCACCCTTCATCTACTTGGTTACACTGCAAGATGAAATCTACATTACAGAGGTGCAAGGTCTCATTTCTTGAATGTGTCTCTTAAATTTCTGTTTCTAAAATAGTTGTTTGCACGATTTGCATAAACCACGTAGTTTTGAAGTTTGCAGCTGCAAATGTTACTGTGTGATGTACATGGTTGAAGAAGCTCTGCCTGTGATATAGTTTTAAAAATGATGGCAGGTTTACAGGTGCTCCAGTGTTTATCAGTAGATATTTGTTTTTGTTTTTGTTTTTTTTTTTTAAATTCTTGTTTGTATTTCAGGTAGCTTGATTTTGGAGAGCTGAATTTAGCTAGTCTTGGTGAATGTGGGTGTGGAGTACACAGTAGTTTCTTTGCCTCATTGATCTTGGGGCATTTGTATTAGGATTTGAAAAAGGAAGCAATCCTCAAAATGTGTGTATGGTTGTGCCTTTTTTTAATATGTATATTGTTTTCTATAGAACGCTAAGTATAACTTCATTTGTGTTTGTGTTTGCTTAACTAGTACACGGACTTGGCTATGTGGTCCCATGGCAGCCTTTTTGGCACCAGAACAGCTGGTTGGCTATTTAACACTGAAGAGTTAAACAGGAGAAGCTTTTCTTTGTCACTTTTTAAAAGTTTACTTTTGTTTTCATGAAAAAAAAAACCCCAACAAAAAACCCCAAACAAAACAAACCCAAAACCTACAACAAAATTGCTGACAAAAAAGTGATAAAATTGTCAGTGGAGTGCTTAACTGAGGATTATAGAATTCCTGTTCTGCATTCTTTTAAGAATTCCTTGGTAAAAAATGGAAGCTAATACCCAAGATTCCATGTGTTTTCCATATAAAACAGTTTTTCAACTGTGGTATTTGTTTGAAGAAAGCTGTTCTTCATGTAGACAGTATTAAATAATTAGCAGGGTTTAGTGTTAATTTTGGCATCTGCTAACATTTGGATGTTTTCAGTACAGTAGCTTACCTCTCCAAAGCAGTTAAGAGGAGCTGATCTTTAGAACATTTAACAACAATAATCAGCTCTTTCTTGAAGCCCAAATAATTATCTCCCTGCATTAACACTTGAGGGTAGAAAGGTTGCTGCCAGAATGGAAAGAGAAAATAAAAGTCAATGCTGAAGGAAGCCCAAACTGCTTTGGGACCTCATGGTTGTGTGTAAAGGCTGAGGAAGACTCTTGGTTCAGTTCTCTGGTAGGTGTTCATGCTACAAAGCAGGAGAAGGCACCCGGCAGATGATCAGTAAATTAAGGCTGGCCAGAAATTTAATGGCTGTGATCTCTTGGGAGGAGTGTCCAGACCCCAAAATCTTTGTGGAGACTCCAGTCAAAATGGGGACACTTCTGATGTCCAGAAGGGGACTTCTGTACTAAAGGGGAGCAGGATGGGGTGACCCCCGCCAGCCCCTGCCCCCTGGGGCACCAGCCCTGAGCTTTTTGCCTGTCTGAAGCCAGGGACATCACCAAGTCCACTGTCCCAGCTGCGCACTCCCCTGCCTACAGCCGTTCTCTGCCTGGCCTCTGGTTCAGTGAAGATTTTTGTAGAACATGGAACAGTGCTAACAAATGAGGTTGGAAAGTTGAGCTTATTAAGTAACAACCTCAAAAACTCCTGGGAACTGTCTTTCAGGAATTTGGGCAACTGGTGGAGAATAGAAAATGCTGAAATCTGTGTCATGGAGAACAAAAAAGCAGCTTGTCCAGCTCATTGTAAAGCATCCTATTTGAAAAAGGAATGTGTTTTGTTTTGCTCGCTCTGCAGTTGTTAATTTTAGATTTAGAATAAACTTCATGTCAATTGCAGTGAAAACAAATGATAAAATTAACCCAAAGTATAGAATTTTTTTTTTTTGTAGTAGGAATCTCTTAAAATCGTAGTTTACCATTGTGCTTGAAGTGTGTGTGTTGTTAAACACAGCAAAATCTGAATTTCAATAGAAACTGATGGTTTTGCCAGTGGTGTTTCTTATATCGTTGGGAGGAAACGGTAAATATCCCTTGGTTACCAGGCCATGCACGTGTGTCTATCAGTTCACATAAAGGGCTTAACAAAAAAAAAACAAACCCAACAACAAACCTTGAATGGTTTAATTGTTGTTGTCATTTTCCCCATGGTTAATCTAGACTTGTAAAAGCAACCCTGATATGAGGTTAGGATTTATCAGTATTGGGCAGACCCATGCCAGCCGGTTCAGCTCCGTGCTTGACTGCGGCAGTGGCTAATCTGCGGTGCAGTTCCTGGTGCGGCACACTCAAACAGGAGGAAACCCTCAGAAGCACCGGCGCTGGGCTGGGAGGCAAAGCCATCACCCGTGGGTGCAGGGCTGGGTGGGGAGCCCGGGGCTGATCCTGCTCCCTGCCCTGCGCCATGTGGATGCTTCTCGGCAACTGGGATTGTTTTTCTTGAAGTGGAAGAGAAGCGTGACTTGGGTGCGCTCTTATTTGAATGCAAAGTGCTAAACACTTCTGCAATAGATTCCCCTCCTCCCCCACCCCAGTAAAGTTTATAGACGGTGCAAAACTGTGTTCTCAGTCAGGAGTCTTGTGTGTATATATATATTTTTTTTAAAAAAAACCTGTAGGCTGGTAACATGTTTTTTAGTATGAATGTTCAAAAGCTTCTTATGGAACCCTGCATATTTGCATAAGATTAGCCTCCCTGGATTGAGTAAAAATTGTTTAACCTGATGTCTTGAGGTCTGTCAGTAGCAGATGCTTGTGTTAGATGTTAGGGCAGGGGAGGTATGGCAAGTTACCTGCTGTGCTCACCCCAAGGGTGTCTGAGCCTGGCCAGGCTGCCTCTGTGCCTTTTCACGGCTCCTGATGGATTCTTCTTCCGTTCATTGCTTTGCCTTCGGAAGTGAGTGGGAAATAATATATGCTTCGTATAAGTTCACTGTGCTGCTGCATCTTGAACACTGAGTGCAACCTGGTTAACGGCCTTGCTTACTTCCTCCATCTTAAAAAGGTATAGGAGAAGTTAAGAAGCTACAACAAGGAGAATAAAGATCATAAAAGGTATCAAATGGCTGCTGTAGCAGTAATGGCTAAGTAGACTAGGAAGTGTCCCTCTGCCCCCAGTGTGGTGGGTAACTGAGGAAAGGTGTGCTAGAAGTCTGGAAAGCAGAGTGGCAGGACAAGGTGAAACAGAAGCAATGTAAGACCCCCAGAACACAGAATGTAACATCAAAGGAGGGACTGAAAACAAAAAGAATGAGTTACTTTGTACAACACCTAAACTGTGACACTGATTGCTGGAGTGTTGTAAATACGGCTAATGTCTGCTGGTTTGGAAAGTGGGGGCACATGATCGTAGGGCATTTTGAAATGCAGAGGCACCATCCTCAGGTCAGGAAGTCCCAGAGCCATGAGATGGAGCCCTGGGAAGGTGCTCTACAGCAGTGTCCCTCCCCATGCCTGTTCCCTGCAGCCTACCCTGGCTCCCTTTTTTGACCAGTCGAACCTGCGTGCTGTGCTTTGTGACACTGCCTTGGAGCCAGAGGGAGCTGGGGGTGCGACTTGGCCTCCGCAGCATCTTTTACAGAATGTTTCAGAGCCTTCAGAAGTTTCACATACAGCGTGAAAAAGGGTTTTGTTTCCTTTAAACTCTCATTCTGGTAATTTAATGTAAAGCCCCTTGTGTTGTAACTAGTAGAAAATAATTGTTCTCCGGTGGTGGTTTTTTGTTTGGGGGTTGTTCAACCCCCTGCTATTCAGGATACTTGTCTGACATGCCCTATAGCCCCCTTTAGTCACTTTTTCTCTGAAGAGAATATATCCAGTTAGTATTCTTTGTCCTCATTCTTAACCTGTTGACGTGTTATATGAAGAAGTTAAACCAGCACACAGATCAAGCTTTATTTATGGTTCCCCTTATAAACAGTATCTTTCTGCTTCTGTATTATCATTCAGATGGTTGTAGTATTCAGTGCACTGTGCTAATTAGAGCCTGTAGTAGTTCTTCTTTATAGATATACTGCTTCAAGAACAATATATGGTCAGATACTCTGCTTAGGAATTCCCTAGGTCTTCCAGTTGTGCATGCCAGCTGAGCAGTATGTGCATCATGGGGCAAATCACCACTGTCTGTGTACCCAAGAATATTTTTGCATTTTTCTATATTCACCATTGGACTACCAGATCAAGTTTGTAGGTGATTTGGTGTGTGATTTCATGCTGCTTTGCTATAATAGCCACCTTTAACGCAGGTTTAGTAGTTGCATTGTTAGCCTAAAAGGAGTAATTTCTTGTGAGCATGTTTGATTTAGACTCCTGTACTATTTGGCAAAGAAGCCCAGATTTAAGCATGTGTTGTCCAATGAGCAGGAAATGTCATTAACTCTGCTTGCTCTCTTCTTCACAATTGTATCTCAGTTTTTAAAGTTACTATCCTGATGCCGATTTGTTTGCCTTTCCCTCTTCTCACAAAAGCCTGGTCTTGGAATTACTAGCTACCTGTAACCACTAAGTCGGATTCCTGTGAACCTGCTTTACATGTCTGTCCATTTCTCTGCACAGCAGAAAACATAAGACAGAAGAGGTGAAACAAGATCAACATTAGCAAATCTCCAGTGATAGAGGAAAACCTTTAAAAGCAATGCTGAAAATAACAGGAAGAAATGCTGAAGGCATCAGGTCCTAGGTGTGAGGTCTCTGATGTGCACTTTGCACAGCTTCTCTAGCTTGGAGTGATCTGTCCTGTTTAAAGGTAAATTAAGGTACGAGCCTAAAAGTAATTTTTTTCTCCTCCTAGTGTCTGTAAAATCAATTGCAGTGCAAAATCTGTATTATTATCCACTTTGGTTATTTGCTAGGAAATGATTTTGCACTTAAACTCCAATACGGACAGATCCAACAGTGTTTCAACAGTTAAAAGAAATCGTGTCAGTAATAGGAAAAAAAGATTTAATATATTCATGCTACCTTTCCATGCTACTGCTAGTCTGAGCAAAGTTCAGCACGCTTCAGGACTGAGCAGTACAGTTAGCATTTGCTGTACCTGTGAATCCATTCTCAAACAGAATTTCAGAATCTGAAATAATGGCAAATAATATTTTGACTTTGTAACAAAGTGCCTACACCGAATCAGTCTACCTTCAGTGGTATATGTCATCACACTAACCCGTGTAAGGCAATGTTTTATATTACTGTTAAACGTGCAAACCCTTTTTGCTGCTTAAGTATATATCAAGTGTTCGGTTGTAGTATTGACTTCAGTAGGTGCACCCCAAAACTTTGAGACTGTGGACTGTACTCATCCAAAATGATACAGAAGTGTGTTTGAAAACTTATCTAGTTGACTACTAAGATTTGTGCTGGTCCGGATGGTGAAGGTGTGTGCTTTCCTATACTTTGACAGGAAAAGAGGGAGGTGCCAATGGGAGCATAATCACCAATCCTTTAACATGCTCATATTATTATCCAAATAAACTAATTTTAATTGCTATTTAATTGTCTTTTTTAAAATGCCAAGATTGTGATCACATCGTTTATAGCATGCTGAGTCTAGTGTCATGTGTACACATAAATGCTCTGTGATGCTTGGACTGCCCTGGCTCCACCTGAGTTTGTATCCTTTTCTTCTCTGTGTCAGAAGTTCATTTTTCTTTGAGTGGTTTTTCAGCCTTTCTAGTCATGAGTGCCAGAGAGCTTAGCGTTTGTTGCTGCAGTAAGTCCATTACTCAGTAAAGCAGTAAAACATAAAGAGGGGTGTGATACTTGAAAAACACATTGTTTAGGGTGTGTTCAGTAGGTTGGGACCGAGTGCCTTGTCTTCAGCGAAGATGTAATCATACTACCATCTCTGGAATGTGCAGGGGCAAGACGTGACGAGTTAAGGTAGTTGCTTCTATGGCCTTGCTGCTCTAGATACAGCAAAGAGAAGGTAGTGCAAGTCCAGTAATTGTTGTAATAGCTCATGACACTTCTGATGTTTCAGCCTTTCCTTAATGTGGAAGAAAATAATTTGTCAGCTGTTCTAGTCACTGATTTTTGAGTATTACATGGGAGCCAGAAGCAGTCTTGCTGCCTTCCTGATCTGATAGTTTTATAGAAGTGTAACCTATGCTAAGAAGGCTCATCAGACTAAGAGAAGGAGCTATGAAAGATTTTTCAGCAGACTTCTTGCCCTGATGACCGCCAAGGGGTTGTGACACTGTAGAATGAGTAAAGCCAGGTTAGTGACACAGGCAGGTCATATAATATCATAACATACAACATCAAATAACATCATTGTACTGAAGAAAAAACTTGTGCTGGTGTTGCTATCTACCCCAAGTTATTAAACACCTGGAGCTTAAAGTGTATGAAAAGTTTCTTCAAATGAGAAGGCTGTCTGTACAAACTCTTCAGCAAAAGTATGAAGTTGTAAATACGTTGGGTAATTATGGGTGTGTTGTTAGTGTCCAGACTGAACCCTGGTTCATGCAGCCTTTCATTTAATGCTAAATTATTCATAAAGCAGAGAGTTGAACAGCTGAAACCAGGCAGTAATGTAGTCACTGTTTGTTTTAGTAAATTTTTTGGGGTGACTTCTTAAATGGCAGCTTTTGGTCTGCTGAGTAATTGCATTGATAAAACCCTAAATGCTTTATACACATCTATAAGAAGTTAATCATATTTTTAAGACTTAAAATTTTGTTTTGTAAAGTGCCATCAGACAGCTTTCCTCTTCAAATATAAGTGGATAAATGAGTTGCTGCAGCAACTCAGTCTAGTTTATAGAGCGTGTTCTGTGTATGCTATTTGTTCTCGGCTATTTTTCTAGGCACAGTGTTACATTGTACCTCTTCTATTTTCACATTAAGATAACTTTCTCAGTAGGATGAAGTTTCAGGCACTATTTACCTTACAGACTGGTATCTTTCATGCATGTTGTTTAGTGTTCAGGAGCTTCTTAGTGTAATCAACTTCTTTGTTTTATCTCAGAATAGAATAGTCATGTAACCTATTAATCTGACTCTTCTCCCCCCCCCCCCCCCCCCCATTAGGTACATTGGCGCAATTTAAAACCAGTTTTGCTGTCCTGTGTTTTGTCAAGATGTTCTCTTTGGACAGGCAGACATAATGATAGGAATACAAGGCAACAGCAATATAATGATTGATCGGTGTAGTTAAGTGGTGGTTGCAGCCTGACTGTGTGTCTAATTGCTGCTAAATATTTTGTAGGCATGGCAGAGATGGTGAGTCTGCTTCCAGGAAGCTGTCCCATCCCAGTAATGTTTCCTTCTTCATTACTGTCTTGTGCAGCATCATATCCTTCTGTTGGTGATTTGCAGTTCACAGTCAATAATGCAATAATTATTTGTTTCAGATGGCAATTAGAGGGCAAGAGACTTCCATATAATACTATTTCTAGGTTTTTTTAAGATCTAATGTTGGCTACTTGCTCTTTAGTAAATAAATGTCCTTTCTACTTGCTTGCTTTCTTTCTGAATTTGCTAAGGCAAATTTTGGAAGCATCGAAGACCTTTAAACCTTGTCTCCCTAGCTACAAGTCATCTCACTTCCTACACTCCTGACACCTTTCTCCTTTTATCTGTAAGCTTGCCTCTTGTCTCCTGATACTTTTCTAGAAAGCCTTTTCTTCTTAAGACATTGTCTTTGATCATACCTTTCTTGTTTAGAGGTTTACATTGCTAGATATGCCTTTTGACAGTGGATCAAGTATTGAGAAAGTAATGAACTGTGAAGGAAGAAAAAATAGTAAATGAAACAAAAGCAAACTACCCACTATTTTGCTAATGTGAGAATTACCTTCTAGCTGTAAAGGTAAATGACATGATTTTTACAAGTCATGGAAACATCTGTGGCAGCAGTTATCTACACCTTGACATCAGTCTGTAGGGTCTTGGGGATTTATATACTTCCCTTTCCCCTCCTCCCATTCTACTGGCCAAGTTAATTTTTGTCTCCGTTATTGTTTCATCCTTTAAAAATGCTTTAGGTGGATTGCCTTTTTTTTTTTTTTTTTTTTTTTTAAATGCCTTTTGAAAGGCTGCCACACTACAGAAATTGGTTGATACCTTTTCGGATTTTCATTGCAGCAACCTAGGACTGTCTTGAAAAAACAGAACTCTGTAGAACACTTTTAATTTAATTCCTTTTCTCCTGAGTCCCTTTTGTGCAGTAAGTGGTGTTTGTATTCTACCTACAGGTAGGGATTAGAGGCCAAATAGTTTCTCTTCTGAAAGGCAGAGTTCTTCCAGAGCAAGCAAGGGGAAATTTTGCTTCTAGTTGTTTAAAGATTGATTATTGTAAATTAATCCCATGGAGATCGTAGAGTTGGGAACTTATTTGGCTAATCTTGTTGTGTGTTGTTAGTGTTTTGGGTTTTGTTTTGGTTTTTTGGGTTGTGTGGTGGGTTTTTTTGGTGTCCCTGTCCCCCGTCCCCCCGTGTCGTCCCCCTGTCCCCCCCCCCCACCCCCCCCCACCCCTCCTGGGAGTAATGCCTATTAATCTGGCTTCTGCTGGCTTTTGTAGCAGTGGCTTCCAGACTTCTGGAGGGGCAAGTGGTTGGAGCCCACAGGTTTTCTTGTGAGCTGCTAGTATAGTCACATAAAAACCAGTTCCACTCATGCAGTACACTACCTGCAGCCTGCTTACAGGCATGGTTTGGAGGCTTTGCCTACAGAGAGTTGTGAAGTAATGCGTTTGCATGGTTTTTTTCTAGTTAAAGGCAGGTATACTTTACCTTCCTCACATGCATCTAAGTTTCGTATTTGCTTTCAGGAAGTAATGCTCTTGCTTTAAGGTTTTCTGAATGTGTTTTGTCAGTGTCTTCTTTGCACCACCATAGTTCAGTAACTGCTTCAGAAGCACTGCATTTACTGCTTGCTTGATGAATTTTTCAAATATGTATTTTGATATGCTGCCCAGTAGTTATAATATCAAAGGTCAGTTTGGTGGTAAAAGAGGTATTTAATATAGCACTTGAAATCACTGAATGTTTTTTTCATTATAATTTTTAGCAATGGTGATTTTAATTTTTTTTTTCCTTGTGTGCTATTATCCATGTGAGACTGGCATTCTGAATTATGCACTGAAGAAGTAAACTTTTATAAGTTTGACATATTTAAAATATTTTTGTATTTTAAAATAATACTTTTTAAAAAACTCTTTGAAAGGATTATAGTATCTTCCACAGTTGAAGGGGAGTTAGGCAGTGAGTGCTGAAGGATCAGTAGCTCAGCAGGGCTGCCCCAGGGGGTCGTTACAGGTTCCTCTGCTTTCAGGTGGTCCAGTGGGTTCTGACACTGAGGTACAAAGCTGGACCTGGACTGCATGTTCAGCATGCAACTGATATCATTTGATGCTGATGTAATTTGACTGCTTCAAGACTGACTTTGTTCATTTTTCAGTGAGGTTTAAGTTGTCTGACTTTATTCTTACCTCCTACCACCTTATATTTTGTGCTCAGTAAGTCAGTTTTCTTAGTGTTGACTGCAGCTTCACTCATCCACTGGGATTCACACCCACACGTACCCCCACTTTAATCAGTACATACTGTTAGGAAGGCTTTGATTCTGGAATGTCTGTCTAGTCCGGCAGCAGAGGAGAAAGTCATGTGTTTTCAGCTTTCCCCCTGTAAAGGCAGAACCCTGGATATGAAGTATGGTTCATCAAAGTCTTCAAGACTGCTGCCAGCAGTGAATGACTGTCTGACTACTTCTCAGCCTGCTAATGCTACAGTTAGTGCAACTTCCTTGTTGTTTCTGGGATAGCTGTGGCAGTTCTGCATGGAGGTCTACACGAACAGTCTCTAGTGACACGCTAACATCCCCAATACTAGTCATTTCCATGGTGAGGCGGTCGTACATGATAATCGTAAGCAGTTTTTCATGTCACTTACTCCTCCATTGTGGTCTCTTTTAACCTCAAAAGGAAACATAAATGTTTCATAACCTGCCAGGGAGACTGCTTCGGTTTCTCCTCTGTGGCTGCCAGATCCAAAAGCTAATGACAAGCATTATCGATAATCTTTCAAAAGTTGAATATTTGGTGTGGTATGAGTCATGACTGAAACCTATGAAGTTAGTAGCCTGTTGACAGTATCGTAGAAGTAGTAGCAATGTTCTGCTGTAATTTAATTGCTGTGATAGTGGAGTCATTCTGTAGCTTTTGTCCACATGTGACTGCAAGCATGTTTACTGCTGAGCAACATATCTTGCATCTTGGAGAGAGATGAAATTCTACAGTGGTCTGGTCTTGTAACAGAGCTTATGTTGTGCCACCAGCCATGTGATCTTGACAAAATCTTTTCTGCTGTCTCATTGATAGGAGAAAAATACAGCAAACTTTGGAGGTTCCTTCCCTGTAGATTTAAGTTATTGTGAACAGTAGAACAATAGAGCAATATATCTTTCAGTGACAGAGTTCATCTTACTAAACCAGCTGAATCCACCTGAACAGCTTTTTTTGAGTAGTGTCTTTTAATCATTGATGCTATTTTTGTTCTGATTACTTAACAGTGTGAGTATTTGAGTATGATAATGCTGAGGTTATAGTCAGTAAGAAGGAGATTTTTTTTTTTCTCCTTTTTTTTTAATACTTTCTGTAAAGTCTGGCATCCCGTGGCAAGATTGTAGTTTCTCCCCCCTGCCATTAGTATCACTTGCAATAACCATTTTGCTTTCAGGCTTTCATCTCAACACTTCAGTGACAGTTAGTTAATGAGCAATGAAAGTGTGCACCTGCAGTCATTTATATATGATCCAGTGATTTGTCTAAGGTGACTGATGCTTCTTACTAACTTCCCAAACTATTTTGTCATGGTCCAGTTTTGTTCCAGTTGTATATATCAGATTTTAGACCTGATTTCTTTTCAGCATTCATGATCAGACTCAGTAATGTCTGAAATACCTCTTCTTGGAAGGTGCCTTAACCTCCAAACTGCAGAGACCCCCTTTTAACACTTCGGGCTGTATTGTTTGTAGCGCAGTGGCATGAGTAGATAGAAAACTGTATATAACCTTGAATGTTTCAGAAGAAATTGTCACTATGCTTCATGTTGCCTTGCATTCCTTTTTGTAATGAAAGAATATCTACAAAGTTGTAGGTTTTGCGTTTTGGGTAGGTAGGAAACAACTTAAGTGCCCTTCATCAGTCTAATAGTGTCTAAAATGTTTGTATTGAAAGTTGTGTTTGTTTAATATTTTGCAGTACTGCAAAAAATTATTGCAGTTTAATATTTGCAGCAAGTTAGTATTTAAAGAGTTAAACCTATTCCTTATTCATAAGGTCACTTAATGCTCTGTTGTAGTACTTCCTTAATTTATGTGGTTTGTGTTAACTTTTGGTTGATTAATGGACTGCATCTTTAATTTATTCCAGGGATACGATTAAACCGGGTATTCTGGTCTAGAAACTGACAGATGATGTGACTGGGGTGATGTTGACACACTGTGGTTTAAGCTGCATTAAAGACAGCAATGTATTAAGCAGTATGTTTAATAGGAAAGTTCTCCTGGCCAGTGTGGACAGGTACTTTTTCTTAGTCCTGTATTGTATAATTTGAATAATTCTTTGGCATCGTTCTGCTTGAAGTGAAGGAAAAAACATTTCTTAATTAAATCTTGGTGTGATTTGACAGTTCTTTCCTATGAGCTCTTAAGGACAACAGAGGAAAACATAAATTACTGGTTTTCAGTGCTATAGTTGAAAATAGATTTTTGTCATACTTCTTGCTAGTAAATCTGTTGAAAAAGGACTGTGTTTTGTTTGTGCAAAGTATTTACTGCAAAGTTTAATTTTTAGTAGTTAAAATTTTCCTTTATTCACAGAAGCCAAAAACATTTGCTAGTGTTATCTGGGTTCCATATCAGAGAGCTGTATTACAAAATGTGTGTCAATATGTCAGAAAAAGCAGCAGTGTTATATATCGTCATTGACTTTATCTTATCACTAAATACTGTCTCTCAGAAGCTGCCTCTGTTTATCTTGATTGCTTTTGCTATGATCTATTCTGCATTTTCTCCCTTCTCTCTGCTAACCATTCATACTTTTGGGGAATGTAGAGCGGTGTCTCACAGAAAGCTCTTTTTCCTAGTTAAGGACAGTTCTTTCCCCATAAAACACAGTATCAACGCTTAAATACTCTGTTAAAAGAATATTAAATACTCTGTTAAAAGAATATTTTGGATGAGCTTTTAGTGAAGATCTTCACTACCCCTCAGCTGTTTACTTCCGTTTGTTTCTAGATACTAAGTTGCCTTGATGATAACTTCAAAAACATAAATATTTTGTAATAAATAAAAGTTTATAACATATATTAAATAAGCATTTATTTAAGAATAGTAAACCCCTGGTATTAATTTAGTGTAAGCAATTGTTGCGTTGCTGTGGGGATGCTGTAGGCTTCCAGATAGAAGTGAACCAGAAGACAGCTTCCTTGTTAGATTATAACCATGCTGTTAAAAGATTAAAAAGAAAGAAAGGAGGGGGGGGAAAAAAAAAAGGCAAGCAAGCTGTGGAAATAAACTTAGGGTGTTTTTTTCTTACTTTTCCTGTTCTTGAATTGCAGCAGTTCAGACCTGTCCCCCCTACCTTTAATTTTGTTGTATTTTGAGTTATGTTCATTTTAACTTGCTGTTCTACTGCACTGCAGTGTTGCCAATGCAGAGAGCTGTTAGTGGGGACTTCTGCAGCTGTACTGCTCAGGTGCCAGTCTTCTGCAAACCTTTTTCTAATAAAATCAAAACTTTAAGTCATATTTGATTTTGCTTTCTTATTAATGAGAAGGGTGCACACTTTATTGTGGATGCCACATACTGTATGTTGCAGTGTATGTGTTTCACTCCTGCCTCAGTGAGATCTGCTGTGTCCTAGTAAGCTTCCGAAAGCTGTGTTTGAGCGCAAAGTTTATGATATTTTGTAGCTCTAATCCAGAAGTAAGTCTCTAACCTGATCTGTTTCTGTTCATGCTTGGGGCAGAGGTTATTAGCTCGGTGGATTTACTAGGAGAGTAAATAGTCTGAATAGGAGTGTCGGTTGTGAAAGTATCTTTTCTTGTGTACTGTGAATTGGAATGAGGCTGCAAGAGCGTGAGGTGCACACCTCTGCGTGGCGGAGGAGAGGAAGGACTGTGAAGCAACTGGTGATCGAGTGCAGTGGGTTGACCCAGGCTGGGTGCCAGGTGCACACCAAAGCCGCTCTCCCTGCCCTCCTCAACTGGGCAAGGGAGAGAACATACAGCAAAAGGCTCCTGGGTTGAGAGAAGGACAGGGAGATCACTTAGCGATTACAGTCACGGGCAAAACAGACTCAACATGGGGAAATTAGTTCAACTTATTGCCATTCAAATCGGAAAAACACCTTTTTCCCAGCCCTCCCTTTTTCTCGGGCTCAGCTTCACTCCTGATTTCTCTAGTTCCTGCCCCTGAGCAGTGCAGGGGACTGGGGAACTGGGGTTACGGTCACTTCATCACCCATTGTCTCTGCTGCTCCCTGCTCCACCGTGGGGGCCCTCCCGCAGGTGACAGTTCTCCGTGCACTTCCCCAGCGTGGGGCCGCCCCATGGGCTGCAGTTCTTCATGCACGGCTCCAGCGTGTGTGCGCCACAGGGTGCAGCCCCTCAGGAACAGCCGGCTCCAGCCGGAGTCCCCCGTGGGGTCACAGGCCCTGCCAGGAGCTGCCCCAGCGCCGCTGCCCGCGGGTCACGGCTCCTGCGGGCACCCCCTGCCCCGGCGTGGGGTCCTGCCCGGGCTGGGGGGGGTGTCTGCTCCCTCATGGGCCTCCATGGGCAGAGGGGGACACATCCTGCCTCACCGTGGGCCTCTCTGGGCTGCTGGGGAACCTCTGCTGTGGCGCCTGGAGCCCCCCGGCCCCCTCCTGCCCTGCCCTGGGGGGCTGCAGGGCTGCTGCTCTCACAGCCCCCCGCCTCTCTCCAGCTGCAGCTGCTGTTGCGCAGGTTTCCCCCACCCTGCTGCCCCCCTTCTGAAATATTTGATCCCGGAGGTCTCGGGCCTGGAGGTCTCGGCCTTGTGAGTCGGCTGGCCTGGGCTCTGTTGGACAGAGCTTCTAGCAGCTTCTGGCCGAGGCCGCCCCTGCAGCCCCTGGAGCACGCCCTTGCCACGCGAACCCACAGCTTCCCTGCTCGCGTGGCTTACCGAGCTGTCCCCTCCCCCCCCCCGCTTGCGGGGACCGCGGTGACTGTCCCCACGGCGGCCCCTGTCCCTGTTGTACCGCGGGTGCGTGCAGCCCCCCCGCCCGGCCCCGGGAGCGGGGCGCTGTCCAGGGTGCTGAGAGGGGCCGCCTACCCGCGCCCTGCCCGCCCGCGCTGCCGGGGTGGGGGGGGTGAGGGCTGCTCTCGGTGACCTCGGGGGTTTGGGGTGTCGTGGGAATGAACACACAACAGCAGGACAGGTATAGCAAAGAGGAACTTACCAGAGCCTTCAGTGTTAAATGGTGCTTGCCTTCAACTGGTTGCAAGGGGTTTTACAGTTTGGTGAGAAAACAGTTTATTCAAGAATGTATCTGCTTCCTATAATCATGCTCAAATGATCGATCGGCTTCTGATGTGCAAGCAATGGAGGAAGGTTGGTGGTGGTTGGATAGATCAGGAAGATGCTTGTGCAGTCAAAGCAACGCATCTTTAAAATAGTGGGGCTTTAGTTCATGGTATTGTTTCATTTCTATTTTTCTAGTGGTTTTTACATGTCTCTCAAACGGTTACTGTAGCAAAACATAAGAGCAGTGATGGCCAGAACCTGGAAATTGTTGCATGAGGTAGTAAAGGATTTCCTCTCCAATTTTTCCCACAAAAGATTTACATCTTACTGTTACACTGGTTAGATGTTTAGTTTTGGTTGTTTTTTTTTTTTTTTTTTTTTTTTTAAAAGCAGTGACACTGAAGAAGTCAACTTGTTAATTTAGAAAGTCTTCTATTAGAAACTTATATCTGTATAAAAATGTGGAACACCAGAAAAAGTAACTTTAAAGTTTTTGTTTAAGGAGACTTGATTATGAGTTGCTGACTGTAAGGCCATTTGGAAACTTAAGAATCAGCTTATGTTCTTTGTATTTCTATTCTGCATCAATGTGGACTTTTTGCTTCATCCATAAGTATTCATCTGTTTGAGGAATTACAGTTTATATACCATACAAGTAGATTTGTTGTGCTATAGTTTAAGGAGAAACTGTTTTGCCCAAAAGTGTGCCCTTTGTGTGTCTTGTAAGCACTACCTGAGACAGAAATGTTAATACAGCTGATTTATTTTTTTTTTTCCCTGTTAGCTGGAGATACAGACGATCCTCCAAGAATTACTCAAAATCCTGTCATTAATGGTAATGTAGCAATGGCTGACGGGCATAACAACACTGAAGAAGACATGGAAGATGGTAAGTAAATATTTAATAAAAGCGTGGTTTGTTGGCTTCATTATTTTTAGTATTTTTGAGGACAAAATAGGCCATGTCTTACCTGTGTCCTCTGAACTGCAGCTCATTTAAAAAATGAAACCCTCTGTAGTTATGGCTGCTGGTTTTCTGTATAGGCATCCTTTTAACATAGCTGTACAATAGGATTAGGCATCTGAGGGCCTGGATTTTTTTTATCTTACTCTTTCTAGGTATTCATTAAAAATTGCTGAAAGTGATACTGCCCATTGTTATATTTTGTGATACATCCCTTTAAATGTGCTGTAACTGGTGCTTTGCTGAATAGTAATTTTGTCAGTTATGCAATTCCTTCAGGACTTTTAGAATCCTTATCTGTCCTGCTCTCTTGTCAGGTGGCAGCTGTGATCAGATTTTGTCTTTGTATGGTAAGTCAGTGGCAACTGTTCTGTTGAGGAATGTTTTTTTGCCCCAACTCTGCCCTTTTACTTGCAAATGCAAAGGAAGAAGTATGTATTGATGTCCTGTTAATAAAAGGGGACATGGGTTTTTGTAATCCTTCTGTTGGCCTATTAAATGAAAATAAGGTTGCACAGTTTTTTCTGTTACAGAAGATCAAATAATTTTTAAATAGATGTTCCTGGGCTTATTTAAAGAAAGATAATGAGTCTGTAATTCACATAAGTCTGTTATTATGCTTAGTGAGGAAAATATACAATGATACTTCTTTTCTTAGGAGAGGATATGGGAGGGGAACTGTTCTTATTTTGAAGCATTAAATAAAATTGAATTGGGAGAAGGAAGAAAAAATATGGTTGGGATTCATTCCTCTCTGATTCCTTATTTCATGCTATTTTGTGAGAGTACATTCGGGACTAGGCTTAAACATTTTTTTTTTTTTTCAGACTTGTCCAAAATATTGAGCGATTCCACTCCCCCCACCCCACCCCCCACCCCCACCCCCCCGTTTTGTTTGAGAGAAGGCAGAGTTTGAGGTTAAAGGTCAAAAAAGTGCTTACCTTCATGTATTGAAATAAAATAGAATACTGATAGAGTGATAATGTTACACAAAGAGAATATGGTTTAAGTTCAGGTCAGAAGCATTTCATGGTTGGATTTCCTCTGTATCATTGGCAAAGATAAAGTTTCCCATGGTCAGATTCTTGCAATAAAGTAAAAATGAGGTCTGGTTAGCCTATGGGGGTTTTTTTTGTCTGATTGCCTGCTCTTACTCGGAGGGCTTCAATTCCTTGCTCAGAGTAACTAGCTGAGACTGAAATAGGGAACACTGGTTTTATCCAAATCAAGTCACCTGTTATAAAAGATGTTAAATATCTTTGTCAGGCCATGGTATTTGCAGGGTGGCAAGAGAAGATCATGTGGGTTGACACTGACCGGCAAGGACAGCTCTGTTGAACTTCTCGGCGGTAATGAGGTTTATAGGTAGAAAGCCTGGTAGGGTTTGCTGTCAATACAGCCAGTAGAAAACACATTGGTCAGTTAGTACAAAAAATTGTCCAGATGTTGTACGAGCAAAAGGGACTTAAGCTGCAGAAGCAACTGATGAAACACAGCCAGTATCAAGGAAGGCAATAATCGGGTGTACATCTCTTCATTCAGAAAAAGATGGATTTTTTTAACTCAAAAGCTATTGTCAGACACTTTCTTTCATTTACTAAATATTCAGTTCCTCTCAGAGAACTGGATATGAAAGTGTCGCGGTAGGGAGAAGTAGTCCCTGAAGGTATTTGGCAAAGGGCTTGTGAAAGCTACTGCATTTGTGGTGGCACTCATGTCTTTGTGGACTTTCAGGATAGTCAAGAGCTCTGCTGTTGGGGGTTAAGTTTGATTATTAAGCAATACTCTTAATAGTTCCTTATTATCATATTTGAATAAGGAGTGTCTGGCTGCATTTTGGTGCTGTTATAGCTCTGCATTGCCATGGATAGAAAATAGTGTTATTGCAAAATGTTGTAATTGCAAAAACATTCCTGAAGACTTGCATCATGTAAGCGGATGATGCCTCTTTTCCAAGTCTTGTAAATCAGATTAGCTGCTTGCTGTTGCATTATTTACATACCAGTGCAATTGCTGTCTTGCTGTTTATTCTCTTGCTATCCTGGTTTGCAGCTTGATGTACATGTATAATGGACAGCTTGGAGATTCACAAGATAGGAAAAGATGGAAGGAGGCATTGGTCTCTTTGATACACATGCTCTGTTTTCCCTTGCTGTTATTCATAGAGAGTGGAATCAATCTGAACTGATAAAGAATGCATGAAGAGAATTTAGGTATCTCTTCAGTGAAGATCTTAATGAGTTTAGTGTTCCTGCAGAAGAGGTGAAGAGTAGGATAAAAGGTTGATGCATCCAGCTGGATCATAGAAACCAGCTTTCTGGTGAATTTTTGAGTTGGGGAAACCTTTGAGGTGATTTTGTTCCTCTTGTTTAGCAGAAAAAGCAATGACTGATAAGATTGGAAAAAAGTGCAGGTCTCATCGCCTTTGCTAGGCAACTAACCACAGGCATTTTGAAGAACACATTATGGGGGCAGCAGTGGACCACCAACAGGACTTTAAGATAAGGCTGTGTTCTCTCAAGTGGTTTGACTAGAACCTGTTATTGCTTTGTATGATGCCTTAGCAATTAAAAAGAACCAGCTGAAGGAATAGGCTATGACTTAATATTCAGAGAATGACTTAATGAATTAGGCTTTGTGAGCTGGAGTAGCAGCTTCTGCAAATAAAAAATAATAAAACCAAGGTTCTGATCAAATTTTATTTGCAAGTTCATCAGTATTTGAAGCGGCACGTAGAACAAATTCTCCTAGAAGTTAAATTTCAAACAGAAGATCCCTAGCTAAAGATAAACTCACAGCTTTGCAATTACCTACTGAAGTCTCATTTCTGTGAAGAACTGCAGAGGCTAGGAGGCTTTCAGAAGCACCAGTCTTAGCCATATACTAGTATTGCATGCTGTATTTGGATCATTATTAAAATATTCATGGACTATTCAGCCAGTTTCTCCATTAATAATTCAGGTTCAGAATATTTTAATAACATCAGGGTACTTTAAAGGTAGCAACATTTACTAAGAAAATAAAGAAATCTGCTTTTCCCAAAGGTATAAACACTTAAATATGTATTTCAGTTCTTAAAATGGATCATGTTCTGTATTTGGATCTCTGATTTGAAGGATCTTTGCTGTATCAAGGTGCTAGATGTGACATTCAACTTACCAGTGAAAAAATCTTTGCCGTGTAGCAAGCATAAGTCATTGTATGTAATTTCACCAGGCATTGTCAGCTGGGTCTGGGGTCTTTCTATCTTCTGTTCAGGATCGTGCTCAGGATCATGTATCTGTAGTTCAGGGATTTGTAGAAGTCTTACCTGCAAGTCACTACTAAATCACTGGGCTGCCAACTGCAGTCTTTTATTGGAAAATAGTGGACATGTTGGTGATGGTGAAAAAAGATATTATTTCTTTGTGCTCTGGAAGAATACTCATCGCACTTGCTATTTAAACTTCGTTGTTTAATATAATTCATGTTTTGATCAATTACACTTACTAAAAATATGGGCTTTCTGGAGTGAAAGGAAGGTTGTTATTTTGAGGGGTTGTGTTTTGCATTTTTAAAGAAAATTCTATTTTAGGGTTGACCTCTGTTATGAGGTTGCATTTTTATGGAATAGTTACTAGTGATTGCTCAAATATTTTACTGAGAAGAGTACCCTTCCCTGGTGAGCTCTCATGCACAGGCTTTCCTGAAAAGAAATCAAGAAATACAGGGAAACTTTCTCTGAAGCATCTGCAGATGCTGCGTGGGCTGCCTTTTTTAGCTGACATGGTAGCAGCGCTGCTGCATCCTTTCACTGAAGTGCTCTGAAACTGCATCAAAGGAAGCAGAAAGCAAACGTGGTCGGCTCATTTTTTGTAGGCTTAGACTAAGCCCACGGGCTCGGTTTGTGATGGTGAGTAGGGAGGCGCTCTGGAGCTGCTTTGAGATACGCGTGATGCAAGGCTGATATTAAATTGTTACCGGTGTTATGGATTTATTTTGATTCTGGCTGCAAATCAATTTTGAGAGCGTACAGCTCCTTTGGCTGCAACCTGTCTGACTCTTAGTCATAGAAGACCAGCTCTCTACTTTGTCAACAGGCAGTGAGTAACTAAAATGAATAGGGAACAGTTTTTACCTACATTATAGACTACTGGTTAGCTATACTTACCTGTAGGGAAAAAGAGGAGAAAAAAATCCTTTGAACTCTTCCATTACCGTGGAAGCTGACAGCACAGGGTAACACGAAGGTCATTGCAGTTGTAGAGGAGAGGGGAAGCTGGTAACTGCTGTAGGACTATTACTTTCAAGAGATAATTGGGAATGCTTAGGCCTGTCAGGCCATACACAAATAAGATCAACTGTGTTGCCAAAATCAAGATCAGAAGTAGGACGACTGCTTGAAAAGAAAGCTGTTTTGCAAGGGAGAATGAAATCTGTCAAAGCTCCCTGGCAGTTGTGGACAAGACTTGTTAATTTTCTGTATCTTTACACTGTTGCGTGTTGTAGACCAGAGAGTTTCATTTTTTTAAGTAAGGTAGCAATCAGGGCTCACCTGTTTCTAAAACAAATAAAAACATTCAACACTGTCTCTGCCGTTAAAAGCTTTCTGAGTGAATGACTGCTTTGCATGTATACATGCAAATAATACATTTGTTGTATACTGTGCACCTTGTCACATAATTTCATGATCCAGTTTCTGGCTTGGTGGTGGTGTACCCCAGTGCTTTTGGTTTCAGCTGTCGCTGCACATGTGACATACCTGCTTTGGTTCTGCATCGCCCCTGAGCGCTATGAGAACAGCGGTCTGACCGTGGGTGCTGCCCTGTGTGCTCCTCGAACCTCCTTACACCCAGTAGCAAATCTGTCCATGTTAGACAGGTGTTAAGCTGGAACCATGGAAAAGGAGAGGAGTGTCTTGCTCGCGCTCTGTACTTCATCCCCACCCTGTAAAATTATTGGGATAAGTTGCAGGTTTTTCCTCCCTGTATGCAACATGAGGCATGTCACAATAGAGAGAGCCCAGCCTTGTGCCTTCCTGAGGCTGTCAGTCTTCGGCACCCTGATATAGCTTTGTGCAACAGAAGCAGAACAGATTGTGGTATATGAAGAACTGGGTATGTGGGAAGAAGGCAAAATTAGTTTAATTGTGTGTATCAAAATAAGTTATTATAAAAAAACCCCAAGAAGTATCTCATTTAACTTTGTTTTAGATCACTAAAAATCTTTAAAATTGTCACATACCACAAAAAATGCAAGACCCTTCTCATGAGCTATTATTCAGCAAACTGGTATGAGATTTTAAAAAAAACGCACTATCTGACCAGTGGGGTTCGTCTGTTTTGAAAAGATATTGTTGCAAGCAGAAAACAACTGAACGGTGACTTGGTATCAATAGGACAGTTGAAAAGATTGTTGAAATCTTTGCACGTCTTGGTTCATGCAAGGAGCTGACTTAAACTGGGCTGTGAAGACACTACACAACAAGAGGAGTTAGAGTGGGTTGTGTTTTATGCTGTAAATTGATGTCTCTGTCTTGCTGTACCTGCTGCTTTAGAGGAAACTTGAGTGGTAGCAAATTCTATTGCTAAAAAGAAAATAATGTACAAAAGGAATGCATCTTTCAGTGCTCTGTTTTCCTGGATGGTGTTGCAGTGTTTTTGAAAGTTGAAAAAATTGAAACTTCAGTTGCTAAGGAGTTCAGTGCCTCTCAGGGTTTGGGGTTCTTTTTGTTGCTTCCAGTATCCCACTACATAAAACATGCTCACGTTGCATGATTTTTGAAGATGATGTTTTGGAGTTAGGGACATGAGGTTTTTCAAATAATTTTGTGTGTATGTGTTACAGATACAAGTTGGCGGTCAGAAGCAACATTTCAGTTTACAGTTGAACGCTTCAACAGATTGAGCGAGTCAGTTCTCAGTCCTCCCTGCTTTGTACGGAATTTGCCATGGAAGATCATGGTTATGCCACGACTCTACCCAGACAGACCACACCAAAAAAGCGTAGGATTCTTCCTTCAGTGCAATGCTGAATCTGATTCCACGTAAGACCCTTCTAATTATTGTACAAGTCCTTATTTGATACTAGTTATTCTGTATCGCACAAAGTACAAACATCTAAAAAAATTATTTTACCTAGCTTTTTCTGCAAGAGGAAAAAAATCTTGCAAGAGTTTGAGTCCCCCTTTCCCCACCACTTCTCTAAATCCCAAAGCATAAGAATAATCCTCTCCTTAGGACAAGCTAAAAGTAGCTTATGTAGCTACAAGTTTGTAGTAGAATTTAGATATCTATATTTCTGTTTGATTGCTGGGGGGAGGTCTTCGACTGATGTTTTTCTTGGCATGGGAAAGGTTTTGGATTTATTTCAAATGGAAGCAGTGCTGGATCTTCTCTAACTCTGCCCTCTAAAATCCTGCCCTGTAAAGCATGTGAGCAGGTATCTGCTACCAGCTGGGGCAAAGCGGTGTACAAGGCAGTCGTCTGCTTAAGTGGAATTCATCATTCATCAAGCGAGATACCAACATGTACATGCTCTTGGAGTCCTGCGTGCAAATGGAAATTGGCTGTCTTTGACCATTTCTGTAAACAATACAGAAATTAAAAAAGATAAATACAAATTTCTGGGGCATTACTGCACCTTATCCAACTAGAGTGCAGACCCATCATAGGTATCCTTTCCAGTAGGGTAACTCCACACTTGCACCACATGTCACACAACTTCTAGTTGTAGGAAGTTGCTCTTCTCCATTATTTTTGTAACCTAAAAGGCAAGTGATTAGTGCAAAGGTAAAGAAGAAAGTTGCAAGCTTGTTAACTAGTCACAGGAGAAGTGATTCACATGCAGGTAGTCTCAGAAAAAGGGTAACATGATCTTCAAAAGCATCAACCAAGGTGCAGCTGGTGGAGCTAAGCAAGCAGCAATGACCCTGCATGAGGAATGACAAGACCTTGTCTGAACTGATACTCAGTTTGATAGTCTTGCACAAGTGGGATGAATCTGAACATGAATGGTCATAAAGAAGTGCTGCTGAGAAAACCAGGGTTGGAGAGTTTATCTTGTGGGAGGGAGGGTAGAACTGCTGCCTCCTTTCTCTAGCCGAAGGCTGAGGTGCCACTCCAGCCACCAAGGCTACCTTTTGAGTTTGCCTGTCCATCTGCATTGAAGTAGATAGAAACAGTTTGCCTCGGAGAGCAGTGGTTAGCTTCTTAAATAAGTTAGCTGTAATTGCTTGACAGTACTTTCTTCACAACACTGTTGCCCTAAGAAAATCTCCATTCCAGCTTCACAGTCATAATGTGGCTTCAGAAGGCCCTGAGGATTCATGCCCTCAATAGCAATTAACCAAATATTAACACCTAATAAGGGGGGAAAAAAAAAAAAAAGATCCTTTACATGAAAGTAATGTACCAAAAATCCCTAACAAAAAATTTATTTTAATGAGTATAAAAACCTTCATTTTGAATGAATTTTGAATGTTTCTTCTATATTTATAGATCATGGTCTTGTCACGCACAAGCAGTTCTCAAGATAATAAACTACAAGGATGATGAAAAATCATTCAGTCGTCGTATTAGTCACTTATTCTTTCATAAGGAAAATGACTGGGGCTTTTCCAACTTCATGGCCTGGAGTGTAAGTAATTGGACATTTATTAATCTGTTACTAAAGAGGAGCGGGTTTGAACTGGCACTCTGGAATAGCGAGATACCTATAGAAAAGGGTTATTTTCCAAGCTGTTTTTTCTGTCATTGCTGTAGATTCTTCTTCAATTTCTTATAAAGTCCTGTACTTAATTATTGTAGATTGCATTTACTTGCATTGTGATCCAAATATTCACATATTATTTTCTGCATATCTGAATGTTTGCTTATTGTTTTCACTGCGTGATAGTCAATGTAATTCTGAAGGAAATAGATTTTCTTGCATTTCTATGTGTTCTTTGTATATGTGTAGAGATATTTAATGTACTAATAATACTACTAAGGCTTCTTTTGAATTGAGACAGCTTTTGAAGTATTTTCAAAAGTTGGGCCCTTAATTTTTCATCTGTCTGAAATATTGTCTAGAAGAAGCAGAGCCTTTCATTACCGACTCTTACTATCCACCAAAAATTGAATTAGTACTGCAAAATCTTAAAAGCCAAGAACAAGTTTCCTGTATTGAGACATGAGGAAAAAAAATAAAGTGTATTAGGCTGAAAAACAGCTTTGTTGGTGTTCTTCAGTTTAATTATTACTGATAGCTCAGCTGGAGCTCTCTCTAACTTGGAAATAAGAAAGTGATGCCTAACTGGATGCTTCTTGTTGCAAGCTCCAGTTTTCATGTTCATGTCATTCCTGTTGTACAGGAAGTTACTGATCCTGAAAAAGGCTTTATAGAAGAGGACAAAGTTACTTTTGAAGTCTATGTTCAAGCAGATGCTCCACATGGAGTGGCGTAAGTATCTGTTTTAAAAAAAAAAATAATTCGAATTAATAATTTTAATGTTGACTGAGATTGTCAAAGTATTTTGTGTTAACATTTGTAGCTCTCATTAGACATTCTCACTTTGTCACTTTTAATTGATGGATTCTGAGGTGGCGGTATTTTTCATTAGTCAGATTTTTGTATAGGTTAAATTTCCATTTGCATTAGTCAGCATAATGTTGTGGAACTTTTAATTTCTATATGAATTGATTAGTGATTTAACACCTCTGCAAATCTAACCTCGTTTCTGATCTTACAGCTGATAGCAGAGCCGCCTGACTGTGTCTGAAACCTATGTAGCTTGCCTTGGTTTACAGTTGTTTTAAAACTGCCTTATCAGAGTCATTCTACTTCATGTCACTTGTAAACAAAGCAGTTGTATGAAGTGCAGACTTGTCCTTAGAAGTGCAGACCTGGCTTCCAGTGCACTTTCATAATACATAATTTTTCTGCCATATAGAACATCTTCAAAATGAAAACATAACAGAATCACAAAGCATTTAATTGCGAAGACTGTTCTTACAGGCAGGCAGTAGTGAAGTGTAGTTTATTTAAACCTTAAGTAACACTGAAGAGTAGCTGATATCTACCAGCAGCGCTGCCTTAAAATAAATACTCTTTATTATACTTAATACAGAACTATCTTGGTTTTAACAACTAACTGTTTTCTAGGTGGGATTCAAAGAAGCACACAGGATATGTTGGCTTAAAGAACCAGGGAGCAACTTGTTACATGAACAGTTTGTTACAGACTTTATTTTTCACAAATCAGCTACGAAAGGTAATTAATATAGGAAATAAAATCAGATTGCTATTTGAAATATCCAACGTGTTGTATTTATAAATGCTTCAAAACAGAGCTGTGTGTTTGTTTTGCTTCCTTCATCCTTTCAGAGAAGTTGTAAGTTACGTGGTGATGTGCATCCTTCTTTAGGCTATGTGCAGGAGGCTTCCTTTTAGGGCTTGTTGAACATAAGCTTTCGGGTTTTTGTGAAAGCAGAGTACCTGCTGAAGACCTAAGCGTAAAGGGTGTTTCTTAGACTGTAAAAGGATAAACTTGTATGACCTTTGTAATTCATTTGTTCCATCTTTTAACTTTTATTACACAGGTGAATTGCTGCTGTTATTATGATTAGCATCTTTGTAGTGATGGAAAGCATTATAATTTCAGTAGTTTAAACAATCTTATATTTGCTTCATTCATGTTTTTTATTTACTGTAGATGTTATTTCTTTGATGGAAGGAAGAACTGCTTTAAGTATCAGCTTAATAAATACCTCATCTAAACCCAGGATGAAAAACGCTAGATCCATTTAGATACCATTTTAAAAGAGTGCAGTCGCCTTAATGATAGGATTAAACAGAAACGATGACTTGATATTGGAGGTGGCTATCTGGAAGGGGGGGATATACTTGGGAAAAATTGTAACTTAGCACTGTTTAGTTTATTGGCGTGTCCTTTGATTCTAATTCATCCTTTCATGCATTCCTGTCCTTATTGTGTGTCTCCTAGTGAAAATGTACTGTTCTGACTTATGCTTTTGCATGCTAGTTGTTACATTTCCATTAAGCTTTCTTTTCTACAAAACATCTCTTTTTAATGTAGCTGCTTTCCACTGTCTTAGTTTTTCCACCATCTTACCAGTATTTCTATCTCTGTGGCCTCTTAAGTGTCCCAGTTGGGATTTCTTTTTTTTTCTCTTTTGCAACATGCTGCTTACTCTGAAGCACTGCAGAAAGTAACACATCAAACTCCAGCAGACTGTAGCAGTGCCACATACAAGAAATAAATACTTGACTTGTTTTCCATGATGCACCTGTTTCTTTTTTGCAAGAGGTATAAATTACTTATTCAGTTTATGATTTGTTATAATGCCGTTTTGCTCAGCACTCATAATGTTGCTGCACTTTATCTTTCTGGACAAACTTCACTTTGCTCTTGAAAGAAAAATGCGTTTTTATAATAGCTCCATCTAATCCAATTGAGTAGTTCCTTTCAAGACTGTCTTGTAGTCAGTAAATCAATATGTACCATGAAGTAATCTTCTTCTGTGAAGAAGAAATTCTTTTTGTGATACAGATTTGTTTCAACTGAACGAATCTTTTCAGGCATTCCCCTGCATTTCTCCCCCAGCCCCCAAATAAATATTGGCTTTTAGGGAGTGTTATTATCTGGATAGTGACCATATGGGGAAGCTTGATTTACAAGCTGGTAACTGCAGCTTCCTTTATAGAAATGTTACTGGACGTCAGCTGAAATGCCTAATTCTTTGCTCATTCTTCAGGTTTTCAGAGCCCTACAAACACAACTGACTACAGCAGTAGTTTTAAACAGTTTTAATACTCGTTTGCCATTATTACGGATAGGGATGAATTGGTAGTTTTCTGGTCTGAAAGTATGAATTTCAACAACGTTTTTGTTTTCACTTTCAGCAAACATGTTCCTCTTAAAACCTACGAAAATGAAATATGTAGTATTCTCAATTTGCTCATCACCATTCTTTCTGTTAGTCCTCCTTCCTTAGAAGAAAGAATGATTTCTTTTGTTGTTCAGAGCTTTGTTAACAGGGAAGTTGCTGTTGGGAGTAGAGCTGGGAAAGCCAGGAACAACAGCAAAGGCAAGCACATAGCTATGGAAAGTCAGACTCTGGTGAGCGTGAGGACTGATGGAGAGGTCCATCATTCTCAGCTCTGTTTCCAGATGACAGATGGGAGGTTCTTGGGTATTTGAAATGAGACCTCCGTTTATTAGCAGCCCAGGTGGCTTCAGCGGTAGGGAATAAAGCAAAGGAACTTTCTCTTCAGAGCATGTCTTTATTTGTCTGTGACTGCTAAATGCATGCTTAAATATAGTCCGCCCAGGCAAGGGACAGTAGTAGCTTCCCAAATGGGGTCCAGGTTTGACCTTGGACCATGTTACATGGTCATTAGCGCTGCCAGCCAGGCAGTACTTGTGTCTGCACGCAGCCCATCTTGAAACTTTCGTCACCTCCCTTGAAAAATTCCTCACAATTCATGACAACATTGCAGAATGTGTATAGAACTATACTAAAACCAGAAATACTGGTCCAGTACATTTCGATCTGGCTCTTCTCGTGTTATCCAATGTATTTTACCTTACCTTGGAATTTCATACACAGTATTTTCTTTCCTTCTTACTTTCAGCAGTGTGTTCAGGCTTATCTGTAGCATTCTTTTATGATGTAAATATCTTGATTTTTTTTCTCATATCTCTTTGTCTTTTGCTTATAGCCATTGCCTATACATGTCCCTATCACTCTTCTGTGTTTGTTTCCTGAGGGAATTTCTCAAGTGTTAAATTAGAGATTCTGCTTTTTCCAAATGGATCAAAAAAAAATATATCCTCACTCCTTGATCCTGAGGTCCAGCTTTCAGAGTTTGGAATGGTAGGGCATAAAGATACAGGTTTGTAGAGGATTGTATTTGAAAAGTGATTTGTTTTAGCTTAGAGAAACACGTAAGCTTTGAGAAACGGGTTTTGATAATACTTGGATACGTAAAAAGAATGAAGAACCAAAGAATGACTATGTGTGAAATGTTTAGTTTGTAGGAACACATTTAGAATTCCAGAAGAAACAAAACTGGTGTTTTTATTCAATGGCAGCTGGAATGTAGTAATTATAAATAAATTGTAAATGATTATTTTAATATTACTTGAGAGATACAGGAAAAGAATTAATTGTTCAGATGGTATATGAGGAAACCAAATAGGAACTAAATGCAAAGGATCTGATTGTGATTATTTCAGTATTTTGAGCTCAATTTATACTTTTTTGATGGAAGAGTCAACCACTAGGTTGACTAGGTTGACCTGCTATAGTATCATCTTGGTTTGTTACGAAGAACATTTAGCATTTCAGTATTTATTTTGTGAAAGTGTCAGCACTGTGTATATTTGTATTTTTTAATTATCTTTGTATCTTATTTGTTTAAACAAATAGCAAGTACTTTACTATATATTTGGTTTTTAAAAAGCATAAGATGTCAAAAACAATTAATAGTGGCTGAGAGATTTGGAGGATCTGAGGCATGGTCATTCAATCGTTGCCTGTTTCTACCTTTAGCCAGTGAAGACCAGCTTTTAAAAGGGTTCATAAACCAGGGAGAGGTTAAGTTTACTCTGCGAGATGCTGGCTTGTTTTGATATTTTGAGCATCGTGCTCTAGTGGGAGGTCTCCCTGTCCATGGCAGGGGATTTGGGACTAGGGGATCTTTAAGGTCTCTTCCAACCCAAACCATTCTGTGATCCTATACTGTTCATATCTTAAAGCAAAAAATAACTTTGGCTTGTACAACCAAAGATATATTTTTAGCTATTCATATTTGATTTGGAGTTTGCCCAGATCAGCATGGTTAACTGTAACTCTGCATTTGGATAATAAAAATAGAGAAGCAATTGAAAATAGATTTGTCAGCTTATTAGAATTGTTTTGAAATTGTATGTTCCGATCTTGGGAAATGAATTCTCATAATCAGGGTGGTCCAGCTTTACAATAGGATGTGTGGGGAAGTTGTGGGCTCCATTCCTGAACATGCTCAGAAGCCAGCTGGACATGACCCTGAGCAACTGGACCCAGCATGGAACTTGGTACCTTTGTGAGCAGGAGCAGAGCTCAGAACCTACAGAGTTCTCTTCAGGCTAAATCACTATAAATGCTAAACTCCTAAAGCAATGCTTAGCTCATTAGAAAAGCTGCTGATGCAACTACAGGAGAAAATGCTATATTTTGTTTTCTTAATTTTTCCAGGCTAGCCAGGTAGTTACCCTGCTGGATTGGCAAAAACAATGGCATGAACAATTATTGAGTTTCAAAAGTTAAAACTTGTTGCTGATGATAAAATTGAAGATGCCATTTTCTTCTATTTATGAAATTGAAAAAAAGCAGTTTAAGCAAATTTTGAAATTAAACCCAAGTTTTTGTTACCGTTAGGGTGAGGCTGGGCTGTTGTTTTTAAAATTACCCCAATGAAATAAGAGTTCTGTGGCTGTTGTTCAACAAAAAGTTGATGATAAATTCCAGCTAATTTGTGGCCGCGTTTTCCTTTTTATATGCAAAAGTACTACTGTATAACGATGTAGCTTGGAACTAAGTAGCAACATAACATTTGGAGGTTACTAGTGTTCAGTCACGATTCTGCTTTAGATTATCTCTTTTTATTGTTAAATTTGGGAAATTAAATTTAAAATCTAAAAGATAGTTATGTGAACTGTCATATTGCTTTACAGTTGCATACGTAACTAGTATTTTTCTGTCTGAATGTAAGGGATTTGCTTCCTTTATGAAACCGATTGATATTTCAGTAACAAATTTTCTTTTATTTCATCTTATTACTGTAGCTATTCTGCAGATAGTTGCTTATTGTATTATTCTTCAAAGTATTTATGTTGCTGTACATTTGAAAAATATTGTGGCTATTCAGAATTGGAATAGGAAACTGGCCTGCCAACTTAACAACTTTTTTTTTTGCCTTTTTTCCCCCCCTTCCTTTCTTTTTTGTCATTCCCTTGTGTTCTTTTTCTATCAGCTGTGTCTTTATCTAATGTCTGTCTCAACTGGTTCCCATCATATCTGGACTGAGCTTTCAGGTAGCAATAAATATGTTTCCCCAAGAATTCAGCTAAGTACTGGAAGTACTAACCTTGTCCTGTATGGAGGGAACTGTAGTACAGGCTAAGTTAGAGGTGCTGGACACCTCTGAGGTCTAGGCTGATGCAGAAACTGAGTGAGAACTACTGAGATCCAGTTCAGTGCTTCACTTGCAGAAATGTATCATCCCCTGTTGTTTTACAGGCAAAAATTCAGGTGGCAATTTTTCTGTTTCTTAACAGGTTTTTTCATATGCTACTTAATATTGGAGTCTTCAGTTTTTCACGTGTTGTTACCTAATCTCCTTCTGGAGTTGTCTTTTTCCTTTTTATGTTTATGCTTTCTAAATGAGCATCTCCCTGTAAATACCTTTACTTGGCTGTTGCTTTTCCCTAGATATATTGGTGTACACTTTTAAAGAAGTGAATCTCATTTCAGTGCCTATTGCACTCTCCTAATCCCTGTTTGGTCTATTTGTGTAATTTCTTTGTTCTCAATCCTTCCCAGATGAGTATAATCGGTGAATTGAATTGTAAGCTGTTTATTTGCTGGAGAGCAATGATGTTAGGTAGGAATGAATGTATTGGGGAATCTCGGCTTCCTCTGACATCCTTGTCCTCCGTGTGGACAGTTTCTGTTTTCTTGCACTTGTTGCCCTTTATGGCTTCATGTGGTGGTGGTTTGGTTTTTTCCTCCACTGTAGGTGGCAATATTCACAGATAGCCAAGCTACAGCACAAACCTGAAGTTATTTTCAAAAGCCTATGGTATTGATCAGTGTATCAGGTCCTACTGTGACGATTGTCTAGACATGCCAGGTGTGATATGTTGTTCGAAGGTGTTGAGTGCTTTAATAATGTGTTTACTTTTCTAAGGTGGAATAAGGGAACTGTTTAGATAAAATAACCATGAACTGAATCTGTTCACATCTTTCTAACCACTGTGCTAAAGAGTCGTTCCAGACAATTAATGTTTTTACAGTACAGTATGAGATCTTTTTTTTTCTTCAGACTCTTTTGGAATGATGATTAAATGGAATTATATGAAGGAAGTCACTGAAGAGGAAAGAATGCATTAAACAATATGAGCAATAAACTTTTCCTTAGATACTAATTGAACTAAATGCCTTTCTAGGCTGTTTACATGATGCCCACAGAAGGAGATGATTCATCCAAAAGTGTTCCTTTAGCATTGCAAAGAGTGTTTTATGAGCTGCAACATAGTGACAAACCAGTTGGAACTAAGAAGTTAACAAAATCTTTTGGGTAAGTTTCAGAAATTTGGACTATTTATCAGGCTGTTACAAGTTCCGTAAAGCTTTTAAAAAAGTTTTATTTAAGTCAGGCTTTCTTTAGAGAGGTGCAGAGAAGTGTTAATACAGCATTATGTTAATTGCTAAATTTTCTTAGTTTACTTGGACAGATTTTTATTTGTTGTCAGTACTAAAGATGGCTGATCCTTAAGTCAGATTTTTTGGGGGGTGGGGGTTGGGTGGGAAGTGGTATGCAGTCAAGCACAGCTGTTAGTAGCTGTATATAATTTACTTGTTACCTGAAAGTTGTGTGATGTATTTCACTTAAGTAAAATTCAGGACAAAATATGTTGTTGAAACATTGCAGTTCATGTATTGTTAATGTATTTTTAAAAATTTAAATCTGTTTTAAATGTAGAGGAATAGCAGTAATTGGCATTTCCATATTGTTAGTTCTGCATTGATGACTTAACAACATTTTCTCATGGCATATCAAAGATGCATGTATTTTTGCCTATGCAGAATTTAGAAGCATTTAATGCTGTATGCTGTTTCATGATTTAAAGCTTAAGAGGAGTTATCTGTTGCATGCGTTAAAGGTGTTGGAGCACATACGTAAAGTAATAATTTGCATCTTTCTCATTCTAGCACCATCTTTTCCTCCATAAAACATCTACAAAAAGGCTTGCTTTTTATTTTCATTTTTGCCCGGTATCCAGTTCACTGCTTGGGTTTTTTTCCAGTCTGGTGGTACTTCTTGTGAGATGGTGTTTCAAGGTGTAACTTTAAATTGGGAATATCTAGACATGGAATTATACAATATAGCTCAATTTAGGGTGTTGATGTTTTTTGGGGGGATTGTTTGTTTGGTTTGGGTTTTTTGTTTCTTTGGGTTTTTTTACTAGCTTGATATTTCGGTTGCGCACAAGTTAGGACAGAAGATTAAGGTTAGCTTCACCTTTACAAGCCTCCTTTTTGCATGTCCTGAAAGCATGGAGAAAGATTTTAGCAAAAACTGTCCTAAAACATTTTGTTTTGCATTACAGTGTGACAAAGTATTTATAAACTAGTCTTATGTAGTAATATTGGCAAGGCATTTTTTAATTTAAAAACAGATTAAGAAGTTTGTATCATCTTTTTCACATAGCTGTCCTAGTGTCCATCCCACATCTTCTGCTAAAGCCTCTAGTAGTGCTCTGTCCTGATAAGACTCTTTGTAAACTTGGTCTTTGTAACCTTTTGGGGAATTTTAAAATGAAATCGGTAACCTCAGTGTTGTATGTTTATCTGGTCATACCCTCTTTCTACTAGCACACTGTATATTTAGTTTATCAGTGCTCCTGCTATCCTGTCACACTGGAAAGACTTGCTGATACCATAAATATTTCATCCTGAGTTAAGATCCCAGCTGTGTCATCTTTCGTAGCATGGAGAGACCTTTCCCGAGGGTGTTGCAGATGCTTAATTTTGTGTCCGAGAGCAAGGTTTTAAGAATGTGTTCATGCCTGCCTTCGTTCTTGGGAAGGAATTTTTGAATGTGTTTGAAGATTCCTCGCCCCCCCTTCCAAAATTAGAGGGGGGTTTCTGACCCTGTGAGACCTGCTTAGATGCTGTGTAGAGTGTAGCTTTTTACTGGGTATTGTGAGTTTCGAAGTTTGGCTTCTTTCAGTGTAAAGTGATGCTACTGTTAGGGAGCCCTTTTTTATCTTAATATTAGTATGTAACCTTTTTCCTTGATTTTGTCCTTTAAGCTGGCTAGTGTTTAAAGCCTAGGGAGTCAGGAGGTTACTTTGCATTCTTAATTATCCAACAGGTCACTTCGTGCAGCTTGTTTAAGTGTGGACCCCCCCCCCCCCCAGTTGTTTTGGCACACTGTTGGGAGTAGTATGCTGCCCGTGTGACAGTGGCAGTGAGTCCCTGAGAGGAGTGGGAGGAGAAGATAAGGTTGTCATTGCTTCTGATCACCCCTTGTGGCTTCAAGGGCCAGGGTTGAACCTCATGCTGAAGCTACAGCCTACAGTAAATGCAGCTTATTTCATACAGCTGCGAGAGATGGCTGTTAGAAAAAGAGTTGTCAGAGACTTAAAAAGCATTCTTGAGTTTAAGGTAGAGTTCATAGAAGGAAGTAGTTCATGCCAAAACTAAAAGCACTTTATGCTGCTTTTTTTATTGAAGGCAGTAGTGCTGAACACCCTTGTTGCAGTGTGCCACATTGGCACGAGGCATTTAGAGACTTGCTCTCACCCCTCCTTCACATGAGTGTGTTTATACATGGGCAGTTCAGGAAGCTGGATGGATCCTTGGAGTTTCTGTGTGTCCAGGATTAACTATTTAGATGAGCACAAAGGAGCCAGTATTTCCTATAAATCCATTTACTTCCTTTCATGTGCTGAAATCCCCGATCGCTACTTGACTGCACCTGAAGGGCCCTCAGAAGAGGCAGCTAGAAGCATACTGCGGAAACGATTCTGACAGCACTGAATTGCTCCCAGGGCTTTTTTCTTAAGAGCTTTTTATAGGGGGATGGGGTTTGGTGGTTTTGTGTTTTTGTTTTTGTTGGGTTTTTTTTGTGGTTTTTTTTTTTTTTTGACATGAACTGAGACTAGGTTGTAGACTGGAAGATTTCGTCTGCTAGCCACAGCCTGGCCCTGGCCTCTCCGGCTGCCTTCCCAGTCCCCACACCCAGATCCACAAAGAGAGAAGGCAGGTGGGCACAGAACGGCTGCCAAGATGTCCCACAAGTTCACTGTCCCTTCTTCCTGCTAAGTAAATGCTACAGAACTGAAAAAACCTGTGCATCAGCCAGTACTAAATCTCAAGTCTTTACATCTTGTTAGGTATTAAATTCTTGATCTGCAAAGAAATCACAAAAATGTCTTTTAAGCTGTAAGTTTTCTTCATACGACAGTGATTTTTATATTAATTTGCATTTAAAGGTGGGAAACTTTAGACAGCTTCATGCAACATGATGTCCAGGAATTGTGTCGAGTGGTATGTATTTACTATTTTTTACTGATCTCTGATGCATAATGTCGTCTCTTGATGTGGTGTAAATATAATAAAATTCAGTAACAGTCGTAGTAATATTGGTGTACTAATTAATTTGAATTAGGTCTCTAAGACAGTTTTTGGCTTGGTGTATTTCTCTTTTTTTAAGAATGGCATTGTTTGTGCCCTTTTGCGGGTGAGGAATTTCTAAAGGATAGAGGAGGTTGAAAATAGATGGAATGTATGCTAGTGGTCCTTATATAGCCATGGAGAGAAATGCAGTTTTGAAGATGCAAATGCATTGTTACATTTATGAGGTTTTGCAGACTCGGAGGAATGTAGCTGGAGTAGTCCTCAGTGCAGTTTTTAGGGGGAAGAGGAGGGTTTAAAGGACTAGAAAGAAGATGCCAATATCAATAGACTAACAGTTTGTTTTTATGCAAGTGATTTAGGATTTAGTCAGTGAAGTAGTCATCTGTGTGATGAATAAATTAAAAACCTGCAAGTTTACCCTGTGTAAAAACTATATTTTCTTTCAGCTGCTTGATAATGTGGAAAATAAAATGAAAGGCACATGTGTAGAAGGCACTATTCCTAAACTGTTCAGAGGGAAAATGGTGGTATGTATTTCATCTGTTTGTTTGTTTGTTGGTTGGCTTTTTTTTTTAATAATTTAATTAAACTGTTACTTTTATACATTGAAATTCTGTGTTTTGGTTTCTGTTGACAGTCTTATATCCAATGCAAACACGTAGATTATCGATCTGAACGAATAGAAGACTATTATGACATCCAGCTAAGCATAAAGGGAAAGAAAAACAGTAAGTGATACATTGTGATATACACCAGTCAAATACATCAGTGTGTAGGGCAACTTCAGTGCCTGTTGATTGCACATGGGTTTGTTGCTGCACAGCGCTTTGAAATATCCTTGCTTTAAGACACCTGATTGAAAACATTTTCTGCAGAAAATGTTTTCGGTTACATTATCTGTTTTCCCTTCCCTACTCCTTCGTCCCTAATTCTCTCACTGCTATCTTTTTGTAAAGTTCTATGAATTTTAGGAACTTTTCTGGTGTTGTAATAGTGCATGCTGTGCCTTGGTGATAACAATAGTGTTGTGACAGTAGGTTATATTTATATCTGCAGATGAACTTGGAGGAAACAGATTCTTAGTTAGACTTGACCCCAGTAATAAGCAACTAAAAAGAATGATCTAAATACAGCAGCGCAACAGTGGTCCCTTGTCATCAGTTTACCAAGTACTTGGCATACAAGACACAAAAGAGGGATTGTAACAGTCGGGCAAACAGAATCATCTAGCTTGATACTTAAAAGTTGCAAAGTGAGAATAGGAGGTTTGGCAGACAGTTGTTAACTATGGGATTTTAAAATCTGTTGATATTTCTATGTGTGCCTCAATTTGGTGGATTTCTTGACGTTCTTAAGCAATATAAAACTTTAAAATAAAGGCAGAGATATTTAAACGCAAACTCTCCTACTCTCATGTCTTAATATGCTATTTGATTAATACATTTTTAAGCCCCCAGGCCTAGAGTAAACTTACATTTTTTTTCTTCCTCCTTCCCTACAAATCCCAAATCTTTTTTTAATTTAGTTTTTGAGTCCTTCATTGACTACGTTGCAGTGGAACAGTTGGATGGTGATAACAAGTACGATGCAGGAGAACATGGCTTGCAGGTATTTTTCTTTTTATAATTGGCTTTTAAATTTTATTTCTGTGTCCTCGATAAAAAACCTTTAAGCCGTAGTAGTCAGAAAATGTTGCAAACCCCATTCCAGGTTATATCAGCTGATTTTGGTGATTTTTCTCCTCAGACAAGCTTTTTACATAGCTCCTCTTAATTGCTGCTAGGTCTCTTTTAAGATGGAGCTTGGATTTTAAAACAATCTAAGGGGCACTGAGTTTTACTTTTATACCTGTAAGTGTTTTAGTGACTGGAATGGTTAACTTGTCCACTTCTCAAGACTGAGAAGTTCTTCCTCCAGGAGTAGTCTGTTCTTCTATATGTCTAGTAAAAAAGTGGCATAGCTCTAAAAGTAACTTTAGGTCATTTTTGTATCATCAACAAGAACACCAAGTGAACCCATGGAATTTTAAACATTTATGTGTGTGTACATTTTTTCTGAGCTTCTCAGCTGCACTTTGCTGCACCCACCGTAGGAAGCTGGAGTAGTTTATAAAAAAATGTTGGTTTACTACAGCTTGCTTCTGCAGCTTCCATATACCAGGTTCTGTTAGTAATGTTCTGTATATTCTTTAGCTGTTTTTAGGAATATAGGGCATAGAAGCCAAATACTTGTTGGCAGGATACAATGAACATGAAATTCTTACTTGATCTGAAACAAGTTTTTGCCTCTGTATTTTCTTTTGATTTTACTTATACAGGTAACTTGCTCTTAAAGCAGTGAGGTGTTCACTTGGGCTTGTATGAATGGCCTAAATTTAAATGAAGTGTGTTATTGGAGTAGCTTATGGGAAGGTTGGTGCAGCATGAAGATTAAGTTCCACCCAAGTTTTGAACCATTCTTTGATGCCCATTGTATTGTCAAGCCTATAAAATGAAAGTCCATAGGAAGAGTATTTTGAGCTGTTAAAAATCTTGCAATTTCAACCCTTTATTTCCTTTAAAATGTCTAGGAGGCAGAGAAAGGTGTGAAGTTCCTAACATTGCCACCAGTATTACACCTACAGCTCATGAGATTTATGTATGATCCTCAGACTGACCAAAACATCAAGATAAATGATAGGTAAGTTTTTTGGTGATGGTTGGCTTTTGGGGGTTTGTTCTGTTTGTGGTTTGGTTTTTTTTTTTGAATTGTAGAATGTGGATCTATGGACATATTTTACAAAAAAATTTTTTTATTATTATTTTTGACTCAATTCCAAGAGGAAGATGTGTGCACATCCACATACGGTGGAGGTCCCCAAAAGGTGCACTAATTGAGTGTTAGGCTTCTGAATGACAAATCAAATACGTAAATAGGCATTTGTAGCTGTTGTTCTGAATACGAAACAAGTGAATGTGTCTTTCAAGACTTTGTGGAACATTTTGTGCCATGGGTGGAAAGTTGGTATATTCCCATAGGCTGTCACAAGAGTAAGCAGCATGAGTAAGTAGTCCTCTGCTTTCCCTCCATCTATTTCCATGCCCACTCACTGTAAGTAGAGGCTGATAATTTCTCTAGGTGATACTTTGTTGGTTGAAAATGAAATCTGTATTGAAACAATTTTAGTCTTACCCAGAAGGTGAGACTGCATCAGTGAAAGACGTTTCAAAATGATGTTCCAGTGCAGTGATACCTGTGCTAGAAAAGCTGTATTTATGTACTAGAAAATAACAGGTTTTGAGCATTCCCCCTGACAGTGAATCCAGAATAGCACTATTTCAGTTAAAGTGCCCTTCCCCTTGTTACTGAGGGCATACTTTTTCAGAGGTGCTTATGTATATTATCTTTATTCTGTATTAAAACAGTATAAAACCTGCCACTGTATGCAGTATATCCTGGCTAGAAAAGGCGTTGTAACAGTCTCGTGTTCAATTTTTGTAACATGCTTTAGGAGTAAGTACTGATGACCTGCATAATACCCTGTGTCTGTCTTAACTACAAATACAACTGTCTTAACTCTTTTCAAAACTAGGTTTGAGTTTCCTGAACAGTTGCCACTAGATGAATTTTTGCAAAAAACAGATCCTAAAGATCCTGCGAATTACATTCTTCATGCAGTTCTAGTACACAGTGGAGATAACCATGGTGGACATTATGTTGTTTACTTAAATCCAAAGGGGGATGGCAAAGTGAGTATTGAAAAGCAGCTAAACATATTTCTGTTTTGCAAATATATACTTGCAGTTTTCATAATGGGCAAATCTTTGCAATTTTTGTTCTCTAACAGAAGAGCTTGCTGGCACACTTAATTCATCACACAGGGATTTGACATCTCCATGTAGTTTTTAGCTTGATAGGCTTTCATTTTGTGCCTATTCTGATGTATTTGGGAAACTTACTGTGTATTTACAGAAAGAAAAACCTGCACCCATTGTGTTAGGTTTTGTTCTGCAGGGAGGAGCATGCCTTTGGAAGCATTAGTCACTTTAAGAGGAGCAGCTTCATCTTTGCTATTGGCTTTCGGCAAAAGACTTTTTAACTAAGGGAATCCTTTCAGTTGTGTGTATGTATGTGTTGAAGTTTGACTACAATCAGATTTTATTCAGCATTTTTTTTAGGCTGACTTTATGCTGAAACAAATAAGAACATTTCAAATGTTTCTGTAACTCAGAAGTTCAGTATCTTTGCACTCGTCCCACTGTTAGAGGTTTAGGTGACTTGATCAGATCAGACGTTTGTAGGTCAGGTGCCTCTTCCCTGGAGTCGATCAGTTTTGTGTATACATGACTCTCCACAGTAAAAGTAGAAGTCAGATTTTGCTGTGAATGTGTTGCTATTTGGCTTTATTGTTTTAATTAAAAATTTGCTGTAAATTAAATGTACAAATAATGACTAGATATCTTGTGCATCACTGCTTTTTCTTTTATTTTACAACAAATAAAGTAAATTTTCTGACTCAAATGTTAGCTATTGGAACAACAGTCTTAAGAAAGTTCTCTGAATAATTATTGAGTTTTTGAAATGCAGTGTGAAATGTTCAAATATTTCAGTAAAGGTTTGGTATTTGTGGCCTTCCTTATGCTGAGTGCAAGCAGCAGGCAGCAGAAATTATACTGAACTAAATTATTTGTTTTAAACTTGTGCTGCTGAAAGAGCAATTTTAGTTACTTGAAAGAACTGAAAGACGTACCAGAAATAGGATTAATTTATAATTCAAGAACATGTTTTTATGTGTAAAATTATATTTATATAAAATTTTCTCTCTAGTGGTGTAAATTTGATGACGACGTTGTATCAAGATGTACAAAGGAGGAAGCGATTGAACACAACTATGGAGGTCATGATGACGACTTATCTGTGCGGCACTGTACGAATGCGTACATGTTGGTTTACATCAGGGAATCGAAATTAAGTATGTATACTGTGCGTGCGTTCTGAAGTAGATTACATACAGGGATTTAGGGCTATAGTTTATATCCGACCTTTGGCATTGGCAGTCTTCCTATACAAAGGGGCTTTGTTAGTAGTAGTTGGAATTTATAGATTATGTGTGATCAGCCAGCCTTTCTCTCACTTTTGGAAAGTACGTGCTGGTCTAGCGTTGTCTTAGCACAGTAAAGCAAGACTGTATCTGCAAAGAGCTTCAACCTCGATTGTTTTATAGCATGGAGAAATCGGTGAACTAATTTCAGTGGTGGAAACTAAATCCCATTGATTATGAGTGTGTAGATATATGTATACTAAAAAAATGTTCAGTGGTGGTAAATATTATTTTTTTTAATCTTGAAAGGAATATTTAATTCAGAAGTCTATGATACATATTTCATGGAAGTAGTGCATTTTGGCTTGGGATAGAAAATGCCTCTTTTGCCAGAATGTGATGATATCAAACCGTGTTTTTAATTAAAAGATAAAAAAGGCTGGGTTTGACTTCAAATCAGAGGAAATTAAAGTGTGTATGAAGAAAACCCTGTTTGATGTAAATCTTGAAGTGGCATCACAAAATCTGCTTTGCAGGTGAAGTTTTGCAGCCTGTCACGGACCACGATATCCCTCAACAACTTGTAGAAAGGCTACAAGAAGAGAAAAGGATAGAAGCTCAGAAGAGGAAGGAGAGGCAGGAAGCTCACCTCTATATGCAAGTGCAGGTCAGCATTTGAAACTGATCAAGTTGCAACTACCTTATTAAAAATTCAGAATGTTGAGCCACCCAAGACAAACCTTGATTTAATTTATTATTTTTAAAAAAATTTGTGTTCAGAAGTAGTGTTTGAAGTGAAATTACTATTTTAGTGCTTGGAAGTATCTTTACGCATGCAATGCATCCTAATGAAACAAGCAGTACTGTATGTTGTAGACACTTCTGTTTTCTCTAGAAGTTATATGCTTGCAAGTAAAAATAGTTCAGGTGGAAGGAAAAGGACCAGGTTATTTTAAATGGCTGCCCTGTCACCACACTTTTACCTCCTTCAGGAATTATTTTCTAGAATTAGGATATATCTAGACATAGGCTGCAAGCCTGGACTACTGCCAAACTGAGCTCGTCAAGTAGAAGCAGAAGGAGAGAGTGCTTATATTTGCAATTATCTTTTTGGAAAAGCCAGATGGACTAGATTGTTATGAATTGCCTTAAGGAACCCTGTTTATGGCTCTTTCCAGAGCCCATCTGGCACAAGAAGATGGAACCCATTTTCCACTTTCCTTCACGTTTCCTTGCATCTTCTTTCTGGTGCTCATAAGTAGAGATGTCGGTGAGGTTTAGCTTGTTCTCCATTGCATTTACAGTAGAGCTGTTCTCAGTGGAGAGACGGCAGAGTTGCACCATTTGTCGTTCTGTCACCAAAGAATGCATGGGAGCAGTGGGAGGTACAGGAGACATTTTAGGCCAGCCTCCTTGCATTACACCGGTAAAATAATTATTAGCCTGTTTTCTAAGTGCCAAGATTGTTAGGGGACATGTTACCAAGATTGGGATCTAAGCACAACTGGTTTGTAATTGTGCGGGATTTGTAAGAATTAGTGTGTTTTAATTACTCACACTGATTTGCCTATCAATCACAATTTAAAAATTTCATTATAATCTGTACACTTGCAAATTTTCTTCATGAGAACACGAATAGTTAGCAGTGTGCCACTATCCAGAGAGCCAGTATGTCGCATCGTAAAGCATCGTGAGAAGGTATTACATTGTGCAGCTGAGTTAATATGAATAGTAACATTTAAATGTAATTTTTCAGATAGTGGCAGAGGATCAGTTCTGTGGACACCAAGGCAATGATATGTATGATGAAGAAAAAGTGAAGTATACTGTTTTCAAAGTATTAAAAAACTCCACGCTTACAGAATTTGTTCAAAATCTCTCTCAAACGATGGTAAGTTTTCTGTAGCTGAGAGTATCTGTATGTGTTTATTTGATGACATATGGTTGCTTCATAGTTTTATTTTCTCCAGGTGTCAGCAACAGTCATAATTTAGACCTTTTAAAATAGAAGATCTGTTTGGGTTTAATAGAAGTATCTAGCCATCCTTTTGTTTGTTTCGTCTCATGAATTTTATTTATTTTAGGGATTTCCCCAGGATCAAATCAGATTATGGCCAATGCAAGCTAGAAGTAATGGAACAAAAAGACCTGCAATGCTAGATAATGAAGCAGATGGCAATAAAACGGTAAATATTAATTGATAGATGACATTATTTCTGTATGTCACCCATAATTTTTAGTTCTTTCTTAAGATTCTATAAGTTTTGGACATCAGATCTTTCAGGGTTTTAGTTTAACCTCTATCTGGTAAAGTTTGATACTTGAGAACTTGAAATTGAGTGGATTGATTTGGATAGGAGGTAGGAGTGTGGTACATGTTTTTTCTTCCATGAAAAAAAGCATGATCATGATTTTTATGTTAGATTTCAAACAGAAATGTCTCTCTGAGTCCTCCAATATTTGGATAGAAACTCTGGATTCAATTGTGTAAAATGCAAAACATTGTGTCTTAAATACCACAGAGAACTGATTGGTTTCACTGTCGTGTTACTTCTAAAGTGATTTTCTTGCCATAATAAAGGTAGGTGTATTTTTTGAAATGAAAAATAAATAGGTCTTTTTTAAAATAAAAACTGTAATTTGTGCTTCATTAAAACCTTTTTGATGTTTTTATATCTGTCATTTTTCTCTTAATAAATTTTATTAAATTTCTTGTTAATGCAATTAAAAAATTAATTCTCCCACTCATAGAATGTCATGAAGTTCTTATATCCGATGAAAATGCAGATATCAAGTTATATTATATTCTCCAGAGACTTTTTTTTCTTCTTCCACATCTTTCTACATAGATGATTGAGCTCAGTGACAATGAAAATCCATGGACAATATTTTTGGAAACAGTAGATCCAGAGATGGCTGCTACTGGAGCAACATTACCCAAGTTCGATAAAGATCGTAAGCATATTTGCTAAAACTTGAGGGAACACAAAATACTTTTACTTTGGATATATCTCAGAAAATATTGTGCAGTCCTTTTTTCAATGATGACATTGATGTACCCATCAAACTGCAGTGCTGAAATTAGGTTTTCTAATGCATTCCCCCCCTCATTTCTCCTCTTCAAGTGTAAGAGGTTTCATGTGTTTTTAGAATCACTGAACATTTTTTTTTTATAGAAAGATTTACAAAAATTCAGCATTTAAGAATTTTAAAGGCAGTAATGAAAATAATAAATCAGACACGTCATTGTTACTGTTTAAAGAAAAATGGCTAGGTGACCCCCCCTACCCCCAACATACTCAAATAAACCTTAATTAAAAATAAATCTTGTTTCTTGATTCATAGATGATGTAATGTTGTTTCTGAAGATGTATGATCCGAAGACTCGGAGTTTGAATTATTGTGGACATATCTATACACCTATATCCTGTAAAATACGTGAGTTCTAAAATTAGATTTCATTGTTATAATTATTTTTTTTTAAAAGACAATAGATTGCTTTTTTTTTGTATTAGTTTTATCAGTGAAATCAAAGGTGTAGGCCACAGGAGGAAATTCTCATTTCTTCCAACACTTGTTAGCTTTCTTCCCCATGTTGTGTCAGTAAAACTCTGCAAGGCTGAGAGTATTGTCTTAATACACTGTTGGCTGTCAGGGTTTTTTTTCTGCTACAGGTTTGCTGTATTCACCAGGTGTTGCTGCACATAAACAGCTGTTTTAGACTTGCTGTAAAGCTTTGTGATTTGATATTGCTCTCCAGTTTGGTTTTTTCCTTCTATTTCAAGTTGTTTTTCGTGGAGTGTGCTTTTGCTATAGCTTTTAAAATAACTTCTCTACACCTTTTCACTATGGTAGCCTGAGAGCATCTGCTCGGACTGAATTGGGCGTGAGCTTTGGTTTTCATATGGGTCCATTTAAAGAATTCATCAAATGTCCACTGAGTAAAAATACCTAGATTTCTCATTTTGTTGACTCGTACATGCTTTCTAATTTTGTATTTTAGCTGTGTTTGTGTGTGTGTTTGTTTGTTTGTTTTTTAAAGAGGTGAATTTTTTTCTCTGGGGAAGGAACAGTGTTATTTCATCAATCACTCTGATCTTGGATGGCCTGGCACTTACTTTTGTTGGTTTTGTTCAGATGAAGTGGAAGGAAATCTTAAAAGTCTGTCTCTCTGTGTCAATAAGGGAAGCTTAAACCTGAAAGGCTGTCTTTCTTAGGCATTTAAAAACTCTTTATCCAAGATAGAAAAATAGGTTCTCTCCTTCTTGCAGGAGGTCTCACGAGCAGTTAAATTGCAACATGTTTCATGTTCCTTTTCTTTTCCAATAGGTGACTTGCTTCCAGTTATGTGTGAGAGAGCAGGATTTCCACAAGAAACTAACCTTATCCTCTATGAGGTTTGCATTGATAGACTTTTTGTAACATTTTTTTCTTTTATGTGTTACAACTAAAGAAAAATAAGCTTTATTGGTTAAAAAAAGGTTGCTCATAACAATGGTAACTGATGAATTTTAAATTTATAAATCATAAGCGCTCTGTAACCTGTAGTTCTGAAGTCTGCAGTGCCACAAGAGAGTAGCAGCAGATAGTTTTAAATCATACAGCTAGAAGTGTGAGGCTTTAAATACAAAATATCTCTACATGAAGTCCTACATGGGCAGCTCTACTCTGCTAGATCTGTGCATGTCCTCTGAGCCCACAGCATTAAAGGAACTAATGATGCTGATATTATTGGCCATTGTATTTTCAGTGTCCTTCTTGAACAGCAGAGTTGAGAAAATGTTGCATCTTCTCCTTCCTTCCATAAGTTAGAAGTCAGCAAATAAAATACTTTTTCTGCTAACCTGTTTCTGCCCAAATACAGCAACTGTGAATCTTTATAACTGCTGTGTTTATTGAGTGCTGAAGATGCAGATCTTGCCAAGGCAAAGTCTTTGCTATAGTAAGAGCAAGGAATTGCGTTTTTTATTATGATTTTTGTTAGCAGTCATGCTGCTCTCTCTGGTGCTTGCAGGGGAGCGCGCACACTTGCATCCTAAAGAGCAGAACCACCAGGTACTGTACTCTGCAGGTCAGGGTTGCAGTTTGATTCCAGTTTGTTTAGACAGGTGCTTTTATCCCAAGAGGTCAACCTTCAACTATGAATACGTAACATGCATATAGATATTTTACAATATATGCATTTTGAATAGGGTTTTGGTGTTTGTTTAGTGGGGTTTTTTTATTAAAAAAGACAAGTAAATTGCTGTACAAAAGTTCTGCACTATTAAAATAAGCGAGTGAATCGGTGTTCTCCAACCTTCCTTGGAAGCTCTATCAGTAGAACATTAATCTCTGAATTTTGAAAAACTTTATATGCTAACAAGATAATGCTGAATGCTGAAATACTTTTGAAAATGAAGATAACTTGAGTGAGATTTCAATGGTAAAAATGAGCAGCCAGCTTTATCAATAGCAATTAGATGTATCTGGGCCTTAGCTAACAATACATTTAATTTGCCTATCTACCATTTGTTTCAGTTGAAGATAGAAGTTACCTTACCTGATGATTTCTTCACTATCATGACCTTTATTTTTGTCTTTTGTTATTCTGTGATCAACAATTTTTTGTTCTTTATTGCAGGAAGTTAAACCCAATTTAACAGAAAGGATTCAAGACTATGATGTATCTCTTGATAAAGCTCTTGATGAACTCATGGATGGCGACATCATAGTGTTTCAGAAGTATGTATTTTAAAGGGCACAGCTTATCTTTGCAATTAAATCACCTGATTCACTTTGAATGCAGAACTTCCTTTAATTAAGCATTTTAACAAGAGCAAAGTATAATTTTCCAACAGTAGGCATGTTCCTCAGCAGTTCTCATTTGTTTATTCAAAGGGGAAATGAAAAAATTCTGTTAGCGTTTTAATTATCACATGCCACATTATTTAAGGACAAGAAGGTTTCACCCTAGTTGAGAAAACTAATAACCTAAAATAGGTCTTAATATTATCAAAGGGTGTGGTTCAGCAATGCATCTGAGTTCTGCAGCTTTTTACCTGGAGCCACTGTAACTCACTCTGAAGAGCCTACCAACATTTCACATCTTGAGCTCTGTACCATTACCACTGTACAAGGCTCTTGGCGTGGAGCTCCTTTCAGCCTAGAATTAAACTGCCTTCCCTTTTTTTCTCTTTTTTTTTTTCCCTTTTACTCATGCTCACAGTATGTTTCTTATTTGGTCTGTGGTGATGAGATGCTCTCGGTTTGCCTGAGCATACGCAACTCATAGGTGTACTGGTGCTTCAACTGGAGTTTTCTCCAAGGCAAAAGGAGAACTCCTGCATCTTGTATCCATTAAAGGGATCTTTCATAAGCTTGTCAGGGCTATAAATCAGCATTTCTATGCTCTCACTCCTGATGGTCACACCCAACTGTGTTGCTCTGTTTCTCTCCATGGGCTGACAGTGGGTGGAAGCCAGCTAGTCTATCTTCAGCACTCTTACCCCAGATTATGTGAGATGAATGTATTTCTCATGTCATGCCTTGGAACTCGCATTCCCTGTTGACCCAGTTGGTGTTATGCACCTTTGGCTGGCTGCTGACTCCTGGGTAAGTGCACAGCTTGTACCCTGGTGCTATTTCTCTGCTGAGAAGTTAGGGGTACCAGGCAGTAGTGACCCAGACCAGCGTCTGTGCCAACTGTTTTGCTTCTGTGGTTCAAGGAGTGCTGTTGTACATCTGGCCTCTCTGCAAAGCAATTGATACAGGAGTATATGGAAAGCTGTGGCAGCGTTAATACAGTCGTGCAGTAATGGGGTGGGAGGGAGGGATGACTACTGCTGGAATGCTGCTGTGAAACAGCTGGATTCAGAATATTGCCAGATTACCGAGTGAGCGAGCGCAGGGGGTGAGCGCATTTGCCCTTGCGCTGCACAGAAATACTCGGGGGTGTGGGTCACTACTGACTCTGTAGTTCTACTGTGTACAAGTGATGGCTCTTTAAAAAGGTTTCTGAACTTTATTTCTGTTTCTCTCAACTGTTGCTGACTTACTGTAGAACATTTTAAAAAGCCCTGACTGCTTGTATGTGTAACAACGTGGTATGTAATGGTATTATCGTTTGTTTGCTTTTGTAGGGATGACCCAGAAAATGATAACAGTGAGCTACCAACAGCTAAAGAATACTTCCGAGACCTCTATCATCGTGTGGATGTCATTTTCTGTGATAAAACCATCCCCAATGACCCAGGCTTTGTTGTTACTTTATCCAATAGGATGAATTACTTTCAGGTATGTGTCCCATGTGTTTCTCTGCTTTTGTTTCCTTGTACTGAAAGTAATTTTTGCACTAGTTCACAAGTGCATTATACGTACTTTTAGAAAAGAGTAGATATATTCTTGTGCACTTTTTGCATTGTGATAATGACAAATTTAAGGAAGCACTACTGCTTGTGAGAAAAAATTGCTCTGAGAACTCCCAGTCTTATTAATGATGAGTTAATCTGACAATAGGATTCTTTCTTGATATGCCATTCTGCTCTTGTCAGGGAAATTTATATTCTAATCAAATTATGCATTTGCTTTCTAAGTGACATGTAAAACTTACTCAACTTAGCTGTTAAAAGGAAAATACCTTGGGGATCTAGTGATGCCTATTTTCTGCTTGTAGTATCACCAATAATATTTATTTTGTAGACCAAACTGTATTGCTTTATTCACACAATGCTGTTTAATGCTCAGTGGCACAAACAGATCAAACCTGTTATTCATGAAGGGTGACTGGGGGTGTTTAGAAGAGGAAAACTGGACAACGAAAACTAAAGTTGATCTGATCTGTTCAGAGCCTGAGTAGATTTGGCTCCCTACAGTTCTCCGGCAGTTGCTGTTGTCAGCATCAAAAAGATCACTTAAACCCAGGCAGTTGTATTTTCTGTCACCAAAGGCAGGAACTTTGAGCACCTGCATACACAGTGGAAGTCAGGCATGATGGCTATCCTGTTCTCATCATCTGCTTTTTGGCAACTCTCTTTCTCTTATTTCATTTTCACTTGAAGCGTAAATTCTTTATAGTTTTTTTGTGGTAAGGGAAAAACTGAGAGAATCTCCATGCTTTTTGTGAGGCAGTGACATGAAATATACTGATGGCAATGATGTGGTGATATTGCCCAGCAAGCTAACTTCCTTAGAGTGAATTAAAGAACAGTAGGAATTTTCAAACAGCAAGTCTTAACTGATTTCCCCGATAATACTATAATTAAAAAAAACAACCAAACAAAATCCAACAAAAAACACACAACAAATACAAACAAAAAAAGCCCAAAAGAGGAGTAGAGCTATTGTGGATTTTGTGGCCTTATAGTGACAGTGATTTATTGTAATAAAACAGTTACCTTTCCCCCCCCTTTTTAATTTTTTTTTATCTTTTTCTAGTAGATTTTGCTTTGTGTCAACTGTTCAGAAGCTAAATAGACTAGTTTAGTTTGCCTTGGGGAAGTAGGTAGACGTAGTGGGTCTCTCAGAATTACAGTAACATAATGTTCTTGACATGTAGTGAACGACTGTATCATTGTAAAGCGATGTCATAACTGTCTGAAATAATTCAGAACTTACAAAAAAATTATTTGCAGGTTGCAAAGACAGTTGCGCAAAGACTTAATACGGATCCAATGCTATTACAGTTTTTCAAATCACAAGGGTAAGATGAATTTCCTTAATGTTCTGTATCTAAACTATTCTTTAAAATACTTAGCCCAAATACAGATCGGTAGCAGTTACTTTGTAGCTTGTTTTCAGGTTGTTAACTTTTTACCAGTAAAATGTTAGGATTCTGGCATGCACAGCAAGTTGCGTAGACAGTTTTTAAGTATTGCGGTGGCTAGCTCTATAGCCTCAAAGAATTGCACATTTTAGAAGAGTTCCAGAAAGTGTCATTGAAAAAAGATGCATTTCAAAGGACTGTTGTTTAAATTTCTAAAATCATTACTTACTTCAAAGCCTTACTTGTATGGGACAAATTACTGAGCTAGTGCAAGTGCTGTTTCAGTTAATGTAGATTTGTAGAATGGAGGAGAGCAGAAACAAGTGCACATAAAAGCAGGATTTCTGCCAATTTTACATGTTTAAATGCAGGAATTAGTTAACTGATTGCCCCGCATGCCCCCCTCCCCAGGCTGTAAATGAGTTTTCATGAAGATGACGATGATCTAACAAGTTCACAGCTGCTAAAAGGGACATTTCTGGTTAAAATGGTGCTCTCAGGCACAGTTGTATAAAACTGGGTTTGAGTCTGTATAGAACTATAGCAGAAAACAGCATATTAGTAGTTATATGTATCTGCTGCAGGATTAATGTGCGTGCAAAAATTATATCATCTTTTTGTATTCGTGTAAGCATAGATTGCTCTTTATTAACTTATAGGTATCTCCCGTCATCATCAGTGAGACTGTCATAATGTGAATAGCTCTTTATAGTTTACAGTGCTGTGGTCACTCTGGAATCTGCTGTGTCATATGGCTCCACAAATTAACTTTTCACAATCTATAAAGCATGTGCTGCTGTACTAGTAGTTTCAGAGGAATGTAGGTCTGCCACCCCGCAGTGTTAAAGGTGAGCTTGTAAACAGCCCCTAGAGTCACCACGCACAGGAATGGTATTTCTTTCCCATAGGCTCACCTGTATTTAACATCACTTAAGCACTGAATATGCTGCTGCTTAGGCTGTGCTAGCAGTTTTGTGAAACTGGAAACCAGGAATAAAAATATTTGTACTTGATAGTTTGATTTATTGAGCAGTGATGGATTGTAAAGAGATACTAGTGTTTTTCTTTTTTCCTGTGTAGTTATAGGGATGGCCCTGGTAATCCTCTTAGACATAATTATGAAGGTACTTTAAGAGATCTTCTGCAGTTCTTCAAGCCTAGGCAGCCTAAAAAACTTTACTATCAACAGGTAGGAGTCTTTTGTTTGTATTGGTGCAAATTAAAAAAAAATATAATTCTGCCCTTTACAAAGTATGCCTAAAGTATTTTTCTTTTCTTCCTTAAGCTCAAAATGAAAATAACTGATTTTGAAAACAGAAGAAGTTTTAAATGCATATGGCTAAATAGCCAGTTTAGGGAAGAGGTGAGTGATTGAGTCTGGCTGTCACACTCCTGCTGCTGTTTCTGTGTCAAAGCTGGCACGGCTGTGACTATGGTTCGTACACTCTGTTGTCCCCGAGTAACCCAAAATTAGAACAAAGCTGTACCTTATGTAAAAAAACCAACCAAATAAGAAAAAAACCCAAAACCCAGGCCACCAAAGTCCCATAAAAAATAAATCTAAAAAAAGTTGTGTCAGTTCTTAACAAAAAAAAAATTGAAGAAAACATGGTTCTTCACTTTAGTAATTGTTGTCTTTTAAAGATGGGTTTTTGATGAAGAATCCAGTGTATACTGTGCTTTAATATGATAGTTCCCGTTTTCAGGTTTTCTAACGATTTCTCTGTTTCAAATTTTATAGGAAATAACAGTATATCCAGATAAGCATGGGTGTGTGCGGGACCTGTTAGAAGAATGTAAAAAAGTTGTAGAACTCTCTGAGAAAGGTTCAGGGAAATTAAGGTAAAGCTGGAAGATTTGGGTTTCTTTTATGTGATCACATGGATTTTACGCAGAAAAGTATCCATAGAATTTTAAATTCTCTGGAAACTGTAATTAACAACTGCAGTTTGATACTCTTTTAAAGCTAATCTGGAAGCTTTTGATTTTTAAGAGTGTTCTTATTAACTATGACTATGCATTTTGTATAAATATTTATTTTGTATTTCATAGTTACATCCTTGAGATGCATAGGTTTCATCAATTGCATTTGTTACCTCCCAGTTTCATAACTGTTTCCAATGAAAGCATTTCATACTGTTAACTTCTCAAGAGCTAAAAGTGAAGTCATTTAAAGGGATTTTAAAAAATAATCTAAATTAAAAACCTTTGTCTTCTAATTGCATGTACAGGCTTTTTTGCCATAAGCTAGAATTAATTTAACTTTTTGTAACTTTACAACTTAATTTTAACTAAAGACTGACTTCAGAGTTCTACAAACACAGTAGTAGCATCTGTTTACGACCTGACTACAGTAATACCTCTCAAGGTCTGAAAAGGAAATGTTGCATTGATTTTTTTATTATTATTTTTTTTGATTCAATGTTTCAAATGCTTTTCCTGTTTGTTTATTTTTAAGGCTGCTAGAAATTGTAAGTTACAAAATAATCGGTGTCCATCAGGAAGATGAGCTGTTAGAGTGTTTGTCACCTGCAACAAGTCGAACGTTTCGAATAGAGGTAAATATTACTGCCTTGAAGAAACTCTAAAACTTGACTTTGAGAGAAGAAACTCTCTCAGGTGTTGAGTCTTCTTTGTGTCTTCTGATTTTTCAGTACTGTGATACTTGCAGCAAGCTAGATTACTTGATAATATAAATGTATTTTTAAACATAATACTTCTAAAATTTTTCCTTTGTTCCATCTGCTTCCCTGTAATGATTTCATTCTTTAATTTTTTTATGTATGTTTATTATAACAATACATGAAGGCAAGGGCTTGTCCATAGGACATTTGCTGCCTTAGCAACAATTTCAAGGTTTGTTTGAGGTCTCATGATATAAATGCTTAGAACCCACTTTCTTACTCTAAACTTATGTTTTCTAGAAGACTCTGTTTTCTTTTCTGTTAAATTTGAGCTTCTTGAGCCAAGTTGTAGTACTTGATAATGTGATTTTTTTTTACATATTCCATCATTCAAATCTGTTAACTTGTCTCAAAGATCAGAAATTTAAAAATTAAAACTGTTTCCTGTGTAAACTCTAACGAGGAGACAAGAAGTAGTCTGTGAGATTGCTATCAGCTACTACTACAGCTGATAGATTTCATGCCAAAAAAACCCCAAACAAACATTTGGGAAAGCCAGGAGAGTATTTACTGAGTAGAGGAAGCTGAAATGCTGTCATGCCAGGGATGAGTGACTCCTGTAAAAAGATTCTGTCAAACAGCATGGTTGTTTTAATTGTTTTTAAATAGACTTGTTTGATATCAGTAACAGCATATCAATTATGCTTTTAGTTACTTAATAAGTAACTTTTCGGGGATGTTTTAGCTGATTGCTAAATAATTTTTTGTCTGGATCTAGGAAATTCCTCTGGACCAGGTAGATATAGATAAAGAAAACGAGATGCTAATCACAGTGGCACATTTCCACAAAGAGGTTTTTGGGACATTTGGAATTCCATTCTTGCTGAGGATACACCAGGTACAGTATGTCTCCTTTTTTCTCCCCATGGGATTATATTGATGATGTTTTCATAAAGTACTGTCAAAGGAATTGATTAGTTTAACGAGTATACAGAAAAATACTGCTCTTGTATAAAAGGTTCTGCCCCAATATGCATTTTTACAGTTACATCATTTACCATCTTGGTTCTCTTTTGCATATAAAGGTGGTTAGTGTTTCAGTGAGCCTGTGCAGTATCTAGAAAGTAGGCATTCAGCCTCAGCCAAGGAGTTGAAATGCTATCAAAGCAATACTACCCCTCCCCCCAAACCCCTGCAGAACACCCACCCCACCCCCACCCCCACCAAAGCTAGAGTCCTACTTTTAATAACACTTTAGCAATCGCGATGCAAACTTGTTGGCGAAAGTGGCTAGGCCGTGGTTGGTTGGCTTCTTACTGAGACAGGCGATCATGAAAAATGAGTTTGCTTTCTTCAATGTTTTCTAAGGTGACTTCTCATTTCATACCTTCTGTAATTTAATGTGCTTTTTCTTCTAGGGCTGGACTACAAAAGTGAAAGCTAATTTTGAAAGCTTAATTTAAATTCTTAAGTTTTTATGTTATACGGCTCCAGCTGAATGTCACACTGATTCTTTTAATATCAAACTGTATTTCTGGGGGCGGTTAGCACTTAGCTTCTAAACTTTGTCTGGTTCGTGTATGTTAGTCTGTATGAAAATTACCTGCCTGAAACACTTGGAATGAGAAATAATGTCCACATCTCTGCATCCCATAAAATTTTACTCTTTATTTCCATATTTTTGATCATCATAGAGTAAAACCTATGTGTTGATTTCTGGTGGAAACCATTTGCACTGCATTTCCCTGTCTGTGACAACCGATGTGTGTTGCTGATCTTTAAGTTGATGGCATCCATCACTTTTGGGGCAGTTTACATAGCATGCAGAAACGTACCACTAAAAGTTAGTGACTGATGGGGAGCGTTACAGGTGTAGAGGTTTTAAAAAGTAATATGCTTAGAAAGGATATGTAATTTTTTTTTCCAAATTCCTATTTTGCTGCTAAATTTCTAACTATTATTTCTTAACTTTAACCTGACTTGCATGTATCACTAGCAGTACTTGTTCAGTTTGTGGGACAGTTTGCCTAATGATGAATCAATAGTACTTAAAGTTGCTGAATTTATAGAAAGGTTTATGTTGTTATTCCATATTGTAGCAGATGATGTTGACACTTGTGTAATTTTGTAAATAACAGACATTTAAGGCATTGTATTTTGATAAAGCTTGAAGCAGGAAATATTAATAGTATCCATCTTTTTCCTAGACTTTTTTTTTTTGACTAAAAATCTTGTTATAATTATTAGGGTGAACACTTCAGAGAGGTTATGAAGCGGATTCAGACAATGCTGGACATACAAGAAAAAGAATTTGAAAAGGTAATGGCAAGTTGGAAGAGTATTGCTGAGTGTAGGCCCTAAATGAGTTTACTTTAAGATGTCTGAACACCAAAGGTTTGGGATCAGTGTAGATTTTGATCAACAGAACAAATGCTGGACTTAATGCTTTTTCTGAGAATAATTAGGTAGGATGTGTAGGAGTAGTATTTCTGTCCTGCGTCAAGAGATACCCAGCAAAACATTAAGTAACCTAGAAAAGTTTAGATGGCGCAGGACCTCTAGAGGCCACCCACTTCATGTTCCTGCTTGGAACTAGCTTAAAGTTAAGTCAGGTTGCTCAGGGTTTTACCTAGTTGCAATTTGAACTCCCAAGGATGGGAATTCTGCCGTGTTCTGAGCACGGTATTTTGGAGTGTTGCCCCTATCTTTAGTGGCAGTTATTTCCCCTTACATGTAATGAGATTTTTTCATTTTGCAACTTGTTATGATTGCCTCTTGTGCTTCTACTGTGCAGCCCTTTGGGAAGAGTCTCTTTCTGTGTAACACCCTTCAGTTGGTGGAAGACTGGATGCCCCTGTTAACCTTTTCTTTGGGCTAAACAAACCCATTGTCCTTAGCTTCTTGTATGCCATGGGCTCCAGTCCCCTCGCTGTCTTACTGGACTGTTGCTGGACTTGCTGGAGTTTGTTGCCATCTCTGTTTCCCTGGAGGGCCTGAACCTGAACACAGTACTCCAGATGCAGGCTCACAATTTCCTGAGCATTCATTTATCCCATTATCCAGGTTGTTGATGAAGATTTGAAATAGGATTGGCCTTTATCAAACCCTGAAGAATACTACTTACAACCAGCTGCAAGTTTGACTATGAAATTAGACTTGAAGGCTTTATTTTAATGCAGTGTCTTACCAGGGTTTGTTTTGTTTGGGGTTTTTTTCCTTCCCTAGTTTAAATTTGCAATTGTAATGATGGGCCGACACCAGTATCTCAATGAAGATGAGTATGAAGTGAACTTGAAAGATTTTGAGCCCCAACCTGGTGAGTTTAGACAACTTGACTATTCTTTTGAACTGCTGAAGTTGCTCTGACAGTTGCTATAATGTGATCATCCTTAACTCAGGATGCAGGAGTTTCTTTGTACATGAAATACATTGTATGTAGTAACTAAGCGAGTACTTATATACACTTATGTGCACACTTAACAGTGTTAAGTGTGTATCTTAGTCTGAGAATATGTATAGGTATAGAAGTAACTAAAGAATCTGTTTCCTTTAGAGTTAAAAGCTTGTATTTGAGTAACCAAATGGGTCAAATATCAGTATAACATGGTTTACAGAAGAGGGTGATGACATCAGTTGCACCTTGCCTGTATTGTCTGTGTGCTCCCTTGTATGTGTGATTCTCATATTGTTATTGGAGTATGGGTTCATGTTATTCCTAAAAAATATTAAGGTGCATTCGCATAATTTGCAGTACACTTAAAATAAGAATCTTATCATATTAATTGAAGATACTTCTTGTTTGTTCTTGGTATCTTCAATGAATCTGAAGAATCTAACAAGACTATTACATTTCTGAATAGGATCCTGTTTGGATTTTCTTTTCCTAAGAGGTGATTCACCAAGCTACAAATGCAGCTCTGTTCTGCAATTGTCTGTGGATGGTCTGCCATCTTGGTTTTTACTTCACTGGTACTTAAAGCTCTATTCTTTGAGGAATTTACACAGAGGAGAAACCAGGTTAATCCTTCAGGACTTCCACCATAGTAATTTTTTGAGAGTTCCAGTTGGGAACGGCACCTTTGAATCTGCAGTCAGCGCTCTGTTGAAAGCCTTGAATTCGTTGAGGTTTTTCCCCTTAACTTAGCAGGCTGTTCCTTTTTGTGAGCTGCTCTGTTTGGTAGAAACAAGATTGAGGACAACTTGCTCTCTGCAGTTCTGTTTTTCTGACAATTATGGGCTCTGTTTTTTGTTGGCAGGTTGTGCTAGGGCCAGACTTTCTCTGATTTTTATTTTTTTTTTTTTCCCAAGCTGTGTTTTGGATTTGTGTAGCAGTTGTAAAGAAATCCTGTAACTGTCCATTTATTTCAAAACTCACAGAGGGTTAGACCTAGCAAAAAGTCCTGTCGTTGTGGTATGTTGCACAGACAGGTTTATGGCCCATGGCTGTGAATATGAGGGGACTTGCCAAAACTTTGGATGCCTGCATCTGCACAAGTCACCCATGAGTAGTGTGTCACTGGTGGGACCTCTTTCTGCACTAGTTGTGAGGGGTCTCTGGATAATGAACTCGGAGGCAGACGTTTCTCCATGGACAGATAAACTCTCTCTTGTGTGCTTAGAGCAGGCAGAGTCTGTGAGTCATCTTTCTGGGGGTGGGAAGGGGAAGGCAGGAGTCTGAAACAAACTGTCGGACTTTCTGAGCAAAGCAAATTGCCAAAACAGTGTGAAAGACTAACCAGGTAACTAGGTCAAAAATACAGAACATAGCAAACTTGGAAAAGGGGGAACTTGAACTGTTTGTAGGAGTTGTAGGAATGTGAGATTAAAGGGTTTTCATTTGAGACTTCACGGGAAGTTGCTCCCATGATATAATCCACTTTGATAGAATTCATTCCACCCCCTGAAATTCTCCTATGGGGTGTTAATATGATGCTCTAATGCCTTCTTATTTAAGTAGTATGTCAAGATATGGGGCTCACACGTTTCTACAAATACCACATTTTAAAACATGCTGGACTGATTGAACTAAAGCTTTGGGATGCTCTAACTTGATTGACATAGCTGGTGTCAATAGTTTCCCTCTGCTTTTACAGAGGTGTACTCTAGCAATGATTGTGCTGGCACTAACAGTGTAGGACTTCACTTCCTTCTTTAAAAGACATTCAAATGATCTCAGTGAGATTGGCAGTTCTCCTTTATGTTTGACATTGACCATTATGTCAAACAAAAAGACAAATAAATTTGATTGAAGAAAATATAGCCAAAAATGCAGATGCAGGCAACCAAAAAGGTCAAGTGTTTTATGCTTTAGTGGTTGCATGGTTGATGGCTTTGAATGGAGGAGTGTGCTTTTCTTGCTGGGGGGGTATTTTGTTTCTGCCTTTATCATTTCACTTCAAAGAACATTTGATGCTCTGCATTGAGGACATCTTAAAAGAGAATTTCTCCCATTTGCAAGAAGTACGCAGACTGTTTTTTCATGAAAACTAGTGTTAGATAAAACCATATTGGATTGAACAAATGAAAACAATCTGTATGTTTTGTTTACAATCTAAATACGAGTAATTTTTTTCTTTTCCTCAGAAAATAAAGAGGTCAGTTACATGATTTCTTAATAAAATGATTATTTGCATTTTACATGAATTTAACAAATATTCCCACTTGAACCAGGTGATAAGAATAAGTTAATACAGCAGAGATAACTTATAATATGGCAAGTACTATAGGTTGTCATATTTAGATGATGGATGCCTCCCTGTTTCAAACAGGCTCAGTGCTTTGGTGAACACTGGTACTTTGATGTGCCTGTGGCCGTGAATTATAACAGGAGTTTTCTTGCTTTAGCACACAGTGCTGTAAACCTCCTGTAAGTGACTGAAGAGGAGAAAAGCCAGCTACCTGATCCAGAAACAGCTGTAGAATGTATTACTGGAAGGAAAGCAAAGCAGCAGTCAGGAAAGCCGCCCTGTTGGCTGTGGCCTCTAGGACTGTTGTGGAGTCCTCTTCCGTCCCTTGCGATTCCTAACAAACTGTGAACAGGGCACACAGGAGTGCGTGTAAAGGAAACTTTCCAATTTAGTCTTAAAACTTCATTGTGTTTTTCTCTCTTTTCTTTTCCAGGCAACATGTCTCATCCAAGGCCATGGCTAGGGCTTGACCATTTCAATAAAGCCCCAAAGAGAAGTCGCTACACTTACCTTGAAAAAGCTATTAAAATCCATAACTGACTTAATTAACCAGATTGTCAAGGCAAGGGACAAAAATAAGTGTGTGTGTGCACCTTTTTAACAACTGTAGAACTTTGGTACACGTGCACTATATCTGAAGTCTTCAGCAAGAGGATTTGCTGCTGATGTTAATTTTATTTTGTTGAGGCTGTTCAGTTTGGCTTCTCTGTATCTATTGACTGCCCTTTTTGAGCAAAATGAAGGTGTTTTTATAAAGCTTGGATGCCAATGAGAGTTATTTTATGGTAAACGTAATGCAAGGCAATTGTCAGCATAATGAGGGAAGAGTTTAGTAGAACAGTTGACATTGGCAAAATATTTGTCTGTAGTACGTTTATAGATGGCATAAGCTGGCTGGCTGCCCTTCCTGGTATGGTGTTCACCATCACTGCAGCTAGTAAGTCTTATGTTTAGACTCACATCAGATTTATTTCCTTCAGTTATACTTTAAATGACATTTTTGTGCATTTGTAAATGCAAAAAACTCACATCATCAATAAATAGAAATCTCTACTTCATTGTGTACATTGTTGGCACTTATTCGGGATTTTTGTCTCCTCCAGCTGCATAGGAACTTTTTTAATAAACTAGTTTTCATTTAATTTAGTCACTATTTTGCATCCCGTTTTGCCAAGTGGATGCCCCGAGTCCTAAAAAGAGATATTTGGGTCTTTTTATTAAATTTTCAACCATTGATAAATACCGTTGCAATTTATCATGCCATCTTCTGGCAAATAGAATGACACTCAAAAGTTGGCAAAAGCAAGTGAAAAGATTATAAATATCATTAATTTAGTTAACATGTGAAGAGATGGGGAAAACACAAGAAATAGCCTTTTAGCACAGAGGGCATGCTCACTAGTGTTTAGTAAGCTGTTGACTTTGTATAAAAAGGAGGAAAAAAAAAAGAAAAAAAAGAAAAAAGAAAAAATTAAATTGTATATTTAATGAACATGTACAATTTAACACTTGGAGGTTAATTTTATTGGGTGAGTCTGCAAGTGAATTTCACTGATGTTGATATTCATTGTGTGTAGTTTTATTTCAGTCCCCAGACTGCTTCCTTTTATTTTGGAGCTAATGCCAGCTGCGTGTCTAGTTTTGAGTGCAGTAAAGATAGAATCAGCAATTCACACTTAATTTTACATTCTTTTCCAGTATTTTATTTTGTCTCTGTAGCCGCAGTGTACAACAACTCTTCCTGTATATTGCCTTTTTTTGCTGGAAAATGTTGTATGTTGAATAAAATTTTCTATAAAATTTTTTTCGGTGAGTGATGACATGGACATTGAAGAAGATTTCTCCTCCCCTTGGAAACAGAGTTTTGGGAAATGTTTTCATCTGTGAGGTTTTGCTAAAGGTATGGGGCTTTTTTCTGAAGTGTTGACAATTGTATAACCCTTATATTGGTTGTTTTGGGGAAGATTTTTAGTTTTTTTCTGTTTCAGTTGTTTTGGGTTTTAGAAGGGTTTTGTGGTTTTTGGTTTTTACCTCCTAACTAGTCATATTTGAGCTTAACAAATAAAAGGTTTTCCAGGAAGGAGCCATGTACAAATAGGACAAATGGAAAAATTATTTTACTAGTTTGTTTGTAAAACTTGTAGTAGAGTCTTCGTGGTAGACTTGACTCTGCCTGGCTGTACAAAATCTTGTGGTCCAGATTCTCAAGTCTAATATTATAAATGGTGTAAAGTGAAATCTGGAGTCTCTAAAGGTAAGCTCTCTTAATAGAGTGATAGATTCCCAACCTAATGTGTTCTTTGTATTCGTAACCAAAACAGAAAGTGCTTAGAAGCTTCCCTTTCTCAGACCTATCAATAAAAATTTAGTAGGGTTGTGTACATGTGATGGCCTTTATATTTTTTTTGAGATGGATTCTGGTGATTAGTGAAAACACCAGCAAGTATTTTTAAGTTTTATTTCTTTCTTTTAGCTTTAAAATTAATTAATTGCTCAAGTTTTAGGTATGTTTGGATTTATTTTTAATTTATATCTTGCAGTGCTTTTAACTGTCTCATTTCCTGTCAAGGCAAACTAGTTGTTTACTGCTTTATGGGCTTTTCTTTTTGGTTTGGGGGGGGGGGGGGGGGGTGTTGTGGTTTTTTGTTTGTTTCTTTTTCTTTCTGTGTTTTTTTTTTTTAGTAGGGTGGGGTGGAGGTTGTTTGGTTTTATGTTTTTTGGTTGTTTTGGTTGGTTTCTTTTTTTTTTTTTCATCTAGTGGATAGGTTACAGGTAGAGGGAAGTGTTTAAATGGCATGCCTTAAGTGGATAAAGTTTTCCTTTTATTTGTATTTGCATCAAATGGATGAGAATTACCCCACCATCCAAGTGGTGTAGTTACCAGTACTTGGATTGTCTCTACAGGATTTCGGTAAATGTCAGGATTTGTATTCAAAATACTTCTGTAAAATCAGAGACTCTGGTCAGCAGTAGTAAGCCCTAATTATATTCTGTGAATTTAATGTTATGGTAGGCTGATATAAACTTGAGCTTGTATCTGAATGTCACTAAGTTTTCACATTAATTTATGGGATGTTGGCAGCTTTTAGGGAATATCTTAAGAAATCACACTACTTCCTTATTTCGGAAGAAAATATCATTTAACAAAGTAAATTTTCTGTGTCTTTTGATTTTTAGATGACTAGTTTTTAAGTGCTTCAGTATTTGTGCTATTCCCACACTAGTACTGAAAAGATGATATGTTGAGGCATTCTGTGTGCAGTTTTTAATAACTTTTTAGTTTTGAAGATTTTTAGGAATTTTATTTTTGGGGGGAGCACAAGTAACCTGTTATTCAAATATGGAAACACACACCTATGAAAAGAAGAGGGAGACAGGAGGTTTTCTCAGGTGCAGTATGTTTGTTTAGTTCATTCTGAGAAATTTACAAGAATACAGTCCTCAAAATTACCATGCTTTCCATTCCTTATTCAGATTTTGGAATTATCTGGATTATAGACGGTGAATGCATTAAATTAAGTTAATGATAATATAAGTGTTAAGCAATAAGGATGTAATTTCATGGTACACAGCATCAGAGCAACATGATGTTAATATGTTAATGGCCCATCTGAATTCTCCCTATGAAAATAGCAAGCGTTGTTCCTGTAGATTTACGTAGTGCCTTTTATCCTAAAGGAGTCCAAAGTATTCTGTGAAATCTAAGCAAATCACACCAGTGACATAGTTGCTGACTAGAGTGACAGCCAACAAAACCACCCTGTATACGAGAAGGCTTGCTTAGCAACACCAGGACAAATCTGTACTGCCGCATGACACGTCAGAGGGATCGGGCCGATGGCGTACCACGGGACGTGCAGAGCGTGCAGTGCCTCCCACGTACTGGATCTACCTCAGATGCTGCCCCTCGAGCTGGCACGCCAGCATCCCGCCCTGGCATCCCACTGGAGCTTGGACCAGGCCTGTCCTGTGGGCTCTGTGCTGGCTGCGGGTCTCGGTGCCCAGATCTAAGCTACGCCGTGGTTTTGCTATTTGAATATTCTTTGTGAGAAATCGTTTTCTGTAGGAACTGTATATATTGTAAATAAAATCAACTAGGATAAACACTGGATTGGTGTTTTGTCTGTTCATTTTGGAAAACATCAGGAGTGAAAGCTAATGGATAACTCAGAAGTCAGGGTGATTTTTGGGTAGATCGGTGAGAGATTTTGCAAAATTCGGCCAAATGGCGTGTCAAGAATGATATTCGTAGCATATGGTGGAGCTGGCCAGAAGGCAACTGCTCACTTCTGTGGCATTTTCCAGGCTTTGAACTCTTGGTTTTTCTCAGAGAAACTAAAGAAGCATTTGGATATTGAGGTGTAGAGTGTTGGGGTGTGGTGTGTGAGCAGTGTGGTGTCACTTGCTATTGCCTTTTAAACCAGCCTGGTCTTTCAGGGTCAGAAAAAGGGGAAAAATGTTCACATGTGGTATGCCCAAACCTGGCTTCACATCTGTGCTCAGCTTAATTTCTATTCCAGGTGATGTTGAAGTTAGCTGTGTACCAACCACAACAGGAAATTAAATTTGCTAGCTACCGGGCTATAGCTGGAAGCCTTTATTTTTAATTTTATGAAATACTTGGGTAAACTATTGTGCCTCTACGAATTGGTGTAAAAATGTTCTACTACTTCTGTTAAATGTCTCCTGCACTTTTTAAATCATATATGTAATTTGTTACATTTTATATTCATGTGTTTTTGAGGTTTGCACCTTTCCTGCTAAATGTTACTGGCTTGATGCATTATTTGCCGCTACTTAACAGCAAAGCTTGCCGTTTCACAGCTGGATTTGAAAACGGAGAAAAATCTTGACGTTTAAAAAAAATGTGTGAAACGGTACGGAACCCGTTGGGCTGACATCTCCACGGCTGCTGGTGGCTGTCACCGTTGTGGTGTTATTTCTCCTCAGGTCAGGGTATGTTCGGTCCAGACCCTGGTGCGGGTGGCGGCGGGGGGGGGGCCGCTGGGCTCCGCCCGGGGCGGAGGGGCGCGTCGCTCCAGAAATGGCACGGCGGAGCTTGCACTCCTGGGGCTGTGAGTTTCTAAATGTGTAACATAAAAACAGTGCAAACGCGGCTGAAGGGCTGCTTGTTTGCGGGGGCGCTGGGAGGGCCGGTGGGAGGGGGGTCGCGGGGTCCTGCTGGCGCCCAGTCCCGTTCCGCGCCCGGCGGCGCCCGGCAGCCGCCTGGCCCTGGGCACGCTGCATCACCCTGCCCTCGCTCTGCCCCGCTGCCGCTGGGCGCCAGCCACGCTGGCTGCGGCACCCCGGGCCGCGCGGTTCGCTTCCCGCGGCGGGGCGGCAGCGCTTGCCCGCCGGGGGTGCCCGCCAGCCTGCGGTGCCCGAGCCCGCTCCGCGCTGCCGGAAAGCGGCCGCTCGGGCGGCGCTGCGGGCCCTGGTGCAGGGGGCCTGTGGCTTTCGCAAGTCGCGCGGTCAGGCTGCAGCGCCTGCGGCGTGAAGGCTGCGGTTCTCGGAGTTGAAGCCGCCAGCCGCCCGCTCTGGCGAGGCCCCCGGAGCCCCTCGCCAGAGGCCGCTGGCGTGCGGCGCGGGCCGGCTGCAGGCGCTGGGGGCTGGCTGGGCCCTGCCCCCCCGGAGCGGCGGGACCCCGCGGGCAGCGCCTGTTTCCCGCCAGGGGGCGGCCGCGGGGCGGGAAGGGCGGCGGGCGCGCGCCCCTGGGCGGCCGGTCGGTCGCAGGCGGCTGAGGCGGGGGCTGAGGCGGGCGCCGGTGCGCGTCGCTGCTGAAAGCCTCGGTCACTCGCGGGCTGGTGTCAGAACCGGGGGAGAGGGTGCGGGCGGGTGTTGTGTGCCGCTTCGGAGGCACTAGCACCGGCTGCGCGCTGCGGCCGGCCGCGGGTCCCTGCCCGCAGCAGCGGGGCCGGGCCGGGCCCTGCAGCTGGTGGGGCCTGCGGTGCCCCCGGGGGCCGGGTGCGGAGGGCCCCGGTGCGCGGTAGCGGTGCAGGGAGCCGGCAAAGCCTGCAGAGCACCGCCAGCCTTCCGAGGGAGCTTCTCGATAGCGACTGAGAGACACGCTCCTCTGGATCAAAGCGCCAGGCCAAGTGGGAAGTTTCACAGTTCTTTTAAGTAGGTGGTACCTACCGACCCGACAGAGTGCAGGCAGGGTGCCTCAGCTGCGGCAAAGCCGTGTTATATATAATATACTGAGGGTATCACAATACTGAACTATAGGGTTTTCTTCTATTTTTCTGTGTATCCCTCTAGCCAGCAATGAACAGCAGCAGCTGCTGCTATACTGTGAAGGGCCTGGGTGCCTTCTGGGCAAGTAACCACGGAGGTTTGATTTTACAAGATGAGCGGTTTGGGTAAGAGCTATGAAAGCTCTCTGTGAAGTCTGGAAAGCCCTTTTCTGGGACATGATGTGCTGCGGTGGGAAGGTGGAAAGGTAAAATGAGGGCCTTGTGTTGCGCCTTTGGTGACTTTTTTTTCAAGCTGTGCTTGCTGATTTTTTTTCCTTATATGTTTGGGTTTGGTTCTTGGTTTGTTAATGTGAATGGGGTGTCCCAGTCTGACCTGCATCTCTGCTCTGGATGCAACAGGTCGTGGAAGCAATGCAGACAAGAAATGTTTTGCCAGTATTGTTAACAAGCACAGCTTTACTTTCTTACATCTTACATAACGCAGTTAAGATAGTCTAATAACTTAGTGTTTCATTAATAAATAATCAGCTACACTGTACCACCCACAACCCTGCAGGGGTAGGTCTCATGAAGAAGAGCAGAGAGAAATGAAATCCTGACCAGTCAGTTCCAGTGCATAGAAGGTAAGTGCTTCTTTAAAATGTGCCTCTCGGTTACTGGTGGGTTGGAAAGTCCAGAAGAGCCTGTGTCTCAGCTGGGTTGGAGATTTGAGAGGAGCAGTAGTAGTGCTGAAGCACTCACTAGCTGGTCACTTCACAGCTCAGGACAGTGAATCAAATCGAGCATAAATTCAAGTGACACTGTAAATTAGTCTTCAAGGCTTTTTGTTTTTAAAGTCAGTACAACCACATGATGGTAAACTTCAGATGGATCCACCAGCAAGCGAGTTGCAGAACCTGAGCCTACTCCTACATGTTTCCTAGCAAGTAGCTTTATGTGTAGAATCTGATGCCGTTAGGAAGCAGAGGCTTGACTTCATCTGGTTGCATAAACTTTGTTTCTAGAGTCTTTTGTATCTATAAATATGAAAGTGACAGCATGGGCAGTAATGGTCTGCGTCCTTGAAGATCCTCACGAAGAAAGGTACGAAGCAGCATCCAAAACAGCACCTATGGCGAAAGAGGAGATGGACATGTATGGAATGATTTATTGACTTTTCTTTCTGCTGGGTATGTCTGTGCTTTTTCTCTGCCTTATTCTGTCTGCCTTTTTACTGTATGAATCCACTTCTTTCCCAAATCTCTTAAATTAAGTTTACAGAATCTTCCAAAAAATAATTATTTCTGTGGCTAATATCTTATGCATTAGGCTGAATCTCAGCCTGATTCTACATTACAGTAAGGAAGCGGACAACATGGTACTAATTTTTCTTTGTCTTATGCAAAGTAATAACATTCATGGTTAAATCTAGCGAGTTTGTATCCCCTGTAGCCATGATGACTGTATCTAGAATGGACAGAATGACTTCTCATCAAGTGTAGAAGGGCAAACTGTCTGTATAAGGACCAGCTAGAATTTTTATTTTTTAATTACTCTTTTTTTTTTTTTTAACCTTCTGCTATGAACAATCTTTGAAGTATACATGAAAGCTTACCCAACCATACACAAGCTGGTGCACAGAAGGTAGGACAGTCTGCCCAGTCTGTAGGTGACCTGTGTGGTGATGTGCTGGCGGCAGGAAGGGCATATTGTGGATGTTGGTTTGCTTGAGAAGATTCCTGCTACGATGATTGGAGGCTGAGACACCAAGTAAACTGAGTTCCAGAGGAAATGAGAAGCAGTAAAATTAGAAGCACAGGAAATCTTTTACAAGCTGTAAAGTCTTAATTGGAGAATGTAGGTTCTTAGCATGGCTGATCTAGAGGCTCCTACGTTACTATTATTGATTTCAACTATATTCATAAGAACCACTGTACTGCTTGTCCTGTGTATCCCAATGCATTGCTTCTACCAGCAGCCAGTATTTACTCGGATAAGGACATATACAGAGAATTGTCTGTGGGATAATCCCCTTAGGCAGGCAGTCTCTACCACCCACTGACAGATATACTCTGACACGGGGAATTTATCTTCTGATATTTAAAACAATATGAAAATGCATGTTCTCCCTGAAGAAGAGATTTGAAGGATATAGAGGAGCTTCTGGATCAACTTTTCAGCAAGAAATTCATCAAAGTAGTTATTCTAACATACGAATCTCATCAGTGAGATGCTGGTGCTGTCCCCAGTTAGTAAAGTCTGTAGCTTCCCTCATGTTTTTTCAGCCTGGACTTGACTCTCGTACTCCTTGAGGGGCACACTCCTTCTAGGTACATGAAGGTTATTTTTTCAGAAATGTTTTCAGTGAAAAATAGCATTATAAGAATCCTAAACCAAGTTTAAGGTATGTTCATACTGTAGCCTGAAGTAAAACTTCAGGAGTAGAAAGGTGCTGTCTATTAGATATATAAGATAGAGCATATCTGAGTTTAATTGCCTTCTGGGCTTAGGGATTTTTAAAAATGTATGTGTCTCTCTTCCTGTAAGAGAAGTTATTTGGCTGTTCTTTGAAGCCTTTCCCCAGTGTCTCCTTTAAGCTTCATCTCTTCCGTAAAGGTGACTAGAACAGGAACAGTGAAATGCACTGGCCTTAACAGGGTTTGTTCTGACAGTCCTAGCTGCTAGCCAGTTTTAAAACAATGGGTGCTTCTGTAGATTAGCTAATGCTGGAAAAACAAGTCTGGTCTCTCATTTTAGTTTATCTTCCAACATTTCTAGGGAAATTTTCCAGCCTCTTAGATTGTGATTGGGTCAGAAGACTGTCTTTCCTGTTGGTTTTAAAATGAAAAACATTTCACTTCTGCTAGCGTGTAGAACCATGAACACTGACAGAAGCACAGTCTGGCACTTACCCGGTTGCTCAAGGGTGGCTGTTTCTTGACAGGAGTAAGGTGGGGGAGAAGGATACTCATAGCCCCCTGTGCAAAGAAAAACAAGGCAAAACATAAAAATGCATACAGCTTATGCATCCCAAAGCCCTGTTTGGACTCTGACAAGAAGCTGCATGGGGAGGTGCCTCACAAGGGAGGCCTGACATGGCTCAGTGAAGTACAGGACAGGGAAAAAAATGCTGCTGAATTGATTCATGGATTTTTAAAGCCAAAATAGCCTGCACTGACTAGCTAGTCTCCATTTACAATATAAGACAAGAAATTAAATAGTTTTTTCAGTACAAAGGCAGTAACTGCATCCAGCATAACATTGGGGTGATACCTGTTTTTAATTTGAGGACTCCATTGAAAAAGGATCCACAGTACCTCTAAATAGTTTCAGTGATTACTACCCTTACTGTTAGTATTTAGAGTCTTTTTTCTAGTTCGATTTTTGTCTGCCCTCAGCTACCAGCCAAGTAATTTCATCATGCCCTTTGTTCTAGAAAGAAGTTAAAGATCTTTACCCTTTTGTTGTAGATAAGGGAGAAGGGAAGCTGGTGACTAAGACACCTCATGCTACTTTAGTTCTTTTACTAATCTTACAAATTAAGAATGCAATCAGCCTACCTGAGTGTGAAATAAATGAATGTATAAAAAAAAAGACATTCATGAATGTATCCAAAATACATTAATGTATAAAACTTTACAGCCAGCTAGCATGGATGTAGTATCAAACTACCAGACTGGTCTGCAGCTGGACAGTCCCTATGAGAAGCCTGTTTGGCCAAGCCCAGGCAGTGTTGGAGAAGCCCTCACCCCCAAGCAGAGCAGCCCCGACCTGCAAATCCAGCCTGTGCCCCTGAGCCTTTTGGAAACAACGTGAGTCCAGCCGGGGAATAAGCCCACTGGGATACAAAACTGGAATTTTCCAGAATGAGACAGAATACAGTGACAAAGTTGAAAATAGCCGTGTTTCCTTGAATGGCTTGCCAGAAGTGGTAGAGATTTGCAATGGCATTTGGGTTTAATGGTGGTGGTGAGGTGTTTAGTTTTTGGTTTTAGTTGTTTTGGTTGTTTTGATTTGGTTATTTTTTTAGATGGAAGGTTTTCTGTGGAAAAAAAAATTTGTAAAGAATTAAAAGTAAACTGTTTCCCTCTGATCTAGAGGAGGAATGTCCTTGGTAGAAGTGAGCTATCACTGGATGTGTTTTTCTGAAGGACCGGCTTCCAGTGCAAGAACAAGAACACTGCAACTCAATGTATTGAGTGTCTGCCCCTTGGTTGAGTAGCTCACAAGTGAGACTTTTTCTCCCCCAACCTCTTGCAAGTATTTCTGAGTTTAGAAAGAGGCCAGAGAGGACTTTGAAGACAAAAATATTTACAGGGAGAGCTGATCAGAGTAAAATGCCCTGAAAATGAGTCAAGTTTAGAGGCTTAGCACTGACACATCTAGCCTCATTAGTCACCTTCTGACATTCCTTTGTGGTTTTTTTGCTCCAGTGCTGTCTGTTGAACGGCAGTTTCCTCAATAGCAGGAAGGTAACAAAGGTAAAATCACTGATAGCACAGTGTGCCTTTCAATAAGTGTGAGCTTGAACAGGCAGGAGACAAAAGGAGTGTTGTGAGACACTTGTGTAGGTGTGAGAGCAATGCCTAGTTTCAGAGGGAAAAGCCAGCCCAGCAGAGCTGCAGCTGTCAGTGACCTCTTGCAGTTGAGCTGAATTGTCAGCACCCAGTCATGATGTTTCCCCATGAGACAGCAGGGAGGAGGGGTTGTTCATCCCTGTAGGACCTGGCTGCAGAGCTGACTCATCTAGGGACGGCAGCTCTGGGCACCAGGGGTGTTTGGGAAAAGGTCGGTTCTCTGGAAAACTAGATTACAAATTAAGCAAGACAGCCTGTCCACGTACAAAGTTTCCTGGCTGAACGTTTGTTCATCAGGAACATGAAATTATTGTAGAGATACAACCGCAATTCCTTTTTTGACAAAGCATGTGGTGTTTGAAAAATTGTTAACTAAACCAACAGAAATATTTTTTGCCACTGTAAGTGATGTTTCTGCTGGGAGATCCTACCAGCTTGCCTACCCCAGCCCTGGGGTCTATGTGCTAGCACAGGCACTTTCTAAACCCATCATGTTCCCGCAAAGCTAGGCCCCTTATGAGCTGGCTTAGTTACACTTTGGAAACCAACCATCAGTGTTTGCCACCCAACCACTAAGAAGGTGCTTTTTCCGAAATCCTCCTGGTGAAGCCTGCTTACCCCCTTGGCTGCAGTACGGTGGTGCAGAGGGTTCTTGCCTGTAGGGTTCATGGTGCGGTTCATACATAATCATAGGAATTTCCACACGTCCCTTCTCACTAGGCATCTCTGCGGTCCACCTGCCAAAAGCAATGCAAAATAAAATCTACTGTAAGTGGCTTTCAGTGCCCTGTATTTGTCAATGCCTGCTTCTGTAATTCCTAGTTCTCACACATTCTACTTAGAGGAAAATTATCAGTTCTCATATTCTGGCTTTTTTATAGACTGAAGTGCAGTCAGTTCCTGTTACACTTTATGATGAGGAAGATGGGAAGGGAAAGCAGAAAAAAACATCTTTACATATTTCTTTGCGCTGGAAAGCTAAAAATGTCTCCCCAGAAAACACGCTATTCAAAGTGTGTAAACTCGTGACTGAAAGTGTTACCTTTGCAGAAAATTGGACCTAATTTTTTTTCTATGGATTGTCAAAATAATCAAGGAGGGGAAGAGCACCACCTCAGAGCACCTGTGAAAAACCTTCATGTGTCATTAAGTCAGAGCCTGCAACAATGCAACCAGTGGCAATTAGGATCTGTCTTGCGTTGGGTTATTGTGCAACCTTATCATCATCATCACTACCATGACCAGTTTTGTACTGTGAAACTATTGTCTCATCACTAGTGTGACAGGCTTTTATTGGGCAAGATCATTATTAAATATGACTGCACTGCCTGAGGCTCTGAACAAGATCAGGCCACAAAATATGTGTGTTTTGCAGGTGTAGCAGGAACTGTTCCTTGCAATAGAGTGGGAGGAAGAGGGCACAGCTGGAGATGTATGCTTGTATTACTGTAAATGGAATGGTGTTAATTATTCCTAGCTGTCCTTTGAGCCAGTGTTAACTGGTTGATTTCTTACTAATGTTAACTGTAGGAATCCTTTGCAGAAGAAAGTTACAGCCTTTTGCACAAGTCAGCAGAAAAGGGCAGCTTTGGAGGGACAAGAAGAAAGACATTTGTGAGGAGCTGCTAAATGCATCTGGTGTTGGTTTACCAGCTGCTCAGGTAACTGCACATAGCTCTTTACCGTCCAGCCTAGATGTCCTGTGTTGCTGTGCAGACATCTTCCCTGGTTTGGATCAGGACTGTGCCTGTCTCACCTACTCACCGGTGATGCAAAAGTGAGGGGTTATATTGTGAAGAGACCCTTGGATAAGCAAATAGAGACTGAGAAATGTAACATTTGGCAAGTCAGCACAAGCTGCCTGAATATTGTGAGGTCAAACTGGAGTAGGATAGAAATTGCTGAACAAGACAAGATGGTCTCAACAGGTCTGTTTCGAAGGTGTGTTGGAGGGCAATAAGTGTGGGGGAGGCCAGAAGAAGGGGGCACTAGTAGTGCTGAGGTAAAGCATCCATCCTTTTAGGGAGGAAGAAAAGGAGGAATTTGAAAATATCACTAGGGAAGAAGTGATGCAATTTTCACAAATCTGGATGAATGGGAAGTGAATGAAAAATGGCAGAGATGAATAATAAAGAGAATACATAGCATGGTGTGGAGAAAAATCAGAAATACAGCATTGGCCATGTAAGGCCAAAGTTGCTGGAGAAACCTGCTAATTATGGATTGGAGAGGAGCAATGGGGAAAGGTGCATCTCAGTATCCTTGTTATAAGGAAGCTAAAACAGGTGATGGGGAATGTGTGAGGTATTAATAAGCTTCATGAGGATCCCACTGAGAAGAAAAAATGAAAAGTTGAGAATCAAGAGAACTTGAGTAAGATCAAGCTAGGAGAGCCAAGGGAGAGTAAGAATCTACAGAGAAGAAAGACAGTGTGTCAGTAGTAACTGTGGGTTCAGGAGGGTGATGATAGACAATATCGCTTGAGCCAGTGTTGACCAAGGGCTGTCTTCCTGGGACAAGTATCAGTGGGCAAAATTATAGGGAGTCACCAAGTTTTTCGCTTATTGCTATCTCAATACTTAAACAGTATACACTAAATAATGGGTGGTGTCAGTTTGGGTGACATTTCTGCTGAATTCATCTCGCTGTGAAACAAGAAAAGAGGAAAGGGCTTTTGAATTTCATCCAGTGACTAAAAAGCCCAAGCAAAAGGCCTGTCATGAGGCACAGCGTAGGAGGGAATAATAATGGATAACATAGTGAGAGTGTTGCAAGTTAACTGTTGAATGCAGGCAAACACTTATTAATCCTTGCTCCACCCAGTAAGGTATTATAATGTCACTGGTTAAATGTATAGGACAAGAGATGCAGGAGAGCCAAGAATAGTGTGGGAGTCCCACTGGATGCCAGGTTTGCGTGTGATCTACTAGAGCCATCAAGCACAGCAGCTGTGGGCTGCTGACAGAGTTGGTGCCTTGAATTTGCTCGCCTTCAGTCTCTTGTTACGTGCTTCTAACAGTGCAGCCAGTAGCTCTGTGTGTTGCAATGGAGGACCTGCCCCAGAGCACGTGAGCTGGGAGTACTGTATGGGTAGCTGGATCTCAGCTTCTGCGGGAGCTTCTTCAGCCTACCCGGGAGAAAGTACCAGGGGTTTAGATACTCTCTGGACCTGAATGCTGCAAGTTCAGAGGCCCAGGAAAGGATCCTCTAGGACATTTTGTGCAACTCAACAGACCCTTTCATTCAGTGTATAAGTGGTTACTCTCAGTTCTTGATTGCAACCATGCCTGTGATGCCTGAGAGCTCTTTCTCAGCCCCAAACCTTTAGGTGTTATTGCTATAGATAGAGCTAGAGACTTTCCTGTCTCAGATGTGATCATCTGCTGGAGAGGAAGATTTAGGAGAGAATGGACAGTGTTGTTAGCCTCGTAGGAAAAAGTCCTAAGGAGAAATATCCAGCAGCAGTTCCTGAAACGTAGAAAGATGTCCTATAAACTCCCCTCCAGAAACCAGTAACATCTAGGAGGGCCACGTTTAATAGCTAAGGAGGTGATGTAAGTTGTCTCCTCTGCAGTCACACTGAACAGAGCTCTCTGCAAGGGCAGAACAGACTCTTGTGCACTCCTGAAGTGGGGGCTTGGTTTATCTGAAGCACTCAAGGTTGACTCAAGCATCTGCAAACTGCTTGATTTGCAGGCAGAAATGTGTAGTCCCAAGGACACAAACAAACCTGTGCCTTCTCTCTTCTGAAGTCTCAGTCTCTTCTACATATGGGTATAATTGGTTTGCACTGGAACAGAAAGCTCACTTTAAGTCCTGTGGAGGTTAACATTAAAAAAAAAAAAAAAAAGGCAAAAAGCAAATCAGACTGTGAGGTGTATACACAAAGAACCAATTCGGGGAAAGTAAAGTGGAAATGACAAAGCCTTTATGTTCCAGGAATGACATATCCTAGGGGAGAATGGGCAACGGCAGTTTCCATCATCTACCTCTGGATCTGCTCCAGGCACTTGTGTTCTGGTGTGAAGAGCAGTTGTCATGCAGCCAAACAAAGTTGCTGAGCTGCGAAATCCTGTGGCAGGGCCTCACTCTCTGGCTCGCACCCGCACCTCTGCACATTCTCTCCTGAATGTCCCTGATGGCTAAATAATCCCACAGGTGAGAATAGTTCGAAATGTGCCTGCAAAGAGGCACAGGTGCTGTCATTTGTGCTTTGTGAAGGGGAAACTGAGACACATGGAGGATGATCTTTTCAGGAGTCCTGACAGAGTTGTCAGTTGGCCTCCCATGTACGGTTCAAATAGTTGCCAAGAAAACAATGGTTTTCCTCCCCTCTGGTATTTTTCAGAAAGGTTTTTTGGGTGCTGCGTGTTTGCAGTGGTGGGCAAAGAGGCAGATCTATGCCAATCACTTTTTGCCTTTCAGAAATACTTTTTCCAGTTTATTTCAAGTTTGTTGGAAATATGATTTTCCCACAAACACTTCTTCAAAGGTGACATTGTGGTATTTTGAAATCAAAGTGTTCATGAGCCTGGAGAGTCCCATGGGATTCGTCTCCTTGTTGACCTAGGTGCAGCTCAGCAGAACACAAACTAGGAGCTACTCAACAGTCATTTCAGGAATCTCATTACTTGAGTGCTGATGCATTTTTCTTCTAGTCTTATGAGCCTGTGCCAATGAAGTATTTATGATTTCATTTGAAAATTGAAGTTCACTGCAGTACTAATTCTTCGCCGTTCACATCCCAAAATTATAGTCTGAAAAGGAGAGGAGGCAGATGGGATTTGGCAGGTGCATGTGTATCAGACTTCAGGTAACATTTCCCTATTTCCCTTACCTCGGTATTCTGTTCTGTTGCAGTTCTTCTTCACAAGTAGATTGACCTAGTTAAAAAAAATCGATGTGGCATGTGGCACTTCTGTGAAAGCTGATCAAAATTTACTTTTTTTTTTTTTTTTTTTGTAAATGTAACTGAGGCTTGTTTTAGCAAGAGGATTAATTGTTGGTCTCGTACTGCAGACTGCAAATGAAGTTTCTCAAAACTTTTCAAAAGTGCTTGGTGCTAGCCTACCTCTATTCCAGTTGAAGCAGTGGAGCTGCTCCCTGGACCCAGACATGGATGTAACAGCACAAAATACCTAGTTATTCTGGGATCGGAGGAGAAAATGTAGGAAAAACTTGGATATGTGAGAGAGGGACTAAAGTTGCAAAGGGCTTTCTTGGTGCCCTGTCTGTATTAGAGCTGGCGATGAGGGCTGGATCACTATCATGTCATCTGGCAGGAGGCTATCATATTTGGCTATCACATCATGTACCAGGGCAGCTCCAGAATCTTAGGCAGAACAGGAAGCAGTGGTTACTCTCCGTTCCAGCTCCAGCTAATGTCTGTGTGGGATTTGCCATTGACTTCACTAAGAGTAGGTTCAGAAATGGAAAAAAAAGAACATGGAATCTGGGAGGAAACATCAAGTGATTCATGTATTTGAAGAGGACAGGGTAATACATTCAAAAGTGTATTTTGGAAGATTAATGTTAAAGTATTATCGTAAGTGATCTTCAGATTTCATGGACCTGGGGAGGTATAGCAGTTTTCACCAGTGATCTGTTGGCTTGTAGGGTACTAGTCCAGAGGCTTTCAGTTTGCTCTAAATGTGTTCTTGTTCTCCTTTCATCACTAGTTTCATGTTTTCTTGGCCCTTTCCAGCTGTGTTTATGAGACAATTTCAATTTCTGCTATTTTAAAGAGTGACCATAAAATGCCATTGCTGCTGGCATGCAGTTGCATTTGTGGCTTGAACAATATTGAGTGCCTCTGTTTTACTTTATTGAAACAGTTAATTCTAGTTTTTGGCGAGCAATGAAACATTGAATTCCTCAGTGGAGAGATCTTTTCCCTTTAGCCTTAAGTTGGTCATTTATGGTAACATTCACAATGTGCTGAGGCTTTTCAGGTGTTATGGAAGGAATATTTCCAGCTACATATAAACAAAAAGTTGGGGAGCAGCGTTCAGGTATTTGTTTATTCTTTTTCTTAAAATAGAAGCTAAAAGAGATGACTGCTGGTAGCAAAATAGAAGTTGGACATTAAAAAGTATTCAGGATGTCTGAAGTAGACAACCTTTTCAATGAGACAAAGGACACTCTGCCAATTCCCTGTTCTTTGCTCCCAAATTTAATTTTTAATTCTGCAGTTATTCTGGCTTTTAAGCCTGTATCAGGCTACCAGCTTCCTTTCTCAAGGAGACAGGATGTAGCTATGGGGGATTCAACTGAATATGAACCATATTTCATGTTGCAAATTTTTCACCTGGTTCTCTTGGCTTGTCTGTTGACTGCATCGACTCACTAGCCAATATGTAAGGTCACTGCTTGATGAAGTGATCAGTGGAAGAAGTTGGTTACTCATCTGTTGAAATCACCAGGATGTTTTTGTCATCGAGCCATGGAGCTGGGCAGAACCCACAATGTCACTGCGTAGGTACCGCTTCTCCTCTCAGGTGGAAAGGGAGATATTTATGTGTAATCCAAGTCTCCACATCTTACATGGAAATTTAGAGTAAAATAAACATAACTGTTGTTCACAGAATCAGGAGGAAGCATACACTGCAGAGTGAAATGCTGGAGAACTAAGCTCTGCTGAGAAAGAAAGAGCTCTTTGCTTTTTCAATTTTGGAGAAAACCTTTTCTTGCTTGTGGTATTGTAAATGGTGAAACAGTTGCAAAGAGATTTAGAAGGTTTTGGGGTTTGGTTTTGTTTTAAAAGTGCAACCCAGTGTTCCTTTGCTGCAATGTGTGCCTGGAGGGCTGGTCGCTGGGTTACTGGGCTTGCGCAGGCAGCAGCAGCACTTGTGCATGCAGATCGGCAGCCTGGCCCTGACTGTGTGAACTCACAAGGCTGCTGGATAGGCAGGGACTCCCTGGATTTTCCAGTCCTGTCACAGGTCAGACGTTTATGTTAGGTTATCCCTTCATGAAGGGAGCTCCAGTCTATAATTCAATACATTTACTGCTCCTGTTACTCTCACCTTAAAGCAATTCAATATATTGTAAACTTTCATAAACCTCCTAGCCTAAAATTATTCATGGTAGTTTATTCCTGTTTGTTATTGTGCCAGCATCATGCTTTTATAGAAAAACCTTCTCCCCTCAAGACAGCTCAGAGAACATTCCTGTCTCTCTGCAGCCTTTCCTTCACAGGGCTGAGCAAGCTTTTGAGTCCTCCTTGTGTCTGTACAGTGGATTCATCCTTCTTGTCCATGAGTGTCCAATGAGCTCTGTCCTCAGCCTATATAATGGTATGAATGCCATCTTATATTTAATGGCAACGCTGTCTTTAGAATAATCCGGTATCCCCTTTTTCTTTTCCACACCACATCGTGCTGATGGTTTGTATTTATGCTGTCATTAGCCAGCAAGTAGGTCTTTCTCCTCCAGTGTAATTTTGTACTAATGAACTCCCAGCTTGTAGCTGAAATTCCTGATGTAATTTTCTAAATGCACTGCTTTGTAGCATTATAATACATATGAATTCTGTTGCAGCAGTTCTCTAGGTTTTCTCATCTGTGTAATAGATTTTCTACTTCTATAACTTGTTTCTTCATTCATACATTTTTATTAGCCACTCATATTTCTGTCAAGGTTATTAATTAATTGAATAAGATCCATCACTGATTTCTGCATTACATCTGGTTGCATCAAAGGTTATCTCTTAAATCTTGTTCCTTAATTTACTGTTTGAGGTATAATCCCTTGCTTTGTTCAGATGACCAACTTCACTCACATTTAAAGAGCCCTTATTCTGAAGGATGAGCACAACTGGGCCCTGGGATTGTGCTAAAACCTGTCCCTAATTACCATTCCAAAAATAGAGTACTAACCACTAAAAGGAAGTATTGTCCAGTGGTTTGTGGATTAACCTGGACTGGGGAGAAAAAAAAAGATGGGCTCAGTTCCTGTTCTGCAGTAGTGATGACGAGCAAATTGGTTAGTCTTGGTTTGTCTTAGCTCTGTATATGGAAACACTGTACTGGGGAGACACTGTGACCATTCTCCAGTGACATGGTCCACACCTGCTGTAGCTTGTCTTAAAACTTGAGCAAACAACAGAAGATAGGAAATGCAGAGTTTAGATTCAGCTTTTGTCCTCTATTGACACAATTTTGTCTTTCATGTTCCCTTCTAGCTGTTGAAATTGAGGGCAGCCTTACACAACTCTTTCCAGCACTTCATCATTACCTTAAAATTTGATGTTGGCTGTCTTTTCGCTTAATTCTTTTATGGATTAACGTTCCCTTACCGACAGCATTGAATCATACCAGGAGGTAGCCAGCATTTTGTTTATACCCATGTAAAAATAATGTCCATAACTTGTCTTTCACTTGAAAACTGATAGAACAACTCAAGTAACGTGTCACATAGCATCTGTACCTGGTTTAGCAACTCTTACAAAGATATTATAAATAAACATTTGTTTGAAGAAAGCAGGTGTGCATTCTGCTTTTATGTGCCCCACCTTTCCTATGGAGCATTACTTTGACTTTCCATTCTTATTACTGTTCTCATCTTCACCTTATCAGAAAGTTCGTTTTCCTCATTTCTCTCTCTGATCTGTTCTAGGAGAAAGTTAAAATATCCTGAGAAAAAAATTTGCCTCCAGATTTTAGGAATATGAGAAAGCGCTTTCAGATTCTGAAACCTTGACAATTTAATCATAAAGAGTTAACTTTTACAACAAAGAGCCACAGCTGCCATACTCCTCAAGCGCACTGTTTTAGTCCTCGCCACCTCCCTTTCTCTGCTTCTTAAGGAGCAAACATAGTATTGATCCCAAGTAATTTGAAAGCTCTTACCTTTAGGTAGCTCTGGCAAATCTGGGGAGCAAAACCACCTCAGAAGTTGATCACTTAATCCATGTCTTTGCAGTGCAGCTGTGTCTAGGAAAGAAAGCAGCACACATGACCAGTGACATGACCTGCTGTCATGCCTCAGTAGCGTATCCAGTTGAAGATGCAAGCAAGTCAGGTTAGTAGACAGTCTATAATTACCCCAGTTTGCCCGTAGTCCCTGCCTACTGCTCACACCTGCTCTGCAGCAAAAGGAATGTTGTGTGACAGGCTTGCACCAGAGGTTTTTTTTTCATTCTAATATCCCAGAAATTCTACTTCATCTTAACCTGAAAGCTAGATAAAGACAATCAGAAGCAGCACAGGAATAACTTGAGGACAATGGTGAGCGAAGTGTATATCCTAATTCATTGTGCTTCTATACAGACCATCACCGAGAATGATGAAAAGCCATAGGTACAGTTGTATATGGGGCTCCGATATTTTGTTATGGAAGCCAATGATCACTTCAACTTTCTGACTGATTGTTTGTGCTTAGATCAGCAGAGATATCTGTGCAGGGTGGTAACCACTGACATAATAGCTGGGATCTTCTTGGTAACTAGACTTGTGGCTGAAATGGACTTTTTATTAAATAGATGCTTTGTCTCTGTGGTGCGTTGACCTTGGCCAGCTACCAGATGCCCACCCAGACGCTCTTACTCTCCTCAAAAGGACAGGGGGTGAAAATAAGATGGAAATGTTCTTCAGTCAATATAAAGACAGGGACATCGCTTACCAATACCATCACAGGCAAAACAGGCTTGACTTGGAGAAAATTAATTGAATTTTTGCCAATTAAGATATATTTGGATGGTGAGAAACAAAGACAAAGCCACCTCCCCCAGATGCATCTGCAAGTATAACAGCAGCCACGTGAACTTCTTAGTAAGGATCATTCTCTCTTCATCCAAACCCACTGCAAAACTGTTTCTTGCAAGGACTGTTCTGCACAACAGGAGCCCACCTGCAGTGCTCGCAACAAGGACAGAGCACGATGCATCAGTTTTCCTGGGGGACTCACATCACCAGTCCAAAACATGCTGTTTGCTTGGCTCCTGGGTAAACAAAGTCTTACTCAAGAAAGGGCTGCAGCAGTGAAGGAAGCCCCTGACCTTGAGAGATCAGGATTGCACAATGATTAGCAAAATAGTAAGGTACAGGTGAGAAACTGCCAATGGGTAAAGGAAGAAGAGAGTGAACAGTTGAGCACTCCCAAGTTTTCGTGCCTTTTGTCACCACAATTTGGAAATGGAACAGAGACTTCTGTTGTTAATGGATGTTTTGGTGTTAATGGATGGTGTAAATGGTGAAAGCTTGTCCCTTGCCTCTCAGCTGGACTTGAAGGACCAAGTGCAGAGCACTTGCTCAGATTTGCCTCACTGGCAAGGCTGGAGGCTCAGCACTTTGTACATTATACACACACTATCATTTATATTCAACCACCATCAAAGTAGTTGCTGACTCCTCTGACAAGAGCCACATCTCCAGGCTAAACTAAAAATATGAAAGGGTGGCTGACAGTGTCACTGTTCCTATTTTTGCATTTCAAATCTTCGCTCTTTCACAGGTTTCCTGTGTGATATTGGGCAAGTTATTCACTCCTCTGTGTTCTCTCTGTGTAACAGGGATAATAGATTCATCATAGATTCATCATAATATTACTACACAATTTTAATAGAGATGCTAAAATGCTGCTTTGTTGAAACTGAAATGATTTGGGGAGATAATTTTGTCAGTGTTTCTCAGGAAAAGGTTTTATTTCTCAGGGTTCGCTGGTCATTTCTGATGAGGGAGAATGAAGATCACTCCCACATGTATGGCTAAATATGGTAGGGCATTGAGAGTATTTGATGAGGTTAAAAGTCAAGAGGTATAGCTATAATGTATAAGTACAACAGGTAGTAAGAGGGTGTTGAAGAGGCTGAAATATGGGATAAGAGAAAGAAATGACTGTACTGGGCAGTGTGAGGAAGAAGGAGCGACAGAGAGCAGCTGCTATGGACTGACCACAGCCCCCGTTTCCCTGCACCACCAAGGGTAGGAAGAGGAGTCAGGAGCGAAGGAGTGAATTAGAGCCTGGGAGAGTGGGGAGGAAAGGTGTTGTGTTAATGTTTGTCTTTTTGTTTCCCACTACTTGAACTTATTTATTTTAACTGGCAGTAAATTAAGCTAGTTTTCCCCATGTAGAGTTTGGTTTACCCATGACGGTAATTGATAAGTGATCCCCCATCTTTATCTTGACCCATGAGCTTTCTTGTTCCTGTTGCTCCTGCTTTCTCTCCCTGTCCTACAGTGGGTGAGTGGCTGGGTGGGAGTTGGGCTTTTAGCAAAGGTTAACCCACCACAAACTCCCACTCCATATGTGTCTTTACTCATTCTGTTCCTTGCAGATGCAGTCATTAACAACTCATGGTTACAAACACCATCATAAGTGTTTTAGTGAACAGTTGCCTCAAATTCTTCAACAACACCCCCACCTATAAAGATCTGACCCTCTGCTAGCACATTCGAGTTTTTTCCAAGAAAATCTTACAAACATCTCATCTGTGTTCACTCGTGACATGCTTTGCACTGTTGAAAATCAAGAATGACGGAATGGTGTTGATAAATAGAGTAAAACAATGAATGAAAATGAAAAGGGTAGTGAGCCTTCTGAGGCTGACATAGTGTGAATGAACCCGGAACTCAGAGGAAACTACAGAACATAACAGAATGTAGAGTATATATGTCAGAATATGTCTCTGTGTATATCTATGCTGGTGAATGCCCTGCTGGCACTAGAGAAGCACACAATGTTCTCTTAACTTTTTTAGGGATTTCATAGTAGAACTTACTGTCAGTATAGACAGGAGCTGGATCAGGTTTAGTCACTGCATGTTCATACTGCAACATCACATTCCTTGAAGAGGTGTTTTAAAGTCTAGTGAAAACACTCTGTGTTGAAGGAAGGAGAGAGAGAAGTGTTAAAACAGTACATCTGTAGAACAAAATGGAGTCAAAGATGATCCCTTTTAATTTATATTATTTATTTATACTTCTACTAGCTAAATATCAGTTAAATGATGCTTGTGAGATAGTCCCCTGTGATCTGAACTTCAGCAACAGTTTGTGAGCATGTATATGTCTATGGGGGAAAAAAGCCACAGGTACCAAAAAGTGCATATGTTTCTCTCTGTGTTCCAAGTGTCCATAGCATGTGAGAGTGGGGAAGAGGAATGGCTGCCAAGATGTGAGCTGCAGGGGCTATCTCCGCAGGATTGCATCGCTCCTCTTCCTGCTTGTGGCCAGCTATATGGGGAACCAGATGGATACAGACTGGATTTCCTTTTGTTCATGGAAGCATTTGATAAGGTAGGTTAAAGATATATTTTAAGATGCCTGTAGTTGTATAACAAATTAGTATTTCTTCGTGGCACGATATTGTGAGACTATATATGTTTTATGAAATACATTTTTCTGAAATACTTTCTTTCTGAACATATGCCAGGTGTTCTGGAGGGCACAGAGTTTAAACTCAGCCACAATTACCCTCTTCCATGACATATAAAAATGTTAATTTAGTAATTAGTATATTCTTGTTTATGTTGTGAAGATGGTAATCACTAGCCCTGAAATCTTTCACTCCTTGCTTTTCAGTACTGTAACACTGCAATCAGAGACACTACCATTAAGCAGGAAATGAATCTATGGGTGAAAGGGCCCATTTCTTTGGGGAGGGGCATCAGTTTTGGGTTTTTTTTCCTGAAAGGTAAAGGGAAAAATAGTGATGAAACCATGAGTGCATCCAAAAGTGCTCGTGCGTGAGAAATTCTTACTGTGGTGTAAGGTGGCTTAAGTGCTTCAATATTTAGAACAGCTTTAATATACTTGACGTAGTCCCAAGCTGACGCTCATGAAAGAACCTGAAGCTGTTTTAAGGTCTTAGGGCTATTTACAGGTGTACAGGAGGCAGGAATTGCTGGAGAGCCAGCTCTGTTTCGCCTGTTTCAAGTGGCACTGGGCATGCACATGATCTCACATCTTCAGCCTTTATTGTAGATGAGATTACAGGATGCAAAGATCCTCTTGTCTCCTGCCATACAAGCTTTTCTCCCTGCTGTGGTCACCCACCAGCTTCACCGTGATTCTTCAGCCTGTGGGGGAAGCGAGTGATTTTAAACTTCTGCTTACATGCACATCACTGGCTTTCTTTTGCAATCTTAATTACAGTGTTTGCTCTAAGAGGAACAGTGTGATATTTAGCAAAGAGGAAGATTTTATCAGTCACCTTGAATCATTATATCAACCCTTGAATATCATGTATGCTATCAGAGACAGACAAGGGTATAATAATAATCATTATAAATGAGACCATCAAGAGCTGATTGCTTTTCCTATCATACAAAAGATAGCCTCCTGTTGCATGTAGGAGCTACTTCAGCAATTATTTGGGGCTTCTCTCCTATTTTTGCTTGCAGTCTGTCATATGATGAGACAACTGGATTCAAGATTCCCCCCCGGCCCCTGCCCCGTGGCTAGTTGATAGCTCTAGTTCTGACTGTGGATGTTGTAACCATGGAGTAAAGGTCAGAAGGATCACTGTGTATGATAAAGGCTGTAAAACCTCACCTGAGAATTTCTGCATAGCTGCTGGTGGAGCCAGAGCACTTCTGGATATTGAGCCCTACACAGGACCATAGGTAAGGCACTATTATGGGGAAGCTGCTCCAGTGAAAGCTCCAGGAGGTTTGGAGCTTGGCCCAGGACTAAGAGCATCCTGAGGATGCACACAGGACAGAGCACACAGCAGCGCAGCAAAGCCCCTTAGCTCTTTGGCCAGGCCTTGTTCATGCTATGTATGAGGGTGGAATGGAGCACAGTGGAGTTTTCTGTATCTCTCCGTTGCCTTTAGGGGGGCCTCAGCCAACTGGCTAAAGCTGCGCTCCTAGCTTGGAGGTGGATGAAACTGTGAGGTATGTTCTTCCCTTTGCTTCCTTGTAAATACTTATGTTCTTTGAAGCATGATTGTTTCTTGCTTGCTGTTTTGTGTTTAGGGTCTAGCCCAGTTGATTGAAACCTTCGATAAAGCATGACAAAAATGCACTTGAATTAAGACCTTATTACAGATAACCCATATTTTGATATAGTTTATCTGCTACTGGAAAGCTAACAATGAATAAAGGTCCTTTCCTAATAAAACTTGGAGAAAAATATGAGCCATATTTCCAGTTATAAAAAGTGGAGACCTTGTGCACACAATTCCCCTCCTGTTCACACCAGCAGGTATTTGCAGTCAATGGTATCTGGAGCTGGAAGTGTTTTGTAATTCAAGAAATCTCAGTGTCTGTGAATATCCCCTCCTATTGTCTACCATAAATACAGTGCAGGTAGAAAAAATTCCTCTCCCAATTAAAATGTCAGTATTGACTGGGAACTTGCCTGTCCTGTTTGGTATCTGAATGCAACATGTTTCTTAGAACACTGATTACACAAAAAGAATAGGGGTTACTCAAATCTGAAACATCTTTCTTTTCAGATAAGATCTAGAGATGAGCTGCTTTAATATGCAAAGTAAATATTTGAGTGACATGTGGCACATAGCTCAAAAGAAAGCAGAAAGCCCTTATACACAGCGGTTTCCAAATGAAAAATTATCTCCAATATGAGAAATTATACATAGGCTTTTTCTTGTAATTTGCCTATTGAAATAATATGTAGAAAAGAGAACCAGCCACATGTCATGCAGGAATCTGAAAAGTCACTGTATGTGCTGCAACTAATCTGATCTGAAACCCCAACCTGCTATAGCTGGATTGTGTGCCTAGCCACAGTGGAGACCACTACATAGTTTTGTTAGTAGCACAAAAGTAATGGTTTTCCTCCCTTTTATTCTTTTTTTTTTTTTTTTCTTTCCATTTAGTATAGCAGTTCTAAAAGCTCTGAGCCTGGTGTCAGAAAGATGCTGTTGCATTCACATAATGTCTCTCACTAATGATGTTAAGCAGAAAAAGCTTAACAGTTTAATTCAAAATTAATCACCGAATCAAAGGAAAATTAGTGAATATTTGCTTTGGTTTGCAAGGAATACCTTTATGAAAAGTGCTTTATTGTTTTCTTTTTTTATTTTGGTTGTTGAAAAATACCCACAGTCTTAACTTGGTGTTTGAAAATAGTATTTTTGAAACAGTACATGGAAAAAGTCACTGACAATCCTTCAAAATTGCTGGAGAAGTTACTTAAAGTATGTTTAGCTTTTGCTCTTTTTGACCAGCTTGGCTGTTAATGGTTTCCAAGGGGAAACACTGTCCTGCTAGCTGAGAAGTCAAGTCCTCACATTCACAGCAAATTCTACTTTCATGCTAATACATTCCTGGTACCAACAGTAATATTTGTGCTTCCAACCTGGCACCACATAGTTTGGCTTGGACAAGGCAGGCAAGGCTCCAGGAAGTCAGCTGGGAGCTGCGAGGTTACTGCTGAGCCCTTCATGCCTTGGAGTAACAGACCATACCATGAAACACTACAACAGAGAAATCCTGCTATAAGAATGAAATTGCATCTACTGGTTGTTATCACACCTTCACAACTGCTAGAGCCAGAATCATGAAGGAGCAGACTCCGACTGGGAAAAACCACAGAACTGAGAAATGTCAGGCAGAGAGGAAAAAGCCTGTTCTGCTGGCATGATTGTGGTGCTGACACTGGTGATTATACAGTTGGGTTGTGTTCAACATGTCCACGAATTGTAAAATTTTCTGCTTTCTGACTTTTCTAGATGATGGGAATCAACAGGATGTCCATCTACGTGATGCATATGACAAAACCACCTTATAGATCATCATACTGATCTCAGAAGGTAAAGAACTGCACCATTAGCTCTCAGGGTCATTTTGGAAAGTTCATTATCCACAGCCAAGTAATTAACTTCAGTGGTAAGGGCTGAGATGCTGGAAAGAGCCGAATTATTCGAGCTGGCTTGCAAGCCAGAGTTGTTTCAAATGTAAGAAAGAGTATATGGTCAGATGAGGTGATGTGGTCAGGGAGGTAGTGGAATCACCATCCCCGGAGGTGTTTAAAAGACATGCAGATGTGGCACATAGGGAGATGTTGTAGTGGTGGACTTGGCAGTGCTGGGTTAACAGTTGGACTTGATGATCTCAAAGGTCTTTTCCAACATAAATGATTATATGATCCTAGCATTACGGGTACCTTCCAACTTGAGATATTCTACAATGCTAATGGTTTCAGCTTCGGGAAGTAAATGAAAATATCTGAAACTAATTTTTGTTTTTTCTTTCAAGAGAAAAATATAATTTTAAATCTTGAACTCCTGGATCTTCCATCATTTTTTTTAACTTAAAAGAACCAGTATGTTAGAGTATCATATCGGAAAGAGAAAAGATGGAGAGAGGTCAGCACAGCTGCTATTAGTTCTGGTGGGTTTGTGGCTGAACTACTGAGATAAAGATACAAATCCTGACCAGTTAACTCACAGAAATGCTAAGCATTCTTGAAATTCCTATGCTGAGATTTTCTTGGAAGAGTACTTCAGCTGCTCGGTAAGTAGAGAATGATATTGTACAAGAGAACATATATTCCCTTTCTACAGTAGATGATCGTGTCTTTTTAGCCCTTTCCCTTGACTGAGCTTCCAGAGCACTTAAAAATCTACCAGAAAAGAGGTTCCACTTAGGGAGGACGGCATTCCCTGTGCCTCTGTACTTGGCAGGAAGGGCAAAACACCTTTCTGTGTGGCTGGTGTGTTGATGAAGATGGCCTTGGTCAAAGAGTGATTTATGCAAGTTACCTGTGAAGTATACAACTACAGTTATACGAGAATGGGACAATAATCTGTAGAAAGCAAAATCATAAAGGTCAAAAACTGAAATACACGTTAATGGTACATTAATTAGTAGAATCACTATTGTATTAAAACGGAAAAGTCAGACTGAAACTGTACTGATACCAAAGCACTTGCAGTACAGGACATGGATTCAAACCCAACAAGCCCCGTACTGACTGGTCTGGGCTCAGCTCACCCTGCAGCTGGGTTGCTGGATGCTGCCACCTGCAGTCTGCAGCGGTCCAGGTCTCTCCCATACAGTCACTGACAAGACAAATACAAATCTGACAGGTCTCTTTCTCACTTTAGAAGCCTCAAATTTAAATGTGTTTCTACTTGCTATCTTGAAATAACTGCTCTAAAGTGATTTTACAGAATAATCATCAAAATTACAGAATTACAAAACCAAACAAAACTCAAAAATAACCAAAAAAACCTAGAGCCATCTAGTTAGACCTTTTACCATTCGTGTCATCAAAAATACAGGAAGAAACAGGATTTCCTGTTAATGGTCACTCACAGTCTTTAATCCAGGATCTCTTCTTGCTGTGTTAGGTGAAGACTACCATTTAAAAGCTATGAATCCTTTCCATTGCTGAGTTCAAAATAGACCATTCAAAGATCTATGTAGGGACAGGATGAGGGTTGGGTTTCTTCTGTGGCTGAAGTTGGAGCCAGAACCTACGATCCTCCATAGTCCTGTTCCTTATAATTTAGATACCTTTAAAGTTATTTTTGGACTTGTTCCCGGAGCCCTCTCACATCACACTGTTGAGCCTTGAGCAGCAGCTGAGGTATCAAGTCCTTGCTAATTAAAATGATCCCATCTACTTTATATGCAGTGCTTTTCCTGATGGAAACAAAAGACACTATAGGTTACTGTAGAGGAAGTTAAAGTCCTCTGCCTGAAACAAGTCCCTGAAACTGTTGTCCAGCAATGTTCAAATGTTTATCAGTCTGTATCTGGAACTATGCCAAGAGGGACTTGCAGGGAGTTAAAGGTGTGCAAAAGTAGTACAGGAGATCAGAGAGGGCATTATCCTGAAATCAGCTGTAAGTAGGTTGGTTGTTAAGGTACTTACTGTACTGTATAACTTGCTTAACGCTCTCCTGTCAGGCCATGAAAACACATCCTTACAGTGGTGTATGTCCCTTCTGAATTTACAAGTCATTTGTGCTCGGTAGAATAGTTTAAAGCAATTTTCTGCTATTTTGGGTTTCAATCCTCTTTAACTGCTGAAATTCTATCCTTTTTAATGCAGTCCTTATTCTGCAGGCACTGTGTCATGAAAAAGCAGTCACATACCCTGGAGAGGTTGCTAGCTGTGATCACTATGGTCAAGTGAAAACCAGACTGATCCACTTTCTTTTATGGCATGAAGAGACAAGTATTCTGTCCATGCATGGTGTACCATTGTTGGTAACGAGCTGGCTGGGCTACCATGTCATTCACTTGGACAGTAAACTGTCTTACTGAGAGAGCCATTAAACATCCCTTTGGCAACAGTAAAATTATTGAAAATCACCACCTGCAGACCAGAAGACCCTTAAGAATTGACTAGGCTAGTTAGTCCATTAAGTGCAGGAACTGGGAATTGTGCTGGCTGTCTGAGTGTATGCATTCATACAGAAAGGAAAAGAGAAGACCAAAAGTAGGCCAAAGGAAAACTCATTGTGCTCTAAACTCTTTATTCTTTTCCTGGAAGGTCCTTCAAATGTTGACCCCAGCAGATGGAGATAAAGCCAGCGTAGCACAACCAAAACTAATTGGTTTGCGTGAGTGGTGTTAGGAGGCACTATCAGAGAGATGAAAATATCTTTGTGCCAGCATAGAGTATCTCAAACAGAAGCTGAGTTCCATTTATGCAGTTTAGCTTCATTTTGAAGTCTCTGAAGCTCTGTAATGCTATTTTAAATTTTTAAGTGGTTTTGAGTTACATTAGGCTGAAAAAAGAAGATACAGGGAACTGTTTCAGGATGAAACTCTGACAAAAGTCAGCTGCAGCAAGTTGTGCTATGCCAGAGGTTGAAGCTGTTACTCAGTGAGGAGTGATTTCAGTTGAAGTAGAGTCCTGAGAAGGGCTTCTTGGCTTTGAGTCACTGCTGAGCAGCCCAGTCCCATTCCCAACACCTGTCTTCAGTCCTCTTCAGGTAAAATGGAAATGCTTATGTGATGGTCCCAGTATACACACACCTGCCTCCTACTTTAACTTTGAAGTAGGTACTAAATCATCACTTCAATATATTTTTACTTGAAGATCATTCCAGAGCAGGATTTTCTATGTAGAAAACGAATCAAGAATGTCTCTGCTGCCTGCCTTGCATCTACGGGCAAATAAGGATTGCGAGCAGAAAAGCGGCAAAATCTGTCCCTGGTAAAAGAGGTTCATCATTTGTTTGCCCTTCATCAAAGACAACCTGCTGCAGACTCGCGCAGTCCTTCCTGCAGGGACTGAAATCACAAGCACTCAGTCACAGTACTATTACCGTGACACTGTGGCACCAAGCACATCATTATTACCAGAGCACAGCCAGCCTCATTCGTTCCCAGATCTTCCCTGTCTTTTACTAGGCACTGTTTTTAGGAGGATTTCACTGCTGTACATGAGGTGCTTTATTTGCTTCTCAGATATTTCAGACAGACAAGATACCCAGTGATTATGTACTGAAAGATCAAAAGATACAGTGGTGCTCCTAACCAAATGGTTTAACTTTTGGAGCATGAGGAATTCATGCAAGTGACAGATCAGAGAGCAGGTTAATTTGAACACAGCATGCTTCCCTCAAGCAGCTCTGCTTGAAGGGGGAGTGTTTCTTCTCAAAAAATAATAATTAAACAAGAGTAAATTGGATTACGTACCTCTGGAAATGCTTTACATTGCTCTCTCATTAACTCTGGCAAAAACACTGTTCAGAGCAATATGTTACAATGCATCTGTTTCCTGGTGCTTGTACAATTAGGAACATATCATCCTCATTTCTTGCATAATGTCTTTGTTAAAACCTTTAGTTGCTGAACCTAGTCTTTTTCCCTGAGGAAATGGTCAAATGAATGATTAATAGATCACCCAGTGGCATTGTTGTGAAATACAGAGTTGTTTCTGGAGAGCAAATAAAAATATTTCTCTTGCTCTGCTGTTGTTTGAGTGCTGTTCTCAGTGGTTTATGGTGAAATGACTAATAGTTTTCTGTAGCAGTCAAACAGGCCACTGTGTTGAGAAGCTCAGAAATACTACTTTTATTTTTCCCATCTGTCAGCTGTGGCACTTTCCCATCTGCCCTTGCAACCTGTCTCTGGATTATTGTAACAGCATTAATCAGCAGAATCAACAAAACCCAAATTACATGACTGACAGCAGAGAAAGACCCAGATGTTACCGCATCAATGTTTTCATGGGCTGATCAGCCACATACTGCCTGATCTCATCAGCTTGCTGCTCTGCTCTTAAACAGTGTTCTTGCACTGGGTTGTAGTGTGAGGCTTTGCTAGGGTAAAGCAGAGTGTAGAGGGCAGGAAGAGAGACTGAGAAAATGAAGAATAGCTTTACAGATCCAAACCACCTACTGTCAGATCTCCCTTTTTACAGTTTCGGAAGGTACTGCTGGGTATTTCAATAGTTCTGTGAGGGAGGAGACAGCCAGGTTTGGATCCTACCTCTCATTCTCTCATAAGGAGAGACTGTAACAAGATCTGTTGGAAGGAGGTGTATTCATAGCATATGTCCACCTCCACAACGTGCCTTTTGCAGAGGAAGTAGTGAACCTAAACCAGCACATACTCAAACATTGTAATGTAATCGTTGTAATGTTGATTTAGACCTTTTACAGGTACCCCTGACAAAGTCACTCATCATGACCACAGAAACAAGGCTAATGCAGAAGGAAAATGACATGATGGGTTTCTACATTGCTGGGAACCCTGTGCCACCATCCTGGCCCTTTTCTGAGCCAGCTTGGTATGCCAGCTACTAGTAGTACAGCCTTTCCAGCTTAATTTTGCAATAGGATTTTAAATCCTTTGGAGTATTTTTTTACTGATGTCATTTTACTGTGATTTAGAGTCTGCAGCATCTAATCTTGTCTACCACTTGAACTTAAAAAGGGTTTTAAGGTGTAGAGCTGCAGCATCTTAGTCACTGAGGGATGGCTTATGTCTAGAACAGACTACACCCAAAGACTAAGCTAAAAGCAAAAGGCAATTTCTAATGATGATATACAGCAGATAATGTGTTTAGCCTTAATTGTGTTTACTGTAAGTGGAGCCCTTGAGGGAAAACCAATATAAGCAGTTTCTCAGTCAAGAATGGAGCCACAAGATAGGTGTGTTGTTTAAATAAAATTCACCATCTGTTAGTGAGCTTTTAAATCTTTCAGAAGGTGGGAACATGGTGTGTGATAGTTGCAGAGTAAATGTTTATCTGTTACGGTGATGCTGACTACAAAAGGCCTGATGATAGTGCACAGCATGGGCAGAAATGGAGATATCCTGGCTGGCAGCTTCCCAGTTCTTGTAGCTGGGAAATCACTCAGCTCTTGGTCTTGGGACAGTGAATTTGCACAACCTGACACTATCTTACTTTTCTGTTACCCTATGAAATAGTCCGTGGTATCCCAAATATTCCATATTCCAATATCCCAAACTAAAAAAATAGTCTGCAGTACCTCTGCAGTACCTCTGCAGACCACAGACTGAAGAACACCGGTATAGACTGGACTTACACAGCAACATAAGAAGCCAAGGCTGCTCCAGCATAAGAGCATTTTTCATGCTCTGTGGAAAGAGTAGCTATGTAGTGAATTAAAAAGAGAAAAGGAGAGACAGGAAACATCAAAGATGTGAAGCTGCCTTGTCAAAGGGACATTACTCCTGTGTGCTCTCTAGCTTTTCTTTTACTCCACAGAAAATGTACCAATTCTTTTACTCTCTGTGCCAAACAACTGACTGCCACCAGATCTTCTGCCTGAGAGACAGCGTAGTACTTAAAGAGCAGAGAAATGTGTGTAGTTTGAGGAGATGGAAAAACTGCATCAGTCTGTTGCCTGTGACGCGAGGAGAGGGAGTCATCTTGTATGTTCAGCATGGCTGTTCCTCAGTAATGAGCTGTGAGCTGGCCGATTCAAACCCTTCTGCTATTTAAGTTGAAAGATCTTTGTTCTGAGTTCTCCCACATGACGGTCTGAAAAGCTGGGATACAGACCGAATGTCTTTACTGAATTAAGGAAAATAGGAGAGCAAATGCTGCAACCTATAACTGTGCAATGTTTCTATTGACTCCTAGTTTTAAAGAACAGGTGTTGCTGGGGTATCTAAACACTGTCAAGTGTAAATATCTTTATTTGCAAGTCAATTTGCAAGTCAGTAATTTTCCTTTTTAATGAAAGCACCTGAGTAAATCATTGTGAACTTGAAAATGTAATTAATAACTGGTTGTTTTTTGGGTTTTTTTTTTGACATTAATAGATTGTGAAAAACTTCAAACAAGAGTGAGGTCTGAGCCTGGCCAATTTCTTTAAAAGAATAACTGAGTCTCTAAGTCATCACTGAACAATTTGGAACCTGGCAACACAGTGGTTGCATGGCCAAAGTGAAAAATTGAAAACAATTTCACTTTGGATCAGCTCAAAATGAAACATGAACTGAATTGAAAAAATAGTTTGCATCAGATGAAATATTGTATTTTGGCATAAAGCATCTTTGCCATGATGCAGAATTTAAGACATTCACAAACTAAAAATAATAATGAAACTAAGCTGTCTAAACCTATTATTGCGGTGATATTTGCCAGAGGCTGTTGAAGGATAGCATTGGTGGAATTGCAGCAGATTTAACGTCAGAGTGGGGAATCACCTCATTGCTCACTGTAATGACTTCAGTGAGCACTTCTTTCTGTGTCAGCCTTAAGATTTTATTTCTCTCTTGCCCACTGAAACATTTATGTGTCTGGGCCAAGTATTGCACCACATACAAAGATTTATGTGATTAATAAAAACATCATTCATACAGCAAATTCTAGTGCATCAGTCTGGAATTTGAGGCTGCAGGTGGAGGATTAATGGAAAAACACAAGGCTACTGCCCTTAACAGGAGAAAATGTTAAAAAGACGCAAAGAGGAGTACTGTGCATGTTATGTGTGACATAGATTCTTCTGGTGAGAACACTCCTGTTTACTTCAGCTGAAACTGGAGTTCAGGTCCTGGGATCATCTTAATCCATAATTGAACTGAATACAGTGTCATTCTGAAAAAATCATAGCTGGTAAGTGTTTGTGTTTCATGTGTATTTTCTGTTTTCAAAAGTCTTAAGGATGAAAAACAACTCTCAAGGCTGTCTGTGTCAATACATATAAAACTAACTATGTATGCCTATGGGGTTATTGTTCTGGAATGTTATCGTACAGGAGTGGCTATCTATAGACTTACTATGAAATCTTTTCCAGAGTCAAGAGATATTTAGAGATTAATGGAAAGGAATTAAACACCTTTGGTGAAGACAGCTATGTGGGTGTAAAGTGAGAGAGATGGCTGAAGTGGAAACTGACCTGATAAACTGGTAGGAAGTGTTCAATTTATTTCCTTTTAAAAATATATTTTAATTCAAACAACATATATGAGATTTTCTTATACTTTCCCACTGCTTTGTTCCCCTGCCCCCTTCCCTGAAGGAATAAGACAGGTGGAAGGAGTTCAGTACAGAAAATTTGCTGATCAGGGCATCCTTATCGTGGCCTTTTCCAAGTCAGCTGCCATGATGTTGGCATTAAAAAAATTGCAATACTCCCTAAGAAAATAACAAAGATGTGATGTTTCTGCACTACAGTTTCCAGCTCCCTGAAGCTCATCATGAACAGAAGCCACAACCATTTTTAGGCTACCATCTCTGTGCAAATATCTTTTTTATGCTCCCATTCTTTTCTACTCCTGTTTCATACACCAGTGTGATACAAACAGGAAATCCTTCTATCCTTACATTTATCATACAAACAGGAATTAATCTTTTTTTTTTTTAATGTTGTGTTAATGCTTCCAAATTTTCGGCAAACAATAGGAAATTATTTGACACATTAAATTCTTTGTTGGGTTTTTTGGGTTTTTTGTTTGTTTGGTTTTGGTTTTGTTTTGTTTGTTTTTTTTTTTAAATACAGAGCCATGTGTTAACTCTTGTCAAATAATTAATGAAATCAGACACCTGGAATTGTCAGTTTAAAGAGTATAAAAAACTAATACTGTGATGCCTGCCCATGCATGCCCAGTTCCCACTGTCAAAGGATCCCAGGCTGTCGCTACAGAGAGAATATTCATGAACTATTTCTTGGTGCCATGAAAAATTGCCCTTAGTTAAAAGAAAGGAAAGGCGATCAGTAAAAGAAGCAGATGTTGTTAACACTCCTGTTTTAATCCTCCTTTTGCTCCTGCCCTTTCCTCCACCATGATGGTAGGAGGAGGGAGAAGTGAGTGAGATACTGAAGGCTCAAGCTGCCTGTGTGAACTTTTGAAGAAGCCTTTTCTTTACACTGTTCTCTCCCAAAATAGACATAGGCAGGAAGCGGTGAAGTGGATGGGAAAGGACTGGGAGCAAGGTAGCTGAGTATTTCCTGTTTGCTTTTTCTGTTGGAAACAAAAGGGTTGGAAATTATTTCCTCTTGATATTGAGATCATGGTCATTGTTGGGAAATGTGGTATGTTAAACATCACTGCAAGGGCCTTTCTGGCTAATCAGAGCCGAGAATAACTGTAACCAGCCTGCTCTGCTGCAAAATACTCTAGTACCTTATTGCTGCTGTAATAGCTTCTGCAGAAACAAGGTCACAATAACACAGTGAAACTTAGCAAGTACTGACTGTAGCAGGCACCAATTCAAGTAACTGATTAGTTTCCTGGATGAGCTATAGCACACTCACAGTTGTTCTAGATCCTTCCCCCACTAATGACCACGGAGCACTCTCAATACACATTCCATCTAATGGAGATTGCACTGCCTGAAAATTTTACATCTTATTTATTTACTTAATGCAACATTTACTCCCTTTCTCCTTCAGATTTGCACAGGAGATTTTGACTTGTCCTTGATGCACCTCCCACCCTCCCATTTTTGAGCAGTTTTTCCAATATTTGATCTCCTGATGAAGATTCAAAATTAGGTGAGTGCTTTTTATTCCATTTTCTACTTGTTGAGTTCTTTGTCAGCATTTGGTCTTATCTTGTACACAGACTTGCAGAAAGTACATTGATTCTTTGCATCAAGGATTGTTTACATTTTTTGTACCCTATGTGAATGTTTCTGCTGATATAAAGCACAGAAAATGAGCATATCCCTATCCACCCAGCGCAGTACCTGTGCAGTGTAGTACTCCCATGGATTCAACTAACTTACAAGCTTACATGGTTTGTTGTATTGGGACCCTCTTTATAAATGATTGGGAGGGTTTTCTCCAAGGTGGATACAGCGACAGTTTAAATGGAGAAGTATGCAGTTATACAAGAACATGACTGCTAATGGCCCCATGCATTTTCCATCCCAATAAACTAATATCTATTTTCTTATCAGGCACCTGATCTATAAAAGCACTCTCTGAGAACTGTACAATCATATTTAAGCATGTTCACCTTTATTAACTCATCCTATTCATCTCCTTGCAAGAAGATGACATCAGTTTGTCATTATCCTGGACTTGACCCAAAGGTCTGTACAATAGTCTTTATTGTATAGCACTTTGAAATAAAGCACAGCTATGTTTTTTTTCCTAGTCTTATTCTGTTGTGCAGCAGAGAATTATGAAGTGCCATAAAAAGAACCTGTTAACACTGTGGAAAGCATAAACAATCTTCTTTCATAAGGACAAGCTGAAGTTAAAAAAACAACAGCACCACTATTTATTGGGTAGGTATAATAAGCCAGATCAATCCTGTTGCTCTGTAAGGAGAGGGTTTTATCCTTTTATATGTCATTCCCCTCTTTCTGCAAACCAGAATTCTTGCTGAATCTCTTTGAAACCAATTTTTTATGTCCTTTGAGTCATCATGGAATGAATCCCTTCTATTGTTTAGGCATGAGTATTTGCATCATGACCTAAGTGTCAAATGCAGAGTATAAAACGCTGGGCCCAAAGCAAAGCTGTGCTAATGAGCTATCACAGTTCAACTTATATCCATGGGGCTCATAAGAGAAATGCAAGGATAGAGAGCACTATTCTGTGTTAACGTTGCCATCCTCATGATTTTTTTCTCTAGCTGTTGAATGCATTATGAGCCTTGCTCAGATCTCATTGGGAGACAATGGAAATTTCATTATTGGCTTCAGTGAGAGCAAAATAATTTCCTAGGAACTATTCTCTGCAATAAAAGATGTCATAAAACTCAACACTTCACCGAAAGATATGGCAGAGATGGAATTTAGTCCATTCTTCTGTCTGAATGGATTTGAGTCTACATTTCACATGTGTATCTCTTATGGATCTATGTGGTCTTCAGTCTTGCAGCTCTTCGTTCATGCAGTTCCTTTTGGAGAAAGGTAAGAAATTTTTTCTTTGGTAAGAAAAATCCAATTTTTATTAATCCAGTTGTGAAGGAATTATATATCACCTATTGATGAGGGGAATCTTCTGGATGAGAAGAGTCCAGTACTCAAGACCCCCTTTAGATGCCTTGTACAGTCTATTTGGGCCAACAGAAACCAGTTGAGAGACACTGAAGAACAGTCTTCTCTCCCCTGGGACTCACCTTAGTCAGAGGTTCCCAAGTTTGGCTTGAGTGTCCTGTCCCTTCAGCTACTATATAAGGGGAAAAGCACCAACCCTCCAGTGGCTATTGTTTTGCAGAGAGGAATCAGATAAATATTTGGCTCCTGAAGGGAGGGAGGATTAGGAACTCCAATCAGAGAAGGAGGAGCATTTGGCTGAAAGTACTTAAGTTCTTTTCAAAAAGTGACTTCAGACATACTTTTCTGACTTTCTGTCACTTTATGTGACACACTTTATGCCCACGCATACTCCATGTGGTTCTAAAACAAATGGTGTAACCTACTGTCTGGCCAAACCCAGCCCCCTTGCCTACTGTTACATGCACCCAGTGCATGGTTTGTACATGCCAGGTCTGTAAGCAGACATCTATTAGATGTTCTTCTGCACGTGTAGAACTTATACCTGTCTACTGCATTCCAAGAAAGGATTTTGCCTATTTCAACTTTGTAAAAGTTTCAATTTCATTTAATTCTAAGTGAAAAAAATGCCACCAACATGAAAGATATAAAGAAAATGCTTTATAAAAGCCAATTTATTTCAAGGTAGTCTACCCCTTTTATGGCTTGAATGTCCCTCTAATGGAACAGGGCAGAGAATTCTGCCTCCCCTATTCATTTCCCAGCAAGTGTAGCTATTGACTTTTTGGTGTGAGAAGCCTCTGCAGGTCTCAGTACTGCCTGATAGCACTTTCTGAGACTCTTCAGGCTTGTATCTAAAAAAAAGAATTGATTAGGAAGATGAATGCCATGTCTGATCATTAAATATTTAAACCTGGCAGGCTTTCAAGAGTGGCAGGCTTGCTAACCTCTGAAAACAATCTTGTTTTGTCAGATCTAACTTGCCACTGTTAGTTTTCAGAAGACTTAAGGTAATGTGTATGTGAGATTTTGTATCCAATGTTTTTAAGAAAAAATGAGGACAGAGATGCAGACAAGGACTGTGCCTTTAATTGTGTCTTGTAGATTGGAAGATGTTAAGATACATTAAGAAATGTATCTGGGAGAATGCTTTTTTCTCTTCCTGGCGTGGGAGTGAAAATGCTGATGGGATCAATGCCCAAAATGAAACAAACACAAATATTCTAACCCATATATCACCTTGACTGCAAACACAGGAAATAACAGTCTCGTTACATGGACTGTGAATGCAGTTTCTGCCACAACTTCTCGATGCAGTACAGAGAATCCTCTAGATGCTAGGACATTCGAGTCTTGTACTGATATCTCTCCATCGTATTCTTTACCATCTCTATTTTCTTTCAGTTAACAATTCTAGCACTATGGGAAGTTTTATCTAATCCTTTTTTCAAGAAAAAAATGCCACTTGACAGTTTTTCCTTGTTGCGCAGGATGTTGCATTTACAGGTGTTTTGGAAGAATTTGGCTGTCCAGTCAATTAATACTGCTAGTAAGAGCCAGTCTTTTTCCAAAAGAGAGATTAGTCTTGGCCCTACGGATGTAAAGATATTTACACCAGTTTAATCACAACTATCGCACTGGTGTAAAGATATTTATACCAGTTTAATCACTGCTGTCACAAAGAATCAACTGATAATACAGAGCTCTTTGCAGGCTGTAAAGTTTAAGGACAGACATGACCGCTGTGTGCAATTTGGGATCTAAACAGAACAGGCGAACTGGGGAAAGAGAATCATGCATATTCTGAACATGGCCAGATATTGAGGGAATGAGAAACATCTTGCCATAAGCTGTCCGTGAAAATTGCCAGCCTTTGTGTTTCAGCCCTAACAGCTGCAGGTATCCTATGTTCAAGTGATGCTGCTATTTACACACTTTGTGTTTGTGGTTTTCCTCCAGGCAGTTACCATCTATCAATGCAGGTCATAAAAACAACCCAGCTGACCTGTGTCATAGGACTGTTCTGAGACTCTTTTTCACGATGAAGATTTTGCTATGTGTTCATTTGGACAGAGCATAGCTTCCATTTTGGGTTGTTTTGGTTTTTTTTTCTATAATTATCAGCATGTCATCATTAAGAATTATGTGATAATTATAATCATTATTCATCGTTCTGAATTACAAATATTATCATTCAGTGTGTGGTAAAACAAATGTATTTAAATGACTGCAGATAACATGATATATATGCTACATTTTTCAAAAACTGGCTTAATAGTGTGACTGGTTAACTAGCAGCCATCTTTTGATTGTGACATCTGTCAGAACTACTAAAATATGAGTCAGTTTGATCTCTGTTCCAGTTTAAAATTGGAAATCTGTATAAAAACAATAGTAATGTGTTTGTTTTTTATATAAAAGCTGCTTTTATATTTTGTGTTCCAAAAAGTAGTTTCCTAATTCAATGCTATATACTATTGAGGCATAAATGTTAGTGTCCCTAGTGACATACTGTAGTTTGTATACTCAGAAGGATCACCACTATTTAGTGCTTAATGATTGCTTTGTGCCCTTCATCACTCTTGTGGATTAACTGCTTAATACACTGTACCTTAGAAAGGAAACTTCAGCTGGGATGCTGCATCTTGTCTTCAAATGTTAATGCCCTTTGCTTATCAGTTCCTGACCTGACCCTCCAGCATGCATAATGCAAAACCTGGCAGAAGCTCACATTTGGATCCCTGTAAAGAACAGAAATCAAGCTGGCTTCTTGACTTCTTGTGGCAAGTTCATAGCAAAGAGGCCTGATGATGAATGCAATGCTGAGTCTGCTACAGCATCAGCTGGAGGTATAGGTGAAGCTTTCAGGGAGGGCAGAGCCTGAGGCGGCTTGAGGATGTGAGTCTCCATGGAGCAGCACAGCAGGCAGAGTGGCCAGCTAGGCAACTTATGATAATGATTGAGAGTAAATATAAACAACAGGAGTAAGGGATAGAAGATACTAACTGAAGAGGAAGCAGGGCAGAATATTTTATTTCTGACAGGTAGTCAGTATGTATAAAACAAAAAGCAAATGGCAGAGTCAACAGTTCCTTAAGGCCTTGTTTTCCTGCTAGAATGAGGTTTGGGTTATTTTAAGGACACCTATTGCTTGTAAAATACACAGGGAAGACAAGACATACTGGTCTTAAAACACCACAATTTCCCTAGAGCTTACCTTGCTGAAAAGCTCAGCTTTTCTGTGTTTCTACTTTAGCACAATTCATATATATTATTTTTCCTGAAGTAAAAAACTGTATCCTTTTGAGTGTGAAGACAAGTGATCTGAAAGAACAGGTTTGAGAGCTGCATTATTAGGTGACTGCCTCAGGACCAATGGGCAGACAACCCTTCTGACCCTAAAATATTTGGTAGCTGTGCAGCTTCTGTTTGATTTCACGTATGAAAAGATTCCTCTGCTCATGATAAACATAATCTTTCCTTAGAAGGAATGGAACCTGAAGACTTGATAGCTATGAGAAAAAATGATCTGCAGCAAATAGATGGATTATGCCTCCTGCCAAACTGTTTGTTCACTGATGGCTCCTGCACTGGTATGAAGTCCCTTGCTTCCTAATAAAGCCAACTAAACTTCACCTACATGCAAACCATGGGAGGAAGAACCTGGAACTGTTTCAGTATAAGAAAAGAAAGAATGAGCATAACTAGGTAAGTCTGCTAAAGGCCAGCTCATGCCGGCTCTCACTATTTCACTAGCCAACTGGCCAAGTTAAGCAACACTTGTGCAGTACAGTTTCGGTACACCTTCCAAGAGTACAAAATGGGAGGTGATTACAACCTGAATTCTAAAGCCTAACCACAGAGGGAGATTTGTTACTACATGACCATTTTTTTTTTTGCCTGGTCTTGCTACTATGATTTATCTGAGAACAGCAAAGATGTTCTCAATTCCTACGCTTTGCAAACTGAACAGAACTCATCTGAAGCATGATTCAGAATTACAGATGATTAAGATAGTGAGAGCACACAATAACTTGTCAGATACCCGTTACGAAAAAATTGATCTTGTAAAATGGAATTACTTTATCCTGTTGTATAGTAACAGCTTTAAGTGAAAGATGGATCTCATGCTTTGAGTTTGGCACATTGGTGTGGCATTGCTCTATTTCCAGCCAGCATTGCGACTGGACATGAGAACATACAGTGCAATGGAGTACTCTGGACTGATGTATACTTAATGTGGCACACATTCAAGGAGTTAAGGGTATTTTTCCTCCTATTATTCTCTGCTACAATCTATTTGCTCCAATCATTAAGAGCCTGCTTCTAATTTCCAGGCACAGTTCATTCATGTCCAGCCTACACTCTTTGTGCTTGTGCCAACCACATCTTTTAGACAGTTCCAAAAACTAGTCCAGAAGTTGGAACTGGAAATCAGGATTGTCTTTGCAATGTGTAAGGCTATTCTAGACTAATTCATACCTTTCTAATAGATGTGGACAGTATTCACCCTATGTTGAGTACCAGCACCCATATAATCATTTAAGAGCTGCTCAAGCCACCTCATGCTTGCTGCTGCGCAGGGATGTGTATCACCCACCGTTAGTAATGAATCACATTAGCTGACACATTTCCCCCCTACACACTCATATCTTTGACTCAAATTGTGGAGTAATTGCACTTTGAATACTTTAAATGAATGAAAAGCGGTACAATGATGCTATGCTATCAAGAAATCCTTCTGTTTTTTCCCTGTCAGGACTGCTGAGGGAAGTGCTCAGTCCCTGCAACAGCCCAGAGCTGTGTCTGAGCAAGCAACAGACCAGCCAACAGGCAAGGAGAGAGGCAGGAAGCCCCACAGCTCTGGACCTCCTCCTGTCCTGCTCCTAACTGTGAGGTGCCCCTTGCTGGCCTGGCCCAACAGCGGTGGCCTTGGGGAAGATTCCCAGCCCTGCCTTTGTCCTGGGAAAGAGCTGACGCCGCCCTGCTGCCAGTCACCCCACACCAGGGACAGGAAGAGCAAGGTAGGCACGTGTGCTGAAGATGATTAACTGGTAGTAATTGTACCGAGGGAAAGGAGAAGGGGAGGGAGACAACTTGGAGTTTGGGGGAAGCAGGAACATCTCTTGTTTCCAGCAGCTGATGAAAAAAGCACCAGGCTAAATCACATTTCCTAACTGTGATAGCTGGGCATACACACACACTCACGTGGAGCATCCTCCAAGCCCACAATCCAGTGCTGAAAACCAACCTCATGGCTGTGGACGTGTATCTCCCACAGGCTGTGCATGTCTGTCTGTAAAGAGGAGGGGAGGGAGAGGGGAGAGCAAGAGGGATGACTCACGACTGCTGAGCTTTTGAGGAAAGCACAGCTGTAATCCCAGACCATATGACTGGGGAGATAGCTCTGAACAGTGCTTACTTATGTAGTGATTTCCCTTTATCCTCCTCCACCTCAAAAAAATCAGTCAGTTTTGCCACACAAAGCAAACCAGAAAAGATATCCAGGAATAAACCTCATGAAAGAGAAGTCATCAGTCCTATTACTAGGTATCTTACAAAGGGGTAAGATCTTGTGCAGAACAGAACTGGGCAGAGGTAAGATATTTGGGAAGATGACCATGTGGTGGACACAGGAAGCTGGTTACTTCATATTGTGCAACCTCTTGCAGATCCGCTGTCTCAGATCAAACACTGCATGTTACAGGACTTCTGTTTATTTTTCCTCTTGAAAAAGAGCCCTGCTAAAACCTGTTTGTGGCAGTTTTACCAGAAGTTGCATGCTGCTGTTTCTTACGTGATTATGGTTGGCTGAAAGAGTGTGTACTTTCATCAGCTATAAATCTTACCTTTGTAATGAGACGAGGAAGTGCTTTGTCTCTTACCTGTAAGTGAAAAAGAACCAGAAAGAATTCAGTGCCTAAGCTATCTTTTTAAAACCACGTTCTAAAATGCTGTGTTTTATTATCAGCTAGGCCAGTTGCACACAAATGAAAACATCACTAGAACTCTGGTGACTGGATGCTGGGTGAGGACAGCTCTCTCTGCCGGAAAGTCCTTCAGTGATTCTTGTGTTGCTGGTAAGTCTGTGACAATGAACTGTTTGTCCTCATCTCTGTCCTGTACCGTCTCATCAGTTGTCCTGCTGCAGCTTCCCCTCCAGGCCCGGCTGTGGCAGCTCTGGCTGTGCAGGAGGTGCTGCACACATGCAGCTGACGGACCATGGAGCACACGCGTGGGCTTCCTCATCACCTCACCCTTCCTCTTTGCAAAGTCACGAAAATTTACCGGGATTCTTCTTCTGTAACTTCAGCCGGTTTCGCTGAGCTCTCCGGCCATGGCATCCCTTCTGTAGCAGCACTTCCACTTGGCTGTTGTAACGCGGTTCCCTGGCGAACTGGCCGGGGGCCGGGTGCGGGGACCTAGGCGGCCGGCACCGGGCGGGGAGCCCTGGGCCCGGCCCGCGGCGAGGCTGGCGGCGAAAGCGAACCTCTGCGGGGCCCGTGCCCGAGGCAGGGGGCCGGGGCGGCGGGGCCGAGGGCGGGGCGGGGCGGAGCGGGGCGGGGGCCCGGCCCACCCGCCTTATAGCGCGGGGCGCGCCGCAGCCCCGCCAGCGCCGCCCGCCACCCGGCCCGCCGCGGCCCTGCGCCCCTGCGCCCGAGGTGAGCGGGGCCGGCCGCTCCCTGCGCGCCGCGCTCCCTGCGCGCCGCGCTCCCTGCGCGCCGCGCTCCCTGCGCGCCGCGCTCCCTGCGCGCCGCGCTCCCTGCGCGCCGCGCTCCCTGCGCGCCGCGCTCCCTGCGCGCCGCGCTCCCTGCGCGCCGCGCTCCCTGCGCGCCGCGCTCCCGAGCCGGGGCGAGGGCGGAGGGGCCTGTCGCGCAGCGCCGGGAGTGCGGCGGGACCGGCCCGGGCTGCCCTTCCCGGGGCTCCACAGCCGGGGCGGGGCGCGTCCTGATCTACTCGCCCCCTCCACTGCGGTGGATGATTTCGCTGAAGATATTTGGGCTAATTTGCTTTCTTTCTTTCTTTCTTTTCTCTCTCTCTCTCTCTCTCTTTTTAACACTTCCTTGTGAGGTTTTGTTGCACTTAGGAACTGGGGCAGTGTCACTGTTGCGCTCAGAACTGCTTTTTTTATAAAGCATGAGAAAGACAAAGCATGCTAAATAAGAGCTTGCGCTAGGGAGGTGAAGGTGTAACGGCACTGGTTTCTTAGAGGGATGCTTCAGAACTTGGAGCCTTGCTAGAGAGTGTTGCCGCGGCACGAACGGTTTGCTCTTACAGTCAGCACCTCTGTTCGTTAGGGCTGGGGAAAACACCCCTTATTTCGTGTTCTCTTTGCATGTTGGATGTGTATGCATGTTGCTTCTTGCCCCTATAGAGAAGCCTCCGAGCTTAATTTTTGGATCTCTGCCTGTGAATTTGGTTTCTAAGGAGGGGATTTGAAGTTCCTTTCTGACACTGTTTTTGCTGGAATTGTAGAGCTACTTCTGGGAAATGTTTGCAAAACCTTTAGTGGTGCCAAATTTGATTTCTTGGAGAGCCTGAGAAAATGTTAAGGCTGCTTTGACATGACCCTTCTGATCGTTATTTTCTGTAAGGTTGAGAATGGGGTTTTTTGAGTGCTGTGCTTAATCTTCATTGTCTGGTTATTATATTATGTTTGGCGAGCGTGTTTTCTTTCCTTCTGTTGATTATTAATAATGAAAGATAGCAAGGCCCGTGAATGTAGCTGCAGACAGCTTGCACTTTCACAAATGCAGCTTAGTATCTTGTTAAATCTAAAGAGGCTTAACTAATATGTAGTAAGGTTTTTTTTTAAAGTGTGCATACATGAAGTCTGTGTATTTACAGAAAAAAATTGTGCACGCCAAAGAAAACATGGGAAAGATGTGACTATTCTCTGGCAATGAGTATATTTTCACATGCTACGTGGGGGTGTAAAAGGAGAGAAAACATGTTTCTTGTGAGTGGCCCTCTGCACGGGTAGAGCTGAGGCTGGAGCTCATCCTGCAGCCCTGCGTGTCATGACACCCACGTGTGACATGACCAACCGTGTGATTGTTCTGCCTCTCTGTGCCCCCGTGTCTTGAGCACCTGCTTCTGGCTACAACTACTGTTGCCGCTGCCCTGAGCTGTCACTGTGGTTTGCCCATGGTTGTAAATATTTTGACCAGTATCGTTCCCTCTTTTACTTGCATGCATGTGAGCGCAGAAATATTTGCAATACAGGTAATTTGAAAGTAGCCAGGCAATGCTGACTTTGGTGTTCTGACTGTTGTTCTTTGGGTAGTGGTGTACTTTTGGTGAATCCAGTCTTTATATGCACTTAAGAACTAAATGCACCATGAATATAAACATATCTACTGCTAGTAAAGCTCCCTTACAGCAAATTGCCAGACTTTGTTGGTGTTGCACTACCTGCAGTGTGGTGTGGGGGGTTATTTCTGGGTGATAGGACCAGCAGCAGATGGCCACGGTTGTTCTTGGTGCTAAGCCTGGCTGTGGCAAAAGTAAAATTCTTCCTCTACTTCCATTTCACTGCGGGGCTGTGGGGTGCAGAAGCAGTGGGGGCCTGCTGGTTGTGCCTGGAGTGGCTTCAGGGAGAAAACTGTTACCGATTTCACCTTTTCATCTATTTTTGTCTCAAGTTTCTATCAGGAACCACTTTTTGATCACTGCTCATGGGGTAGACTCAACAGGGATTGATAGTACCTGCTTGAAACTGTTGAGGATCATCATTAGCAAAATTTAATGAGATTGTAACTGTTCGAGTCTGTGTTGATAAATATTCTGGATGTTGGTCGTGAGAGTTGGTAGTTAATCTGCCCCTTGTGTGGAAGGTTTCTGGCAGATTAAAGAGAGGAATTGAGTCTGAAAAGTGTAACCCCCAACTTCTGCCTTGGAGCAGGGGAGAGGAGCGAGTCAGTGCGAGTGGGGATCACATCTCTTCCCCGGGGCTGGGAGCTGCCTTCTCCTGGGGGCTGGTGGGCAGTGGGCTGGGAACAGTGCTGTGTGCAGCAGGGGGGTGGCAGTCTCTGAGGAGGAAAAAAGGAATGAAATGGCATGTTTGGGTGTTTTTTCTGCACAACAGTTTTAAAAACACAAACCTCAAATCCTGCTTTTTGCAACAGGTTGATGTGGAGAACCAAGCAAAAAAGAAATGGCTGAAATGCTGCGTAGAGAAGCAGAGTGGTGATTCGGGTTTGTGTGATGTGTCACTCCCCAGCATAGTTCAGATAAAATGAAAAATAGAAAGCATTCATCTGACTAACTGCTTTCTCTTTTCTCTCAGGGCAGGGTAGAGGCAGTTGTTTCACTTCCTCCTATCTCAGTCTAATCTTGTCTTTTCCTCACGTCCCAGGCAGCCCCCTGGACAGATCAGTAATCTTTATTTCCTCTGCCTCCTGTGCTGATCTCTGCTTGTTTCTGTTCATCGCTGCCTGGCTGGATGCTCTCTGGGGGCTGCAGGGGTAACTCGGCGCCTGGGTGAGGTAGCCATAGTCTTGCGCTGCTCTCTGCTCTTTCAGTTCTGTAATTTTGTTCCTCTGAGCCGACCTTTGCTAGCTAGGTGGCAGATTCAGGATCTTTCTTTGTGCCTGTTCTCCTTTTTCATGACATGCTTGTGGATATTGCTGGTGTGATATAACCCATGTTATCAGGAAGGCGCTGGATGAGGCGGTGAACGGTGTGCACGCAGCTAACAAAGGCAGTGCTGCGTACACGGTGTTGAACTCTCCCTCTTGCAGCTTTGCTTTTTGCACAGTCTCCCCTTTCTGAGAATAGAACAGCTGCCTCTATGTTTTTGTTTGTAAACAGGCATGAGCAAGATCGCTTTAGTGGAAGATAATGCTTCCCCCCCCCCCCCCCCCCCCCAGCTAGTTACTAAGGAAAAAAAAAACACATTAAGGAACAGAAGATGCAGAGATGGGAACCACTCTGTCATGAGGTGACACCTCAGAGCACCGTCCCTGCTTTGGTGACGGCTATGAAGTGCATCTGGGCCAGGAGAGGAACGAACTGATGCTTTCTCTGTCTCTGTGTGGTGCAGAAGGACACTTACTTAGCTTTTGTTTCTGCCATTTCAGGGGCCTGTGGAGTACATTAAAGTGGTGCTTCTGTTGTTTGCTGTCCCTCAGGGACACCATAAAATACCATGCGAGTCAAGTCACATCTTCTCAGGCTTGGCCGTAGGGCTTACGGGTAAATAGGGGTGGGTTCTGCCCTGGGAGCCTGACCTTGTGCTAATGGACAGGGCTTCACCAGCCTGGGAAACACCCTCCCGCCTCAGTTAAATCAAGTTTCATTTGTGGCTCCTCCGATCTTACTGATTTCAGAAGTTTACTGGTTCTTTATTTGCTGTTGGTTTAGGGCTCTTGCACAGCTGCTTTTTTTCATTAGGTCAATTTAAAATATAGGTAAATAATGAAGTAACCTAAGAAATACTTTTAAAATAATGATTAAGTATCTTGGGGGTAATGGCACAAGCATTAAGAGGTTGCTGCATTATTAATGCAATTTGGAAACTGAATAGTAGCCTAAAGGAAACAAACATTAAATTTTTGACCCGTTATCCATGGTGTGAGTGTTAGGCTTTGCAGGCTCATCTGACACTTGCCTTTAATTCTGCATTTCTCCAGGGAGGAGCTGGAGGTAGGGTGAAGGTCTCAACAGATGTTTAAATACTGGGGTGTTTCAAGGACAGCAAATTTGCATTTGGCCATTGAGTTCTTGCCAGGCTGTTTGGGCAGTAATTCTGCTTGGTGCCCTGTGACCACACATTTCACCTAGCAATGGGTTCTGGGGACGTAAACTGGGGTTGAGCTGCAGCCTCCCTTTGAAAGGTGACCAGATAGTGGAGGGATGAAGGCACAGAAATAGCAAAATAACCGGCAGTTAAATCCTGGGATGGTTTTCCACTGAGAGCATCGCTGCAGGGAAGGTCTCTGTTACAGTTTTCTGGAAAAAGCAAGTAAGCCTGTGTGTACTGTGATGCACAGCCATGTTCCTGACCCCCATGGCTCTGTGCCTGATCTGATCACAGATTGCTTTGTGCAGGACAAAGGAAAAGGGAGAACTTGACCTGATAGTTTCTCTTGAATATTAAACCATGCTGGTCCTTTTCCATGCCTCATGAGCAGTGCATGGCTCCAGAAGTGGCAGAGCATTAAAAGCTAAGGCTGATCCTGAGAAGGAAATCAAAGTATGAGTTGGTGCTACTTTGAGTGGGAGCTTGAGAGCTGATGTGCTAGGGACTGCTGCAAAACTGGGGTGGTTGGCCAAACTGGGTCGAGTGTTGATGGTGCTGCAGCGGAGCGTGGCTGGCGTCATGGGCGTTCCCCTGCAGTGCTGTAGGAGCCTGTGGCAATGGGTTACTGTCCCGCTCAGCAGCGCGTAGCATGCTGCACGTCACATTGGCAGTGGTGTATTTGTCCCATGGTGGAGGACAGGCAGCCAGTTGGTGTGGAGGCACAGCTGGCTGCTGCAATTGCAGCTTTTGGATGACTAACATTAAAAAAAAAACAACCAAAAAACCTGAGAATTGGGAGTGTGAACCACTCCAAAAGTGTGAACCTTCCAAAAGGCTGTTTATGTAGTTGGCTGTTGGGATAAGGAGTAAGTTTTGTAGCCAGCCCAGCATCTGATGTTCACCTTGCCTTCTCAGTGCTGGTTTTGGGCAGGGTGAGGGATGGTTTCAGTCGTGGCACCTCTGCCATGGGGAGTTGCGCTGTTTTCCTTCAGGCACAACTCTGCATCCTGAAACTTTTCCAGGAGTGCTGCTTTTCCCAAGCTTTCAAATTCTTTGCCATTTGCTATTTAAGAGACTGCCAAGACAAAGAGTATTATTCTGTGTCCAGGAAATAAACATTTAATCTTGCCTGTCCAGTTGGGGAGGAATTTTTGTTTTATGTTAGTACTTGTTTAGTGTTTGGTTTGTTTACGTTGCACGGCTGGTCAAATTGACTAAGGCACTCTAGCGATATAGACTATATTGTTTTCTGAGCTCCTGCCTTCTCAGTGATTGTTGTTTGGTGGTATGATTTTAGAAGGCTGGTAAAAGGCATTTGCTTGTTTTCAGTTACATCAGTTATTTGATTAAAGTAAACCACAGTCATGATTGCCACTTCTTGACAATTACTTAAAAGGGTAAATTAAACTGCCAAAAAGCAACATAAAAGAATTTCCTGTTTACAAAATTTACACCTGTTACTGAGGTGTAAAAAAAATGGTTTGGATTTTTTCACCCAGCTCAGCAAGGGCAGTGCCTGTCTGTGTGGTGGCACGTCCAGACCAGGAGCTCTGCTGACAGCAGCCAGGAAAGGGAGAACTTACTCAGCTCTATTTCTTCCAATATTTGGAGAAAATCTAGCAATGGGGATTATGAAATTTGATGACAGTCTTTTCATAGAACCTCTTTGTGATGGAGACTGGTAGGAGGAGTTCTTAAAGTACTTCAAAGTATTTCATGTGGTGTTTTTTTCATTTTACTACTGGTAGGGGAGAGAGTAAATAGAGTGAATATTTGTATTCACCTTCTGCTTTGTGGTGTTAGGGAAAGTGTGTCTGAAAAGTGATCTTACACAAGTCTCAGTTCCTGAATAAACATGTGCTTTGTTTCCATGCAGAAAGGCTGCTTTTCCCTGTGCCAGGAATTCTGACAGAGGCCTAAAAATTATTTTCACTGATGTTTGGAGCACAGGTTCTAGAGGAGGAAATGTATCTTTATATATGTTTGTGCAGCTCCACTGTCTTCTGATACATTATTTTTTTAAAAAACTATTTTTACTTTTCCCCAGTACCAGGTTTAGGCAAGACGTATCTCTGTCCCTGGGGATACGAGATGCACTGCAATGTCTTTTACCCACAGCAGCAGGGACTTCAGGAAAGAAACTCACTGCTGGAACCAGGCCAGGCTGAATCTTGCAAAGCACCGCCGACAGCATCCCAGGGTCACAGTATCGTCATAGTGCTGCCTACACTGCCTGTTTTTCACGCAATGACCTTTCCCACCCTCAGACTACTCATGTAGAAAAACCTCTCCTGAAAATCCTCCCAGAGGAGTAAAATAAGAAACAAAGATAGTGTGCACAGCTGTCTTGGCATTTATCACATCCCTGTGGGGAGAAAAGTGTTTTTGCTGGACACTCACTAGGCTGGTATAATTGGAGTCTGGAATCCTAATCAAATTTAAAACACTTCATTGTGGCTGGGCTGCAGTGCTGCCTCTTCCCTGGCACAGATCCTGAGGCTGAACTCTCTCTCTGGTACCCCACTCATGTGGAGCCAGGCAGCTTGGGATCTCCTGGCCATGAAGACCAGGGTGAACCCACCAGACGTGCATGCACCTGCTTTCCTGGTGCTGTGGCACAACTTACTCTGCATTTGTGGCTTGTTTCTGAGGCAGGCAGATATGCAAGCTTACCTGAGGTTTCTTAGATGTGTAGCACTAGGTTTCGTGCAAAACATTGGTCTAGATAAAAATAACGAAGGCATTGTTACCTATTTCCCAGCCTTCGTTTCCTTGCTGATCTCTAATCTCTCTTGGTTGTGGATTTGTTCCAGCTTCGTGTCACTTCTGTACAGGCCCTTTGTGTGTTGTGTTAAACCCTTGTGGGAAGAACTGCACCCCTGGGGCTGTAGGAAAGAGCACCCCAGCAGCCCTTTTCTCCTGGCTGCAAGCATGAGTCTTGCCTGCATTTGGCAGGAGAGACTTGAGTCCCAGCTTGCAGGGTACAGTGTTGGGCTGTGGATCTTGGACATATGAAAACGCTTCTCCAGAGAGCCCTGTGTGAGAGGGTGTGTGGAAGGTGCATCTCCATCCTTGGTGTGTCCTGTGGTATGTGTGTGGGGCTTGTTCCCAGTTGGGCTGCCTGCCTTGTGCTCCAGGTGTGTGTGGCAGGCAGAAACCCATCTTGCTTGATGGTTTTGGGTTTCATCTGTCCCTGTCAGGGCTGGCTGTCAGTGCCCCTCTGCTTGCCTGCACCCTGCATTCAGTACATATGGTTTTCTAGGTTTGCCCATCTTGGCTCCTTCCACCAGGCTCGGTACTTCTGTAGCCCCTGGTGCTAGCTGGTAGGTCTGGGTACCCTATTGTGGTGCTGGTGTGTTGCTGTGTGCGTGTGGGAGGCTGCTGTCAGCTCCCAGTGAGCAAATCTGGAAAATGTTAACATCTTAAAGTCACGTAACTGTTAGCACATGGCCAAACAGATAAATTGAATCAAAGTAATCTTTCATAAAGGCACTCACCACCATTGCTGCACACAGTGTTTGCTCTGCTTGTGTGTCCCATTCCCTCTGTGTTTGCGGTTGAAGTAGATACTCTTTGGGGTAGCAACTGCTGTAACACAATGCTTAGTACAGTTTTCTATTAAACGTGCTTCTATATTGATTTTCAGTTTTATACCTGAAGAACATAACATGCCTCAAGATTCATCTGCTTTTTTCAACTCTGGCAATTGATTTTTACCTTCCCTGAAGAGTCTGAGTGCTTGTTCCCTTGCTTTGTTCTGTGTTGGCTTTTGAGTGTTAACACAGTAGACCTAAATAACAGCAACAGTATCTGTGATTCTGGACAGCTCTGTCCTGTTCCGTACACTTCCAGCATATCACTGGAGCTGTGGCTCTCGAAATCACAGCGTGCTAAATAGTTTTGTTGATGTGTAAGTAGGCACGAAATCCAGCCTCGCACATGTGCCTGTGCTGGCGCGGTGGTTTTGCAGGCAGTAAAACACAATACAGCTCCTTTTGCCATTTAACTGGCTCTGAACACAGAGTGGATATGCTGAGCAAGAAAGACTAGTTTGTGCACACACAGTAATCAGGGAAAGCGATCAAACTCCCTGTAGGTCCATTTTCTCATTAGTTGGCCAAGAACGATGCGTTGACTACAGTAGACTTGCTGGACTACTGGTATTGTAAGCCATTTTTGAGACTAAAAGAATTCTTTTCCTAGAAGTCTGAAGTGTAGCGTTAGTGATGTTTTCCAAACCGCTATCCCAGCGGATGTGATGGAGGATTTGTATAACGTGTAGTTTCCAAAGGGTTCAGAGTGTTTATTGGAGTGGCTGCTGTCCGTCCCTGAAGCAGTTCTGGAGGCTGTGAGCTGTGGGTGTGTGCTTTGGCTCTATTACTATTCACGCAATCACAGATTTGATTACACCATATAGGGACTACCTGTTTGTCAGTGCAGGAGGCCACACGGATCTGTTTAAAGCAGCAGCTCACAGTGGGGATAGCTCTGCTGCCCAGACTGAGCTGAGGAGAGGTCTAACAAGGCATAAGGTAAAGGGGCAATGTTTTCTGTTTTACAAGTAGTTTGGTTGCATGTGTTTGCTTATGTATTCTCTGTTTTGCAAGTAGTTTGGCTACGTAAGAAGAAACAGATCTGTGCAATGTGTGTATTTATGTAGTGCTTGTCCTATAGACTTTAGTTAAACAAATAAGACTATTTCAGCTTGAGAGTCAAAACCGATTAGTTTTATAGTGTTCATGAAGTGCTTGCCTCCCAGTGGCAGGTGAGTATGACTTTTACTTGTGAGAGAAATTAACAAATGCAGAGCTTGAAGATCCTTTGCCTCAGTCTCCTTTTCACCAAAAGCAGAATGGGACTTGCTGCAGGGAGGGTTTTTTGGTCTTGGGACAGGCACCTTGGCAGTGGGTGTGCTGCGTCCCGTGTGCTGCTGTGGGACACAGGCATGTGCTAGGACTGGCTCAGCAGTCGAGATGCAGGCTGAGGAGGCACGGCACAGCCCAGTGGCAGAGAAGAGTGAGGGAGTGTTACCTCCCCTTGTTAAGCTGATGTGCACGAAGCCTCTTTTCAGGTCCTCAGTGGAATGATCCAGGCTAGACTGAGACTGCCTCTGGATTTGAGCAGGGAACCGAGGCTGGCTGTCATCAGCCTCAGGAACCTCTGCAGCTCAGCCAGGGTTTTCTATCCAAAGGTACGAGGTACAGCCATTGCTGGTCCTCACTAGGCTGCTGCAAAGGAGGTGGTTATCTTTGCTTTACAGCTGAGGAAATGAGGATGCTGGGGGGGGTGTCTCAGGGCCACAAGCACAGCTTGCATACGGCATGGTGAGATATAATGTAAATTGGGTTGAGAAATACGGTGGAGGGACGAAGAAAAATAGAAATGCAATTGTTAAATGGGCCAGTGATCTATAAGCATACATACATGTACATATATATGAACTTTCTCCATTACAATTTAGGTCTGCCATCCCACCTTCTGTGTTTAAGTGTGTGTGTATGAAAACATTCGCTTTGGTTAATTTTAATGGAATATGTGTATCTACACTTCTGAGTGCTCTGTCAATTAGCACAGGCTAAATATGTGTTTCATCAAGCAGTCGTTGGAGTGATGAAGCCAGTCACTAACTTTCATGCAGGTGGAATGTAGTTTTAAAACTTTGCTGTGGTAGAAGAACCCATTGTAGGTGCAGCTGCTTGCATAGGGAGCAGTTGTGCCGCTGGAGCCTGGGAACTAGGTTGCAGGTAGGAAGGTGAGGGACAGGATAGGACAGGAGGTGGCTTTAGTTGAAATCAAGTGCATTTCTTTGTTGCTCAACAGAAAGAGAGAATTTTCTTCACTCTTGTGTCAGATACAGAGGATTGTCTGTTTCCTATTTCAGTAAATCATATGTCTGTTGGTCATTAATTGATATTGATGCAGGTTCCCAATGATGTCTCAGTCATAAACCTGTTGTTTAATTGATTTCTGAGAGATCTAACTGCAATATACTCAGGTTATTAGACTAGGATGCTTAAAAATATGTGTAGAGGTGTCAGGCAGTGAGACTGGGAGATGGCCTGTGCATTGGGATAGCTGGAAAACAGAGCCAGGCCTGGCAAAAAGGAGTCCGGGGGTCTGTATGTGCCTCATAGTACTGGTGTGAGAATCACATTGTTTGTGAGTGGTTTCTGACTGCATCCTGCCATCTGTATCTTGCTGTAATGCTGGCAGATGTAATATCCTCAGAGGATTGTTTTTTTTCCTTTGCCAATACTTGTATGCCTCGTAAATTTCCATGGTTATAGATCTCTGTAATGTGAACTGTTTTCCCCTATTGAAAATGTTGATTAGGGAGGAAACACAGTGAACTAATTGTTCTGAGTAACACTTGAGCCACACAAATATTTCAGGGGATTTTAGTAGCCTTAAAAGGCTCAAGGTTGCACATGAACAAACTTACCCATAATCGTGGCTGAAGTTTTGTGATATGAGAGGAGGCTGAAAAGGGGAGAACTTCTCAAAAGTGCCTAGGAATTTACATATGTATAACTACTCTTTATAGTAGTATTACACTGTATAAGCCCATTTGCCTTGTAGATGAGACCTAAGATGCTTAGACATGAGATATTTCTCGTGTTTTGGTATAAATATTTTCCACCAAAATGAAATACATCCTGGAATAAATTCACATGGGATGTACCAGCACAGAAGTAATGGCAGAGGGTGAGCTTCAGACCTGCAAAAGCACTGAAGGAGCCCCTGAGTTGTGGAGCTTGAGAGCGACTACTGGAAGAGACAGCTTGTCCCCTGTTCAGATTTATATCGTACTTCATTTGGAAAATACATAAGCTTATTGTCATTGGGCATGTGTAGCAAGAATAGGATGAGATGTATTATGTTGCCTCTGCTATCCAAGAACAGAGTTCCCAGCCTGGGCTAATGGAGGCATAGTGAAGGGAGCAGGAGTCTAGGGTGATCAGTACAATGGTTCTGTGCTGGAGACCATAAAACATTGAATAGCTAATATCTGGTTTCTGGCCAAAACCAGCTAACTTGTTGACAAGCTAAATCTTTAGAAGTATTTGATACTAATAGGGTTTATTGTCTAAGAAAGAGTAATGCCAGCCATTCAAGTGACAAATCAGGGGAGTGATTTAGAAATACTAAAATGTGTTTTTAAAAAGGCATAGGTTTTTCTTTTGTACTTAGAAATTTAAAAGGGGGAGGGAACACCAGAAAGAAGCTTGTAGCTCCTCTTGCTCTTTATCCCATTTATGCCACTTCTGGTGGAAAAATTAAGGTTTGATTTACCAGTGAGCCTGCACCCTTCCCGGTGTGCTCCTCTGAGCTAATGCTTCTTTCCCATTTGGTCCCTTGCATGTTATGCCCTTCCTTCCCTTTCCTTTTCTTACCTTATTTGCTATGCTCCATCGTTTGATCTCACTGTCCTCTCTTAATGTCTCCATAAAAAGGGCCACTCACTGCCCACTAAAAGGAGTTTTTTGGGGTTTTTTTTTTCACAGACAGTTAAGCGGTGAGACTCCTTGCCACAAGATACTGTGGGTGCTAAGAGACTGTATGAGCTCAGGAGGAGTTTTAAAAAACTCCTAGGAGGTTGTTAAACACCACTATGCAACCTTTGGTTTGGTGTCTATGCAAACCATACATCCAGGATGCTGTAAAGATGTTGAGAGTAAGCACCACTGTGTACTCACTCACCTTATACTTAACTCTGACCTAGCAAGCCACACTTGGCTACCAGAGTCAGACTGAGTAAAGTCATCCTGATGTTCACCCATTTCACTGCAGAAGTCCTTTTGTGGTCTTCCTTCACAGTTCCCTGTCCCTTTGTTACAGCCTGCCTGAGACATATGAAGACTAACATATCTGGGGAAACCTAACACTTGCTGCTGTAGGTGATGTGCTATGTACTTGGCTCCAGGGAAGGAGTGCTTGGAGCAGGGCTTTGGGAGCTGGCCTATGTGCCTTTGCCCCTGGGTCTGGCAGTGCTGATGTTGCTGGCAGTGATTTTGCAAGCAGCTGAGCAGTGCTGCGACATAGTGTCACTGTGCTGCTACAGAAACAGCCGAGTCTCTATATTGGCAGTTCATGCAGAAAGCAGTTGGCAGACTGAAAGCAAGGCAAGATGCCAGGCACTGCACTCGAGGCCTTTGCACGCTCAGCATTGTGATCTTGCTAGTCCTGGAGTGATGATTCATGATCTGCCCGCAGCTGTGCCTTGGACTTGCTCAGGTCTGGGTGGTTAGCTGCCCCAGCAGCACCTGGGTGGGTGCAACAGCTTGTCCCCACTGTGATGGCTCCCACCTGGTCCCACCATGTGTGTTTGGTGAGAGGCTGCTGTGTCCTGTCCAGGTACAGGCAGTCAGCAGGGGCTGCTGTGCAGGTCTGTCTCCCAGACTTCATTCAGGCATGGTGCTCTGCACCCTGTGGATGTGGATCGGCAAGGAAATGAAGTGGTGTGCACAATCCTTAGACTCACTGTGGGCTTACATGTCGGGTAAGGTTACCTCTCCACTATACAGTGTGTCCCGGTGCTGGAGGTGCTCACACTCGCCCCACCAGCCTGTCCCAGTGCACAGGACAGGCTAATGCCAAGCTGATGGTAGCTCTGGTGCAGGGCTCAGCTCAGGCCCTTCCAGCCTTTAGCCTTGGTAATGCTATGGGCCCACTCTACACAGCACTGCAGGCTTTTCCCCCTGCTGATAAGGCAGAGTTTCCCAGAGCTGCTATGACAGCACTTTTCCTGTGCTGTTTCCATGCCCTTCTCATACTGTTCTCGTGGCCTTGTACCTGCAGCTGTGGTAGTGTGGGCATGGTGGGTGCCCATGAAAATCCCCCCTCTTCCTGCCCTCCCTGCCCTCTTGTGGACTTTTTGGTTTATACTGGAGATAACCAAAGCAAAGCGTTGCAGATGATGGTCTTTTAAATACTTGATCACATTAGCCAATAATATATGTGAACAGGAACTTAAGTCACTGGGCAACACTTGCACCCAATTAGCATACACTAATTATTACCATCACCTTCAAACATTGATTTCATCCTTGCTTGGGAAGAGCTCCCAGAGGAGAATGCATGTCTGGGACATGTCATTGCTTGTCCATGTTCACCATGAGCAGGGAAGAGTTTTTGATTTCTTTTAATCTGCTCTTTAAACAAAAAGAGTTGAATAAGTGAGTTTTTGTAAGCAGACTGTGAGAGAGTATGAGGGGAGAGGTGCTGGTCTCAGGACAGCTCTGTGCCGCTCCCAACTCCGTGACTGCTGCCCAGCATTGCCCTGGGCAAGTTACCTTACCACTGGGTGCTGTTGTGTTTTGCTCCCACTGAAACACTTTTTGACAAGATGTAGGGTGAAGTACGGTCCTCCTCATGTTGTTGTGCACACTCTTTCTTTAGGCAAATGCTAGTGAGTGCTGTCACCTGTGGCATCTGACCCACTACAGCTGGTTATGACCTCCTGTGTTTGCTTACAAGCAAAGGACCCCGGTTAATTCTGTTCTGGGCAATTGGGAGCAAGAAGTGTGGCGTGAATCATGGTGAATACTGGATTTCCAGCCAGAGAGGTTCTATATTCCTCTGTATTTTTGAAAGAATGAGCCACAGGGTATTGCTATATATCCTTCAGTATAACCATAAACCAGTTGAAATATGTACCTAATCTAACTGTCTGCTCTGGTCCTTAACCTAAATGCATTTTTAAGTGTATCTGGCAGCTTACACAAACAGTGGAAAACACAGGATGTAAGAAGTCTTCATCGATGTACTATATAGGCTGCTGCTGACAGTTCCCCTCTCATGCCCTTCTGTGGTCTCTGCTGTGCAGGGCTGGTTTGTGCTGCGTGGGCAGCATTGCTTTCAGACACAGCAAACTGCTCGCTAGAGGAGCAGAAGGGCAGCCACTGTGTTTGGGGAAAAGATGGTCACTGCTGAGGCTGCTTGGCAATAGCTGTTGCTGCTTAAACTCAACCCTGTTTTAATCCAACTGAATTTATATGCACAGACAAGTACTAGGGAATTTCCTTGTGTTTTGTTGACCTTGTAATTAGGCCTTAACTGGACATAGGGATGGTTGGGCAATGTCCTGGTCTCCATTAACTGCTAAGTCACTACGGTATGTGGGCACTCCTCTGCAGCCTCTTAAGAGCGTAATGTTTGTACCATAATCCTTTGTGTTGACATGTCACATGCATGTTGCAACACCTCTTTCAGTGTTAATTGAAATACCAGTATAAATTGTGGAAAGTTACTCATGCAAACTAAGCTGGAAGGGGAAGCTTTTTGAACCAGCTGTTTTGTAATTGTGTGTGTTTTGTAAGCGCTTAACGCCGTGACGCAGGAAAGGGTGCTGTGATGCTCTGCAGCACTGGGGTCCTTGCGTACACTGGGGTCTGAGTGCCAGAAAGTGCTTTGTAAAGAAACTGCAGGTTGAGAGCAGTCCTGTGGCCTGGCGCTCAGGGTGAGTGGGTGCTGGGGTGCCTCAAAAAGGTGCCAGGGAGCTGGGAGCTGCTTTAGAAGAACTGGGGTCACCCTTGAGACCCAGGCACCCCTGGTTCCTCTCCTCCCTCAGGGCAAGGTAATGCAGGGAGGAGAGGGTCCCAGTGCCTTCACTTTTTCAGTAGATGAAAGCAGGGAGCGGACATGCTGTTGGAAAAGGGCACTTTGGAGCAGAGTAATCAGTCTCTGTAGTGCTCACCGTGTACCAGCGAGCTGAGTTTTTTCTCTTGCCGAGAAGAGCTTGTAGCTGTCAGCAGAAGAGCCGGCAAAGCTCAGGGGTTTATCTGCACAGCTTCCTTAGAGAAGGAAAGAAATGCAGCTGTGTAGAATAAATTTGGAAACCAGGACATTTGAAAGTGAGTCACTTAAAAAACATTCTTGACATTGTTCCTAAATTCAAGGAAAACCCAGAAAACAAATTTTCAGATGTCCATATTCTACTTTGAGGTTGAAATGAAAGAGCTAACTTCCAGCAAAACCTAGCTGAAAGGGGCTGCTCTTGAGCTGCAGAAACATGGTGCTGCCTTTGAGGAAAGGCCTGGTTTTCCAGGCCTGTGTGGCCAGTGTTAGCCGGTTTGTAGACCATCATGGTACCTTCTGAAAACCAGGCTAAGGGGGCTAGAAAGAGCTTTTTCTCTGTGCTGGAGCACTGAAGCATGCAGAGCAGTGTTTCCTGGGGATGAGCTCTCTGCCTGCTACCTGGATGTGTTACAGTGTCTGCCATGTGAAAAAGAAACTGTTCATAGACTGAGAAGTATTCTGGGGTCTGTCACCCTGCTGTATCCATTTTGAATTTTTTCCCAGGCATTTCCTTTAGTTAAAATTGAGACTAGTTTTCTGTGATAAGAGTTATGCTGGTCAGAATGGATTACTCCCTCAAAACTGCTATTTTTAAAGGTATGGGATAGACTTAAAGAAGAATAGCAAAAGAAGGTATAGATACATGGAGAAATGAAGGTGGCACTTACCCTAAACCTTCATTACTTCAATACTTATTTTGGGTAGCATTTTATGAAGAATTTCAGAAATTTCTCCTGCATGTGTTGCATTCTGTGCTTTGTAGATCACCTGTTACAGATGACATTTTGGGATCACTTTGTGTACACATTGGCCAATCGTTCTGAAAAAAGTATGGTAAAAAAAATGGTTTTGCTTTGAAATGTTAAATTAGTCTATTGTTTCCCTAATGCTTCTGTGGTTTATTTTATTTATATTTTAGTTTGGTGCATATGTACAGTCTAAATAAAATATTAAAAAATCACATTGGTGAAAGATAAATGATGCATGTCGAATGCAGAGTTAAGGCTAAGGTGGCACATGGTTGGAGTTTCCTAAAGAGCCTGAAGTATTACCACCTTGCGTCATGTTACATTCATTCTGTAAATGTAGCATGCCTTTACCTGAAGGCAAATATTTTGCTGGCTCAGGCAGAAGGGAGATACTGTCTGTATTGTCCCTCATCTCTGTTGTAGCTGGAATCTCACGCTGCTGGGCTTTTTGTAGCTATGATTTGCTGCTATGAAGTACTGGCTGCCTTCACAAGGCACAGCAAGCGGGATGCTCATGGGGAGCTCGGGGCAGGGTGCTCCATTAGCGCTGGTTGGGGCTCATGCGATGCCTTCCTTGCCGTGAGGAAGTGGAGAGTGGTGGCTGGGCTGGAGGGACAGGGGAAGACTAATGGAAACAGGCTGGGAGGTGGTGGGCTTGTGAGAGATGTAAGAAAGTAGGTTTGTTCAGCTAGTCACAGAGGGGACAGTATTCGTGGTTGCTGAGGAAGGGCTGGTAGGCAGCTGTCTGAGTCTTAAGGGTGACTGTTGATTTGCAGAAGGTCAGTTCAGAACACAGACTAATATCCGAAAAGCATCTTTGAAGGCTGCCAGTAACTGCATTTGGAAGGCAAAACTTGTGTGAAGGGGAAGGCTGGGGGTGTGGGGTTTCAGTTTGAGTGTTTGCTGTGGGCTCCCTGCATAACCACTGCGCAGCCTCGGAGTGCCTCCAGCTGCCCGTCTGGGTCACGATAGTGTTTTTGCTCCTTCAAGAGTGCTACCAATGGAAATGAGTTAATCCCTCTGTGAACAATGTCAAGACAGTGGCTGAACCAGAACAAGCTGAAATACCTAAACTCCACCTTAGTCTTTGGAAAGGTTCAGATGAAGTGATCTTCTGCACCGAGCAAGCTGAGCGGAGGGTCTCAGGAGGCAGGAACTGCTATTATCCCACTGTACGCAGTGCAGTGTATAACTTGGTAATTCAGTGTGCAATCCTTGTCATTGTGTCTGATTTTTACAATTGTTGGAGAAGCCCAAGAGGCAAACAGATGTGCTGGTGCACTTGCATGAGCAGTGATAGAACATACATGCCGATATAGAGTATTGCTGAGCTGTAGTGTAGCCACAGGCTTCCTATTGCTGCTTGTTTGCATCCCCTCCTCTTCTGAGCTGTACTCGCTTGCTGCAGTGGGTGTGAAGTCGAGCGTAGCTGCTCCTGGCTGCCTCCAGCTGTGTGCATTTGTGTATTAGCTCTCACCGAGCTCTATCATGGTTTAGGACTTGTGTAATAGAAATTATGAGAGTCAAGGCCATTCATCTACTTTGGCCGTGGGCAGAGAACAAAAAGGGTATTTGTATAGTGAAATGGCACTGAATGTTCTACATCACTGTTTTATTTTATGTTTACAGAGCAGAGGGCACAAAAATAACATAAATGGGAACAATAACATACGTTAGCACACTTCTGACTCTATTTAGCTGCCTTTATTTGTAAATATTTTTGTGCTTCGTCTGTGTTTTGAAGAAAGGAGGGAAAATTCTCCTGCCTCTCTACCCTTGTTTGAGGAAGGGGCTGGGCAGTACATTGTAGTTGGCTCTACTGAATTGCTGTGGATGGGTGAATAGCTCTTCATTTTGCTCGTCACCTGACAAGCTGGTTTATATTTAGAATAGGAGAGAAAGTGCGATTCTGAAAGCTGTGTTTTCCCTTCTGCAAAGGCTAGACTGTGTGTGCTGAGTTATCAGAATGAGTTTTTAATTGTTTCCTCTTATTTTTCCTGTGACTTATTATAGTCCTGCTATGTGAAACATGCATTCCTTGAAAGCAAGGCACCCAAAGGAGAGTTCTTTCAAAATCTGAGGACACTTCCTCAGTACTGGTCAGCACAGCAGGGCTCTTTGGAGGAAGAGAAAGTTTGGAAAATCCTGTTCCTTTGGTGTTACCATCTCTGTCTTAGCTGAACACTGTTCCATGATGCTGGGCAGGTCATTAGCTGATGGGTAGCAAACGCCATCTGTATTTGAAATGCCATCTGTAAAGCTGTGGTTTTGTTTTCAGCTGAGATGTTGCTCTTGAGAACAGTGTGGAAATCTCAAGCTGGTACACAAGGGAACATGACTATCTACTTCTACCTTCTCAGCACCCTGAGCAATTAAATACAAAAGCCTTTGTTCCCTGGTGACTACATTCTTAAGAGGCCTTTTTAATTTTAGTCCTTAGTTTCAGGAAGAAATAATGGGAATTTGTCATTGACGAGAATGCTGCATCTCTCAAATGTCATGTGAAGGATCCACTCCATAATTCATGGGCTAGGGAGTGTGGGTGTCAAAAGGAGGGTGCATAATGGATGTAAGAGATTTCAGTTCAATGAAACTATTAGTCTTAAAGGCAGCTTTTCTTACCTGTATGGCATTCTCTTGACCCAGATCGCCACACTTTTTGCTAAATCATCCAGATATCCAGATATTTTTAGATTTTCTTAAGTAAGAGTGTGGTGAGTTATTGGTTATTTTTGTACAGTTTATTCCCCTTCCAATGCAGATGGGGAGTTGCACAGTAATACCAGAGCAGTGCTGATTGATTTTTCTTCTGTCACTGCTGTGCCTGTAAGCCATGCATTGGTGTGTGTAGAAGTGCTGCTGTTTCTTATCAGTCCTTCTCTTTCCATGGATTCTGTGAGTTAAGCTTGTTGTGTGATGAGGTGGATATTGCTGTTGGTGTGCTGAGAAAGGGGCCTTCTCCCTTCTCTGCTGTAGGATGTGAGTAAGAGCAAATGCGGCTTGGGCTGCTGGGGGTCTGATGGTAAACATGGACTGTTGGCTTCCCAGTTCCTGGAAGATTGCAGCAGACACAGACCTCCAGATCTCTACAGGCTTGGAAGAGTTACTTCCCTGCAGTCAGCTACTGCCTCTCAGCTTTGTCCGTGTTCCTGTCCTCGGCAGAGTAAATTAACTGCCTGCCTCAGTCCGAAGTGAATTAAGGAGCACTCGTATGATTTTCTTCTTGCAGTCAAGCTGAGCTCTGACAGAATGTCTAATTATCTGCACTAATATCTGACCAGCAGCAATGGAGTTAGCATTGGTGATTGTATTGCCAGACTAACCTCCAGTAGTGGAGGTGCAGCCTTTACTTCAGCATTTCTCCTTCTAGTGTTTCTTTCTTGTAATGTGTGTTTGTGTGCAGATACAGGAGGCTCCTCTGCACTGTGGGTGTTCAAACCCCATCTGTCTGGGAGCTGTGTGGGGCACGCTGATACCGAGTGTTGGGGCTGAGCTCTGCTTCAGGAGCCGTTGCCTGCGAGTGAGGCAGGAGTAAGCAAATAAGTAAGTGTTAGTGTTAGAGTAATCTCTTTTCAGTGGAGCATCCTAGTACAGCTTACAAAAGCTGTGAGATTTAACAATAAGTAAACTTAAAAAAACCAGCTTGACACAGAGCAGGAGTTATTGGTGCAACTGTGTCCGTGTGTATGTCTGCAAAAAGTGAGTCATATTCTTACAAAATAATCAGCTGAAGAATTTGTGACTTCTATGACAATTCCCATTTTGGGCTAAGTCAGATCTCTTCCTCTCTCTAGGCTTTTCTCAGGTATCAGGAATGTCTTCTGAGCCCACTTCATCTGCCTCGCAGCAGTCCCCCACCTCTCCACCCTCACCCAGTTCTCTCCATCTGCCTGAAAACCGCAGGGTGAGAGATCGCTCCCCGTCACCCATGAGAGGATACCTCATTCCCAGTCCACTACCCACCCGACGGACCAGGACATTTTCAGCGTGAGTACTGGTTAACCCGTGTTTCATAGACACAACCAAACTATTGTCTTTGGGCAGAATGATCGCCCCCCTGCCAAGGGGAAGGGAGTTGGGGGAGGAGGGTTGTATCTGGAAGATGCTTTGGTATTTTACTGTTATCTCTTCTCCAATACATTCTGATACCACTAGATTCTTAGTCAAATATCCTGTAGTTTTTCAATGCTCTTTTTGTGCAAAGGGTGTTCAGAGTCTTTTCCACTCTTTTAAGACCAGAGTTTTGCAGGAAGGGGAAAATACACTTTGATTTTTCTAAACAGAGTTCCTTGTCTAAAGCTTTGCTTCACTTATGACACAGTTGTGGCTCTTGGGACTAGTTCCTGCTGGAGTTTCTTCATCAGCTCCACCTCCTTTTTTGGCATGACCTCTCTTCTCACCACCCCTGAAACACTGGACCAGACTTTACTGGATATTTTAGGTTTTTTTACTCCTGACATATGTGCTACCATCAGCCAGGTTACATTTTAGGGATGGTCCATGACCTGGTCACTTTTCAGAGGGCTTTTTTTCCTTTTCCTATTCAGCTTTCACATCTCTATCTTAAGATTGTTCAAATAGACCTGTAAAACACTGATTTTCAAGGTATGGACCCTGATCTCTTTGGTTCTCTGAGATTATATGAGGTTTTCTGTGAAATGTCATGAGGTTTGTTGCTATTTGTAGTTGTTTGAGGTAGTGATCCTACAGCAAAGCTGGCTTTCCCTGAGCTTTCCTGTGGCCCTGCGGTGCCAGGCAGGCTCCTGGGAGCCTGCTGTCTGAAGGGGACTTCCCTGCACTGCAGCAGCAGAAGATGGTGTTGCAAGGTTTGGCCATTGCAAAAAATTCCCAGTGCCTACGATGGGCCTCCCAGTGGGGTGCTAATCTGCAGAAGGCAATGTGGGCTTCTTTGTTAATCTCAGTGGCCCTTGAATCAGGGTGTGAGGGTATAAAGGGAGGCTGTGCACTTCTGTGTCACAGTCTTGCAATTACTTCTGTGTGAGGGAGGTCTGGCAGTGCTGAGTGGAACGCTGTGGAAGCAAGATTTCAAACCCGCAGCTAGCCTATTTTATGTTGCTTAATCTAGTTGGCATGCTTTTTCCTTTTGCTTCTTGCTGTGCAAGAAGCAGCTCTTCAAGAGTTATCCATGCAGATTTAAATAGCATCAGTCTCAACAATGCTTCGTATTAAAATTTCTGTATTCAAAATGAGGGAAAAAAGAACAGCAGCAGAAGAAGAAAAACTTGGACGTTGTCAGTTCCAAAAGCCTTCAAATGCCCTAAACTTTGTAATGAAAGTAGATTGCTAAAAGGAACATAATTGACTTGATAATTGGGGTTGCCCTTGAAAAGCAATTCCAAGCTAGCTTGCCTCAGTGCTGTGTTAATAATGAACTCTTTGTAATTCTTCTCAACTGTTAATCCTAATCTGGTTCTTACAAAACTGAAGAATTTGTTATTTGGCTTCGCAGTTCTTTTAATTATTAATTAGTGTAGGAATCTTGCTGTATTCATTTGCCCTGAAAATCAAAATAGCTCTAAATTTTTGTTATTTATTTTTAATGTCCTCTTTAAACAAGGAGAGATCTAGGTGAGCTCTGGCTGCGCAGTTGTATAGAAAAGATGAATGTGACAGGCAGTGGTTTGTTATTCAGTGAGATTGTTTGATTTTGGTTCATTTCAAGTGTGGGGCCTTATCCCCCACAGAGCTTTATCTCCTTGAAAGATGCAATTGAACTTGAGTGGCTTATTTAGGGCAGTGAGTGGTTTTCTGTGTAGCAAGCACTTGTGGGGTCAGGGTGTGTTGTCAGCTTTATAGAGCTGGAGATTTCTTTTTCTTTAACACTTCTAACTGTATTTCTTTAGTGTTTGGTTGACTTATGTAACAGAGCTGTTACCACATCTTTTAATTGTTTTATTTAGCCTTCAGAAAACTTTTGGGAAAGCGATGTCAAAATTGCCATGATGCATGTAACCATATAGCAACACAATCACTTACTGAGTTTGACGAATCACACCAAAACCCTTTTCTAACACAGAAGCAACCTAGTGGATAGTCGTGGCATGAGAAGGCCCTGATCTAGTAACTCCTCTGTGTAAACCCCCTAAGATGGCCAAAATGGTTGGCTTCATAAATGAAAGTATTTGAGTGAGTTGGATCCCTGGAGATTCAACTCAGCATATTTGTTGGGGAAAAGGATTTAATTATGCAGTTTTCAGGATGGGTCATAGTTCATTCAAGTTGTCTTTCTTGATGGCAGCAAGTTATTCTAAAAGTTTGTCTTCAAATCTGTCTCATGTTAAAATACAGGTCCCATGACAGTGGGGGAGGACATGAACCTTGAGTCTTGGTGTTATGCATACCAGTTAGGCTTCGTAGCCTACTGGAGTCACTTGCAGGTGAAATAATGACTTCACTGGATCCCAGTCTGGCAGGATGATGACAGACATGTATGCAGAAGGCATGTGTGTGTATGTCATACATGTGTACACATTTATACATGTCTTTATGCGCTGTGTTCTCTCAATACTATGTGCACACACTTTCTGTTAAGTTTGTGAAAGCACATACAACACCTAGGTGTACGTTGGTACTCCTGAACTCATGAAAAGTATAAGATGCTTACATTTAGCATAGTGTCTAAAAGAATATTTGGCAGCGAGGTACAGCAGATGGATTCAAGATGGCAACTGATGAATAATAACTGATATATAATGCTAGCAAACACCTTCATCATCCTTATCTCTCTTTAAAAGGCTACAGGCAGAACGTGTGCAGTGTATGAAACTGAGTATTAAGCAGCTGCTACAGAGGAGTATACTCACTGAGGTTAAGTATTTGGACTGTTGTACTCATTTGCTTAGTGGGCTCTGGCTGACACACCTGGAAGCTGGTGCATCCATGCTCATCAGTGAACTGCTCTTTTTGTGCTTTCTTTTGCAGAACTGTCAGGGCATCGGAGGGTCCCATCTACAAAGGCATCTGTAAATGCTTCTGTCGCTCAAAAGGCCATGGCTTCATTACCCCAGCAGATGGGGGGCCCGACATCTTTGTGCACATCTCTGAGTAAGTCACTTGGGTGGTCGAGGAAGGCTGGAGCTTTGGTTTGCCTTTATTACTAAATGCTCTTGACATTTCAGATGCAGGTATGGTTTATGATCTGTCACCCTTACCTCAGCATAGAGGAGTTATGCAGATGTTACTGGCAGTGATAATTATGCTGTTCTTTTCCTGTATTGCTATAAATCTGTTTAGTTAAAAACTAGAAGACAATCCTGTCAAATCCCTTAGAATGAGCCGTGCAGTTTCACCCAGACCCAAAAACTTGCATTTACCTGAAGCCAATCATCTATGCAGTACTCGGTTTTAATTTAAAGATTTATAGCACTGAAAATTCACTACTTTTACTTTGCATTGCTTGTACCGTTATTAAAATAAAGGTTAACTACTGTTAAGAAAAGTCATACTTCATTACTTCCTTGAATTTATCTAGCTTCAATTTTGAGCAGTTTATAGTTAAAGCTTTCTCTGTTAAAGGGTTCATTACTATCTCCACTTTTTTGCCTTGAACACACCTCTGAATCTGCCTTTGGATAAACTAAACAGATTAAGCGTTTCAAGTCCCTCTTTCTCCTTTTTCTCCCATCTAGCACAGTCTTTCCAGTCTCTTTTCTAAGTGTGCTGTAGAATTTAAGTCTAGTTTCAAAACAATACACTGTACACATACTTTCAGTATATGGAGATAAAATCTTGTCCAGACTTCTGCTCTGTTTTTCTTTCTATACATCCCATAATCTCATTAGCCCTTTCATCCCTAGTCTTTTGCTGAGTTGCTTATCTGCTCTGACCTTAGTTAGCATCCTTTGCAGCGTCAGAGTTTGGTGCAGTCTTGGATACAGTCTGGCATCCCTGACTGCAGTGTTTGCATTCCTTGTTCTTAGATGTATGACTTCATATTTGGTTGCACATCTTACTTGGATAGGCCCTGACTGCCAAGGGATCCAGATCATACTCGGTGACTGATCTGTCCTTGACTGCTTGGCTAATCTACAAGGTTTTATAGACAATTTTGTATTTGTTTTTGGATTGAGATGTCAACCAGCGTTGGGCTGAAACTGGTCCCTGAGAGCAGGTACTAAGATTGCTCAATTGTTTTCCGATGACCTCTTTTAGATCTATCACCAATTTTTAGTCTACCTATTGCTTACAGTGTTGAAGCTGTATAATCCTCATTTGTTGTTTGGAGTGGTTATCCAGTGGCAAGTCAACAAAAGCCTTACCACAGTTGCTCATGCTGCCTCTGCTAGCTTTCCTGCTTGTGCATGTAGCACATGTCCTTGATGAAGGAGCCCATTGGCCGCCTTCCAGTTTTTTGAAATGTTACTGCGTGATGGGTGTTGGCAAGCTAAAGGTTTTTAGGACTCATGGGTGCAAATGGGCTGAGTGGTCTGATGTATGTGTTCAACCCAAGGACATGTTATTTAATATCTTCTTTTTCTTTCATATGATACAAATGCACTTTCTCCTTATTTCCTGAATAACTTAAAAATAACATTTCTTGTATCACAATCTAAAAATGTCACTGTGAACCGTGAACCTCTAGTCTGACCTATACAGTTACTGATCAGCAAGGTTTTAGTTAAAACAGGCCTCTCACAGAAACATGAATTCTCAGCCTTATAATGATTTCTTTTTAAAGAACTACATATTTTCAGTCCTGGGTTTTTTATCTACGTTTTGTCTTCCAATTAATTTGGTAAAATTCTCTTCAGTTATGAGAAATTAACCCTTTTATAACCCTAAAGATAACCTTTTGATCGAGGCTGCCCTTCTGTTTGTCTATACAAAATGTGAACTAATCTTTCAGGCGTTCCCAGTTCCTATCCTATGGTCCAACACATCTTTCTCTCTGGGCCCAAAATGCAGTACTTGATTCTGGTACACTAACTGCTCCTCACCTCAGTGCTCTTCCAATCTGCTATAATTCTTAGAAACTCCAGTGGTGATGTTTTTCTGTTTGGCTGTTGAAGACTCCCATGTGTCTCCTATGCTGAAATCCTGTGTGACACCATGAAAATAATTTGTTGTCTGCTGTGACGTTTGGTGGTCTGTGAGAGGGGTCCCCTCTCGTGGGCTGTGCTAGTTGGCGTTTTGATCCCATGGGCTGTGCTATTTAGTGTTTTGATCCCGTATGCTTTCAAAACTTTGATTGTGAGCCGTCAGCAAGCTATATTTGAGTAATTGTGCCCAGAATGTGGCGTGCCACTCTCCCCTTTCTTCCACCCGCTCAATCTATCCTAAAACGCTATTGAACAAGTCACCAAGGTTGTAGATGTTCATGGTCAGCCACACTTCTTGAGGTATTTTCAGCATGTTTATTTTGCTGATGTGTCTCAAGTTCTCTGCTGCTGTCACCCAGCTGTGCCCTCAGGCCACCCCTGCATGGGAAAGCTGAAGCAGATAAAGGATGAGAGGGGGAGAGCCACTGTCTGGGCAGGGGGTGACGGGCTCTGGCCCCCTCGGGTACAACCTCCAGCTTCCCTGGTCTCAAC